>NC_140228.1:4153079-4498079 GCF_951802725.1 Rutilus rutilus
AACATGCTATATAAAAATATCTGTGGGGTATTTTGAGCTAAAACTTCACACACACACTCTGGGGACATCACAGACTTATTTTACATCTTGTGAAAAGGTCATTATACACTCCTTAACTTACTGACATTAAGTTTTAACTGATTTAATCTACACTTTTAACTGAATTTTTGTTGAAAACTAATGAATATGAAAAAGCCTCATATTAGTCAAAAACTGTCTGGTTTCAGTCCCACAGTGAAAGTGAGCGAGTTAAACTCATATTTCATCATCAGGAGTGATTGTGTTTCTCTCAGAATAGAGCAGATGCTCATCATCCTCAGAGTTTGATGTTTCTATAATACTGAAACACTTTAAATAACTATTAAACATAAAACACAATGAGAGATGAGTGATATGAGTCTGTCATGCATGTTTATCTTCAATCTATCATAATCTCTGTGAGGTTCATCATGAATCTGCAGGTGTTTTAATGCTTCGCTGAAGTTTATTAATATGTGAGCAAAAGCCCTGATCCAATGAAAGACCTGAAATGAAATCAACACAAATGGACTCAAACACATGAAGTTATTATTTTATTTCAAACTATGTTGATTGAATTGTAATAAATGACTGAATGATAAAGCACACGTACAGTTGTGTATGAAACACACAAAGCTGAGCAGATGACAGATCAGAAAAAAAATATTCAAGCCTGTTTCCACCTTAGATTAATAATAATAATTAATAATCATTATTTTTAAACTGATTTGATGATTTTCTTACTGCCGATGATTATATCACAGAGAAACAAACTATTATTGAGTGTTTGATGAGGGAAAATGAACTTCTTAACATTGTCATATTCCTCATTTCTGCTCTTCTGTCGTGACTGAGACTCATTTGAGAGGAAACGGCTTTGAATTTGTGTCCCACCCCTGAGACTGAAGCTCAATATCAGCGTCTGTCAGTCAGACTGTTCATCCAACATCTCTGTCCTTCAGTTTCACTCATTCCCAGTAAAGATGAGGACACACACACTGATCTTCTGCTCTCTGCTGCTGCTCCTCAACGGTGACACTCACTTTCACTGCATTTACTGCTTTACATTTACTTGTTTTAGCAAAGATCATTCATTTATTCTGGTGATTTTCTTCTTGTTGTGTTTCAGAGTGTAGAGGACAGATCACCGTCACTCAGAGTCCCTCAATAACAGCAGAACAACCAGGAGGAACTGTGAATATCAAATGTAAAACCAGCAGTGATGTGTACTTTACTGGGAGTGTGTACTTATTCAGCTGGTACTTACAGAAACCTGGAGAAGCTCCTAAACTCCTGATTTATTACACAACATACCGTCAGTCAGGAACTCCATCTAGATTCAGTGGCAGAGGATCTAACAGTGATTTCACTCTGACCATCAGTGGAGTCCAGACTGAAGATGCTGGACATTATTACTGTCAGAGTTATCACAGTGGTCCAGTGTTCACACAGTGATAAAGAGTCGTACAAAAACCTCCGTCAGTCAGAGTCACAGTGACTGAACTGAAACTGCAGCTGCTCAAACACTCACACTCAACAGTGAAGAAACACAAAAATGAACTTAATATCAATAATAAGAAATGATTTTGATCATTTTTTTTTTTAGATAATTCTAAATCTAAATCTATTCTCATATGGTTGTTCATCTCTCTGTCTCTGTCCAGGATAGATCAAACCGAAGGCACTATGAATGAAGCATGGTCCACATCATTAAGGAGACCTTCCGATTTCTGACTATCACTGACTTAGCACGTTGCAAGCTCGCAACTATTAAAAAAAATTACACCTTTGTTATGAGTCAGCAGTGAGCGGCCGCTTAGGGTAAAATAGTTGCACTGCATCCTCTGACTTTCAGGACTGGCTAGTTTGTGATCGTGAGCGCACATTCGCGACGTGACTTCTCAAAGCTACACCGGGTCCTTAATAAACGAATATTTGAAATTATGAGATGCCCAGAATAATCCTTGGTCTAAATTAAATCACAACTAATCTGAGGATCAGCTGTTAAGATGGAAAATAAAATAAAATAAAAAATTTGGAGTCAGATTATTTTATTCATGGAGTCAGAATTCAAATTAGAAATCAACTGTTTAATAAATTAAAGTGATTTTTCCAGAAGCGCCCGAAAAGACATACACGCTGAATTCCCTTCGACCACGACACCGGATACCGTATTTGGGCCAGTGGGTGGAGTTTATCATTTTATCAAAATTATAATTTTTATCAAAACTTTTAGAAAAAGTCGTGCTGTCTCAATTGAACTTGTTTTTAAATGCAGCCAAGTTATTACAACCTTTTCAATCTGGTTTTACTGCCCATCACAGCACAGAGTCTGTCTTGCTAAAAGTGTTAAATTACATTTTACTTACAGTTGATGCTGGTAAAAATGCTGTATTTTTAAATCTAAATTGAAAACTTATCTGCACTCTGTGAATTAGTTTGTGAATTTCAATATCAAAATATATCAAAGTGAATTAGGAAGAAATCTTTCTTGAAAATAATGAGACCAGTGAAGAGTCTCATTACGTTATATAAGTCATACAAGTCATATAAAACTACCACTCAAACTTCATGACGGTCTCATCCCTCCATCAGCAGAAGTGAAACTGCTCCAGTTCAGAGCGTTGAACCAGTAAAAGAGTGAAACTGTGAGTTTGAGGTGTAAATCTCATTTGCATTGTCAGGTTTAGTGATTGTGATGGTCTCAGAATAGAGCAGCTCGTCTCCAGTGGCCATGTTCAAACCCCAAGAGCTTCATTTCACATTTACTGCTGAATGCAGCTGTTCTCAACTATTACAATTAGGGGTGTAACGAGACCCTTATGTCACCATCCTGAACTCACAATACCATATTATTGCCATACTCCATCAAAATGGTACATTTGGTTTAACATTGTGTGTGTAAATGAATAGGCTTGGACTTGGTGCTGATAACCCAATGCAGGACAATAGAGACACCAGAATAACAATATTCATGATTCTGAAGCTGAAAATACTGAATTATTTCAGACGAATATGCTTGATGTCTCTGACTAGATATATCTAAAATAATGTAGGCCACTTTTTACTGGTAACATCAGACATTTGGCATTATCAGGACCACAAATATTCCCCCATTGCATTATTATACATTATATTCAACATTATATACAGTAGTTTAATGTAGTAGTGACACGAAAACCCTGTAAACTTCCTAAACTTTCATTTTGGGTGAATAATACGATACATATTGTCACTATCCACTGTAATTATTGTTCCACCCCTAATTCCAATCAATCAAAAGCCGCTGAAACTTTAGTGCAGGACTTTGAAGGAACGACACACTGATCAATGATGCAGTCCAACACAAATGTGCGCTTGCGTTCAGATGAAGCTTTATTGAATGAACAGCAATGGCAGCACATTGACAGACTGCTTCAGTATTGAGCTGTAAATCACGTGACGCTCAGATACGCTGGTCTTCACTGGAGAAACATCAGCACTCGGAGCTCTTGAGGAACGAGGCCTCGTGAGCAGCTCCGGCATGTGTTCCTCTGCAGACGAAGCGCTCTGCGGCTTCCCAGCGTGCTTTGCTGAGGCTCAGGACGCTGCTGCGACTGTAGAGACCGTCCCGCTCGCTCTCTGCGCTGGTCTGAACCCCCTCGGTGACCTCTGACCCGTCCAGCGTCCAGCTCACCGTCGCCCCCTGTGGAGAGTAAGAGCTGAGCAGGCAGAGCAGAGCGGGGGGGTCTCCAGAGATCAGCAGAGAAGAGGGAGACAGCAGAGACACGGAGGGAGACACGGAGGGACCCGCTGGACACACACACACACACACACACACACACACACACACATTTATGAATGATCATTTGATTTTAAATATACAAGTTACATTTTAAATGATCCACAGAATGAGTTTGAAAAACATTGTCCAAGTAAATTGATGGTTATATTGTGATGTCGTTATAAGATCTAGAAAACTAATTCATTTCAATATTAATTGTATTTTGAAAATATTCTGCTATTCAGAAACTCACAATCATAAACATCCACAAACTTAATAGTTTAAATGATTGATTTTTAAAATGCTCTTTAACTAAATTTCTCTTTGTCTGATGGTAATACAGTAAAAAGCACAATCATTTCATCTTTACTGTAGTTTCACCTCATGCTTTCATTCATACACACTATCCTGAGTTTAGCTTCAAAACATTCTCGATTTAATCAATATTACTAAATATTGTACATTGTAAAAAAGTATCATAATTTTAACGGTAAAAGACTGTAAAAATGCTATGGTAAAAATGATTAATTGGTAAACGGTTTGTTGCTTTACTGTATACACTGAAAACTGGAAATAGTTTTAACTAACTAGATTTAACTAAGTTAAATATAACTTAACACAATATATTATTTGTGTTTTGAAAATAATCACCATTCAATAGACTTCCTCGTAAACAGAAATATAAGTAAACTTAGTTTAAATTTAGTTTATCAACTAAATTTCTATTTGCCTGATGATGAACTGATGACATTTATTTTGTCTATATCATCCAACTTTTGTGTCAAATTAAATATATTTAGAAATAATTGAAAATATTGCAATTACTGAAAATACAATGAAATGTTAGCACACATTATGTGTGAAAATACTAATGTAAAACATTATGAATGTGAACTATGGATTGAAATGTAATAAACATAGAATATCACCAAATATGACATTCATAATATAGCAGACAAAATTACATTTAAATGCATGAATGCGTGCAATCAATCAGTAAAATAGAATAAAATGCGACAATAAATAATAGTTGAAATAAAGTAAAGCAAATAAAGCATTTCAATAATGTATTTTTGTAATAAATTAAGAATATTGTTGCCAAATACTGTTAAATAACTTCTAAAACTTCTATAACTTCTAAAAAAACACACACACATACATTTTTATTAGATAATTTAAGAAAGACTTACAGCTTCTGATCGTCAATTCAGTTCCTCCACCGAAAGTCCACCACAGTGTTTCATTCTAGTGAAAGAGTCGTACAAAAACCTCCGTCACACTCAAATGAACACACACACACACACACACACACACACACACACACACACACACACTGATGTGAGACTCAGATCTTCTCAACATCAAACATGATTGATCAAAAAAGAGCCACAAAATCTTCATCTAAAAAATAGTCCAAAGAATTAATCTTAAAAATAAATACTTGATATTGAATGAAGGCTGAAATCCTTTGTTTCATAATCAGTCCCGAAATACATTCATCACATTTACAAACACATGTGATATAAACTCTGCTAATTCTATTGACCTGCTTTATAATGAAATCTTCAGCCAGATTTAGATGGTCATTCTCTATTGGATGACCTTTGACCTGTTATACAGTATCATGGATGATATAAATCTGCAGCTCAGGTATTAAATTCTCTCAGCATCAAAGTCTGAATGAAACTGATCATTAAAACAGTGTTTAGAGCGAGAAGATCGACCCAAAATAACATGAAGTAAATCATGAGTTTCTGTTTCTGAAAATGATCCACAGAAGTTTATTAGCAAAGACACTAAAAGACAAAACAGTGTTTCTTCTGTCTTCAGGGAAATGATGTGGAGTGTGTTTGCATATTGATCAGATCTTCAGTGTGTGAGAGTGTTTATAGTGCTGTGAATTTAACACTTCATCACTGACACACACAACAATCTTCATCAACATGACCTTCATCATCATCTTCATCTGGACTCTCACAGCGTTTGCTCAAGGTTTGTGGAGCACAAGTTTGATATTAATTCATTTCTTCAAGTATATTGTCAAAGTTTTGAGTGTATTTTCTTCTTGTTGTGTTTCAGAGTGTAGAGGACAGATCACCGTCACTCAGAGTCCCTCAATAACAGCAGAACAACCAGGAGGAACTGTGAAAATCAAATGTAAAACCAGCAGAGATGTGTACAGGAATAGTAATGGAGATTTATTAGCCTGGTACTTACAGAAACCTGGAGAAGCTCCTAAACTCCTGATTTATATAACAAACCGCCTCCAGTCAGGAACTCCATCTAGATTCAGTGGCAGTGGATCTAACAGTGATTTCACTCTGACCATCAGTGGAGTCCAGACTGAAGATGCTGGACATTATTACTGTCAGAGTTATCACTACATCAACAGTGTACATATGTTCACACAGTGATAAAGAGTCGTACAAAAACCTCCGTCAGTCAGAGTCACAGTGACTGAACTGATACTGCAGCTGCTCAAACACTTACACGCGCACACACACACACACATTTTTTCTTCTTAATCATACACTCATACTGTAAAGTGAATCATAAAGATGTTGTTGCTTGAATAGTTTATTAATCATCTTCCATAAAGCCGCTGTTTAGATCATCATGTACAAGAGTCACAGATGAACTGATTCAGTGAAAGAGAGAAACCGTATTTAACATGATCAGACGCTCCACCGTCCCACAATCAGTCTGTCTGCGACCATTCACTGTTTTCTGGACGCATTAATTATGAATCCAGCGATGCGTCTGAGTCTCACATGAGCAGAAGACAGATCTCTCACAGCAACACTTCAGTCTCGAGTCAAACACACTTAAAGGGATACTTCACCTCTGGGAAGATGAATGTGTATTTAAAATAGGTCATTTAAGTAGAAGAAATGTGAAGAAATTTTTGAATTTGGAGCTTTCTAGACTGAGAAAAGCCAGAAAATGTATTTTTGGCTTATGTGGATGAAAGACAACAACTCCCAGAATGCACTTGCTTCGCTGCCTTAGGAGGCCACGCCTATCGGTAAGAGTGCGCAGATGAAAACAACAAAGCTAGCCTACGTGATGAGTTTGCGAGGGATTTAGAGATCGCCCAAAATGTCCGGGATTCGGCTTTTGCGTTCTACAGTCGCCATTCATCATGTTTACTGTGGCGAGCAGGACGAGGCTGACGGCCGCGGGAGAACGGCGCGAGGCCGGTGGCGAGATTACTGAGACGCGCCGGTCTCGCATCTCTCACGGAGGAGCGGGAATTTTTCTTAGCAATGGTAAAACGCACATCAACCGATCACTTGTTTAGCGTTCATGTAAACACTACATTCAAATTCACCAATCGGAATGAATTCAGTTAGATTGAAAGGTGTGCATGTAAACAATGAATAGCGACCGCAGAAAGCAAAAGCTGAATCCCGGACATTTTGAACGATCTCGCCCGCCGGACAAGTCCGGGAAAAGGAGGATGGTTACTTACTCAGCTTTCTCCTACTATTCAGCTTTCTCCACAGAACAAGAGCTTGCTAGCTTAACTTCCAAAGAAAGGCTGACTGTGTGTACATTCTGTGAGTGAGATCCCACCCTCTATGGGCGGGCTGAAAACATGCGGAACAGCTCCTCCTACTGGCTGTAGTCTTTAGCCTCTGGCCAGAAAATCCTCCGATGACGCAAAATGACGATTTTTGCGTCATCGGAGGATTTTTTCCAGACAAAAAATACATAAATCTCTTGTCTCAGGGTCATATGAGGGTGGAAAGCACGGTAATTCGAAAATACTACAGGTTTTCTACTAATACAAAGCTTAATGCTAAATCCTGAAGTAACCCTTTAAACATTCATAAAGATGTTATTGCTCAACACTGAAATAAAGCGCTTCATTGTGTGGAAACTTCACTGTTATTTTTACAAGATAAAATACTGCAGTTTTACTGAGATCAGTGTTTATGGGCGATCAGAGACATTTAAGGGGTTTTAGGATATATGAGTTTATTTTATTTGAATATGAGACTTTCAATGTATCAGCTGTTATTTTAATAAGTGGATAGTTTACTGAAATTATGAAATATGGAATACCTTTCCTAGGTATTTTATAGGCGCATTGCACTCTGTGAATTAGAAAGAAATCTTTCTTGAAAATAATCAAAAACCTATGAATCGTGAATTGAATCAGATCAACATCTACATTTACTCCTCTAGTCCAGTCACACGTGATCTACCAGTGAAGAGTCTCGTATACGTTATATAAGTCATACAAGTCATATAATCTACCACTCAAACTTCATAACGGTCTCATCCCTCCATCAGCAGAAGTGAAACTGCTCCAGTTCAGAGCGTTGAACCAGTAAACGAGTGAAACTGTGAGTTTGAGGTGAAAATCTCATTTGCATTGTCAGGTTTAGTGATTGTGATGGTCTCAGAATAGAGCAGCTCATGTTCAAACCCCAAGAGCTTCATTTCACATTTAGGGGAGACCGGTGTTGTAACACTGGGTCAGTTTGACACGTCAGAAAGAGCTATGATGATGTCATCAATATCACACACCCCAGTGGTGGACGAAGTACACACACCATGTACTTGAGTTAAAGTAAAGATACCCAAGGTAAAATATTACTCATGTAAAAGTAGAAGTGCTGCCTTTAAACCTTCACTTGAGTAAAAGTACAAAAGTATTTGCCTTCAAATGTACTCAAGTATGTCCTATAATGTCCTATTATCATTTTTGTCACAAGACTTTTGCTTAACTCAGTCTACGTGAGGACTCTAATGTCACTTTTGGCACGCTAATCTTTTAATTTAAATGACATTATTTTCAGCATAAGCTTAGTTAGATCACAGTCTGTGGAAGCTGAACTTTTGAAAATAACAATCTCTGTTAATAAGGAGAACTCCACTCCACCAGTCAACTGTTTTAGCATCATACATGCACAATGCAAAATGTTCTTATAGCCTAATGTAATCATTATGTTCCCAACTTGTAATAATTACTTTAATTAGCTGATTGTTTCCTTCTTTAAATTAATACATGATGTTAGCTAATAACAGCATGATTTGTATTATCTTAGAACTGTACATTTCTGACATAGATAACTTGGACACAGTCTCTGATAACAGATCCAAAAATTGTAATGTAGACAAATACTTTGTTCTGTAAAGCTGCTTTGAAACTATATGTATTGTGAAAAACGCTAATACAAATAAATGTGAATTGAATACGCTTGCATGTAAAACAAGTCAAACTAGAATTTATATTCCAACATAAAAGTTAACATTGATTGTTTGCCATCTCTCACGATATTCACAGAGCACTCAGCTTAAAAAGTTTCAAATACAAATACTATAAACTATGAAATACGGTGAAACAGCTAAGTTAACTTAACTGACGACGTATATAATGTTCATGGTAACGTCACATAGTCTATATTTTAACATTCACAATGAAACAGTTTTCTGCAAGCTACTGTTAGATTTCTCATTTAAAAAATGAGTGAAAATGGCTTAGCTCTACGTGTTTCCAGATTGGAAGGAGAATTATTGTAAGAAGAAATTGTACAGGGACGAAGCAGGGAGAGAATTAAGGCACTTAAAAAATGAAGGACTCGTTCTTCTTTTCAACTAACGTTACTTCAAAAAAAAAAAAAAAAAATCACGTAACTAAGGCCATAGGAGTTGTGGCAAGTTAGAGTCAGTAGTTTCTTCCATCATTTATTAAGACATTGGCACTCAAAATGTTATGCTGTTGCACTGATGTGATGTCACGTTGAACCTTATGTTCGCGCTAAGTAGAAACCCGCCAAGGCGCTAACAGGGGCAAACAAAACAAGTTCAAAACAAAACACGCGCTGTACTGTGATTGGTGGCTCGTTTTACCGTTAAGTTTTTATCCACTCATAAATAAAAAGGAAAGACTGATTTTGAAAATGTAGAAAAAAGTAAGATATTTGACTTTGAAATGTAGTGGAGTTAAAGTAAAAGTCTCCCCAAATTGAAATACTTCAGGAAAGTACAGATACACAAAAAAGCTATTTAAGTACAGTAACGAATTACATTTACTTCGTTACTGTCCACCACCCACCCGCATCACCTCACAGGAGAAGTGTCATGTGACTGTGATCAACGTTGTACGTTTTATGACCAAAAACTAATTTTCAGGAGGAAAAGTGAATGAAAGAAATGTTATCAAGATTATTTTTTGACGAACAATCATTGTATTGTAGATACATTTGACTTGCATAATCTAAAGTAGATATTTCTCTAGTTTAATTTGATGCTTGATACACTCATGCTAACTTCAAACCCAATATGCTAAAACAGTTAGCTATGTTACGGCTGTTTGCGGTGAGGATAGTTTAACAGTTCATGAAAAATATTACAACCAAACCCTGAAGATGATTCCAGTTATCAGTCACATCCCCTTAAGACAAAATCATGTGAGTTTTTTGTTGCGCATTGAGGGATTTATAAATATGTTTCCATTATAGTTTATGTGCATGTCTTCTTATCGGATAAAAACATTATCACCTCAGTCGAGCACATACAATTTAAAAAAAATACAGTACGTTTTTTGTAACTTAAAATTGTTGACTTTATTTAAAACTTAATATTCTTTGTTCTTCAAAAACATTCTTGCACACATTTAGATTGTGTGGATCTTATTTCAGTAAATTATCTCTCATTGTTCCATCGATCCCCAGCCTGAGTTACAACAGGACAGGGTTATGTCTCAACAACGACCTCTTTGTGTTTGACAATAACTCACATAATCTGTGATTGTGCTGTACATGTCCAAGTGAGTTATATTTCTAGCAGACAAATGTGGAAACCATGTCTCAAATTTTGAGAGATAAAGAACAAACAAGCACTGAGTTACCGACGCTCAAACAACAGGTGTTTCTCTCCTCCGTCTCTCTGCTGAACGCAGCTGTTCTCCACTATTACAGTCAATCAAGAACATTTAGTGTCTTCATCAAATCACTCATTATTGTGTTTTAGCTCAGCCCAAAATAATGCAACAAGTGAATAAACATCTATACAAAGCTGTTGCACAAACATAATGAGTGTCTGTCTTCAGGGAAATGATGTGGAGTGTGTTTGCATATTGATCAGATCTTCAGTGTGTGAGAGTGTTTATAGTGCTGTGAGTTTAACACTTCATCACTGACAGCTTTTCTTCATTCAGACTGAAAGTAAACCACCGATAAGAAGAATGATGATCATCAGCGTCTGTATCTGGACTCTCATTCTTTCTGTTCAAGGTTCATTTACTCTATTAATAACTCAAGATGTGATTTATATGCTTTTGATGTTCAGTCTAGATTTTGTACTGGATACTTTGACTTTAATAATTGTTGTAATAATGATCTTATGAAATGTCATTGACAGAAATTACAGGCCAGGTTTCTGTGACTCAGACTCCCTCAGAAGCAGCCGTTCAAGGAGGAACAGTTTCTATAAACTGTAAAACTAACAGAGAAATTGGACATCGTACTCAGGGTTGTGGCTCCTGTCTCTCCTGGTATCTGCAGAAACCTGGAGAAGCTCCTAAACTCCTCATTTATTACATTAGTTCACGACAGTCAGGAACTCCATCTAGATTCACTGGCAATGGAGCAAATTATGGAACAGATTTCACTCTGACCATCAGTGGAGTCCAGACTGAAGATGCTGGACATTATTACTGTATGAGTATACACTACATCAGTAACTGGGTGTTCACACAGTGATAAAGAGTCGTACAAAAACCTCCGTCAGTCAGAGTCACAGTGACTGAACTGAAACTGCAGCTGCTCAAACACTTTCACACACACGCACACACACACTCACACACACACACACGCACACACACACACACACACACACACACACACTTTCACACACACACACACACACACACACACACACACTAAGAAAAGCAATATGATCTTATAATAAGCAATAATATTATTATATTATAATAATATAAAGGTTTGAGCTTGGTCAGTATATGACAGCTTTGATCATGATTTTTCATAAGTCATTTTTCTCCTGTTATTTTCAGTCATTTGTGAGGAAATTCAGTCGCGTTTGATCTTCACTTAGTGGATATTTTTCAATCTTTCACCATATTTTTGTTTTTCTGCATTTATGATTTATCCTCATTCTTCTTTCTAAACTGAATCACTGCATCATAAAGATGTTCTGCTTGATCAGTTTAATAAGTCTATCGATTTTATCAAGTTTATCCTTCATATATTAACAGCATCACAAAACACTCTCAATTTCAGAGCAGATGAACATTTATATAATTTTAATTAATATCTTTACATAGAATTTTTTAATTAATTTTGAAATGAAAGACCAGATTACCAAACAGGTGCAGTCCACCATCGAAAATAATAATCATTTCCTATTTATTTTATATTGTGTAATTTAACAGTGCTATATAACAGCTTTATCAAACACTGGATCAATATCAACATTTCATACTAATGTTTTTTGAGTGCAATTTAACACATCCATGTAGTGGAAATTTGTTTATAGTTATTTTTTTATATTAAAGATTAAAGTTTGTTTATGTGTGAATATAGTGTGGGTTGTGATGAGCCAACATGTAACTCATAAAGATGAAATCTTATTAACAAACTGACTAATGAATCCATAAGCACAGGAGAAACTGTTCCAGTTCAGAGCGTTTCAGTTGAAGATCTCATTTGCATTGTCAGGTTTAGTGATTGTGATGGTCTCAGAATAGAGCAGCTCGTCTCCAGTGACCATGTTCAAACCCCAAGAGCTTCATTTCACATTTACTGCTGAATGCAGCTGTTCTCAACTATTACAATTAGGGGTGTAACGAGACCCTTATGTCACCATCCTGAACTCACAATACCATATTATTGCCATACTCCATCAAAATGGTCAATTTGGTTTAACATTGTGTGTGTAAATGAATAGTCTTGGACTTGGTGCTGATAACCCAATGCAGGACAATAGAGACACCAGAATAACAATATTCATGATTCTGAAGCTGAAAATACTGAATTATTTCAGACGAATATGCTTGATGTCTCTGACTAGATATATCTAAAATAATGTAGGCCACTTTTTACTGGTAACATCAGACATTTGGCATTATCAGGACCCACAAATATTCCCCAATTGCATTATTATACATTATATTTAACATTATATACAGTAGTTTAATGTAGTAGTGACACGAAAACCCTGTAAACTTCCTAAACTTTCATTTTGGGTGAATAATACGATACATATTGTCACTATCCACTGTAATTATTGTTCCACCCCTAATTCCAATCAATCAAAAGCCGCTGAAACTTTAGTGCAGGACTTTGAAGGAACGACACACTGATCAATGATGCAGTCCAACACAAATGTGCGCTTGCGTTCAGATGAAGCTTTATTGAATGAACAGCAATGGCAGCACATTGACAGACTGCTTCAGTATTGAGCTGTAAATCACGTGACGCTCAGATACGCTGGTCTTCACTGGAGAAACATCAGCACTCGGAGCTCTTGAGGAACGAGGCCTCGTGAGCAGCTCCGGCATGTGTTCCTCTGCAGACGAAGCGCTCTGCGGCTTCCCAGCGTGCTTTGCTGAGGCTCAGGACGCTGCTGCGACTGTAGAGACCGTCCCGCTCGCTCTCTGCGCTGGTCTGAACCCCCTCGGTGACCTCTGACCCGTCCAGCGTCCAGCTCACCGTCGCCCCCTGTGGAGAGTAAGAGCTGAGCAGGCAGAGCAGAGCGGGGGGGTCTCCAGAGATCAGCAGAGAAGAGGGAGACAGCAGAGACACGGAGGGAGACACGGAGGGACCCGCTGAACACACACACACACACACACACACACACACACACACACACATTCATTAATGATCATTTGATTTTAAGTATACAAGTTATATTTCAAATGATCCACAGAATGAGTTTGAAAAACATTGTCCAAGTAAATGGATGGTTATATCGTGATGTCGTTATAAGATCTAGAAAACTAATTTAAATGATCATTTCAATATTAATTGTATTTTGAAAATATTCTGCTTTTCAGAAACTCACAATCATAAACATCAGCAAATTTGATAGTTTAAATTATTAATTTTCAAAATGCTCTTCAACTGAGTTTCTTTTTGTCTGATGAAAATGATAAAAAAGTATATTTATGTTGTCCACATTATACAACTTTTGTTTCATATATTTAAAAAAGCCCTTAATAGTTACATTTACCAAGAATTATAGACAAAATTATATATAAAGAAATTATTGAATAGATTTTAAAGTACTGCAGTCAATACATGACAGGAACTAAATGTTAGCAGTAATAAGATGTTAAATTATTTGTGTAAAATGAAAAATTACATTTAAAAACATTTATATGAATTATAAAATTTAAATGAAAAAATATACTCATTTGATTTTTCTCAGAATTAAGTTACAGAACATTTTAATCTCAGTCAAATTTTAAAAAACATTGTCCACATGAAAAGTGATTAATACATTGTGATTTATTCATAAGATTTTGAAATCAAATTTAAATAATATTTTCAGTATTAACTGTATTTTTAAAAATATTCTTCTATTTTGATACAATCAATCGTAATTTTCAGCCTTTTTCAATTATGATTTTTTTCATTCTTCTGTTAAGAAACAATCATAATCATCTGCAAACTTAATAGTTTAAAATGCTCTTTAACTAAATTCCTCTTTGTCTGATGGTAATACAGTAAAAAACACAATCATTTCATCTTTACTGTAGTTTCACCTCATGCTTTCATTCATAGACACTATCCTGAGTTTAGTTTCAAAACATTCTCCGTTTAATCAAAATTGACTATTACTAAATGTACACTGTAAAAAAAAAAAGATTGTAATTTTAATAATCAAAGACTAAAAATGATACAGTAAAAATGATTAATTGGTAAATGGTTTGATCCTTTGCTGTATACAGTGAAAACTAATAGATTTAACTGGACATTTCATGTAATTTAACAGTTCTGTTAAATTTACCGTTTTTGAAGTGAAAATAACAGGTCTGGCAAACAAAGCTGCCTTTTTCTTACCGTAAAAGTTACAGATTTTTTATATATACTTACAAAAATATGATATATATTCCGTTCTGCATTAATTAAAATGCTTAACTGATTTTCAAGAACTTCTCTGTCCAGGTGGAATATTAGCATTTGATTGTGATATGAAGATTTAGAAATAATCATTTAAATATATTATTTGTATTTTGAAAATAATCACCATTCTGGAAACTTCCTTGTAAACAGAAATATGAGTAAAGTTAGTTTAAATAATTAATTTTAACAAGTTTATCAACTACATTTCTTTTTGCCTGATGATGACAATGAGGACATTTATTTTGTCTATATTATCCAACTTTTATGTCAAATGAAATATATTAAGAAATAATTGAAAATATTGCAATTAATTTAAATAAAATAAAATATAGCACACATTATGTGTAAAATTACTAATGTAAAATATTATCAATTTAATTGGATTGGAATATAAAATAATATGGAATATCACCAAATATGGCATTCACAATATAGCAGACAAAATTAAAGAATTAAATGCATGTAATCAATCAGTAAAATATAATAAATTTGACATTAAATAAGATTTGAAATACAAGTAAAGCTTTTCAGTCAAATGTTTGTTTTTTATAAATAAGGAATATTTTTGCCAAATGTTCTTAATTAACCTTAACCCTCCTTTTAAAAACACACACATATGTTTTTATTAGATAATTTAAGAAAGACTTACAGCTTCTGATCGTCAATTCAGTTCCTCCACCGAAAGTGTACCACAGTGTTTCATTCTAGTGAAAGAGTCGTACAAAAACCTCCGTCACACTCAAATGAACACACACTCCAGCAGAGAAAGAGACCAACAACACACACACATTCTTGTACATCTATCTTTATGAGGACATTCATTGACACAATGCAATCTCTAGCCGCTTACCCTAACCTTACCCATCACAACTAAGTGCCAAACTCAACCCCTGACCCTAAACCGACCCTTAACCTCATTATAACCTGATCCCTAAAACCAAGTCTTGACCCTCAAACAGGCCTTTAAAGGCTCTCAGAGAGTGAGGACCGGCCAACATGTCCTCACTTTACTCTCTTTGTCCTCACTCCACTGGTTGAAAACTCAAACTGGTCTTCACAAAGATAGTTATACAAGTACACACACACACACACACACACACACACACACACACACACACACACACACACACACACTGATATGAGACTCAACATCAGGATTATTGAACAGTCTCATAGTCTCTAAATGTCTCTTAATGCATGAAAACTATTAAATCTAAATAAATAATATAATCAGAAAGACTCTGATCTTTACACATCTTAACTGGGAGTTTCTAAATGATAATTGTGTCAATATCACATTTAATTAAAATAAAATTAAATGTTAGCATACATTACATGTGAAATTACTGATGTAAATCATTAAATTAAAAAAATTAATTTAGAAAAGAAAGAAAACAGAATATCACCAAATATTGCATATTTATAATAATAATAATACATTTGAATACATCAATTGGTGAAATCAATCCATAAAATAGAATTAAATGTGACAATAAATGAGATTTGAAATTAGGTTAAGCTTTTCAATAGTACATTTTGTGATAAATTAAGAATATCTTTGCCAAATAAAAACCTTAAACCTTCTTTTAAAAACACACACATCATACAGTTTCATTAGATCGTTTAAGAGCCACAAACTCTTCATCTTAAAAAAAGATGAAAACATCTTTATGATGAAATATAAGCTTTATAATGAAATCTTCAGCCAGATTTAGATGGTCATTCTCTATTGGATGACCTTTGACCTGTTATACAGTATCATGGATGATATAAATCTGCAGCTCAGGTATTAAATTCTCTCAGCATCAAAGTCTGAATGAAACTGATCATTAAAACAGTGTTTAGAGCGAGAAGATCGACCCAAAATAACATGAAGTAAATCATGAGTTTCTGTTTCTGAAAATGATCCACAGAAGTTTATTAGCAAAGACACTAAAAGACAAAACAGTGTTTCTTCTGTCTTCAGGGAAATGATGTGGAGTGTGTTTGCATATTGATCAGATCTTCAGTGTGTGAGAGTGTTTATAGTGCTGTGAGTTTAACACTTCATCACTGACACACACAACAATCTTCATCAACATGACCTTCATCATCATCTTCATCTGGACTCTCACAGCGTTTGCTCAAGGTTTGTGGAGCACAAGTTTGATATTAATTCATTTCTTCAAGTATATTGTCAAAGTTTTGAGTGTATTTTCTTCTTGTTGTGTTTCAGAGTGTAGAGGACAGATCACCGTCACTCAGAGTCCCTCAATAACAGCAGAACAACCAGGAGGAACTGTGAATATCAAATGTAAAACCAGCAGTGATGTGTACAGGGTTAGTGAGGGAGAATTTTTATCCTGGTACTTACAGAAACCTGGAGAAGCTCCTAAACTCCTGATTTATTGGGCCAATCGCCTCCAGTCAGGAACTCCATCTAGATTCAGTGGCAGTGGATCTAACAGTGATTTCACTCTGACCATCAGTGGAGTCCAGACTGAAGATGCTGGACATTATTACTGTCAGAGTTTCCATTGCAGAACAGGTTCTTATGGTTTATGTGTGGGTGATTATACATTCACACAGTGATAAAGAGTCGTACAAAAACCTCCGTCAGTCAGAGTCGCAGTGACTGAACTGAAACTGCAGCTGCTCAAACACACACACACACACACACACACACACACACACACTCAACAGAAACACAAAAATGAACTTAATATCAATAATAAGAAATGATTTTGATCTTTTTTTTTTTAGATAATTCTAAATCTAAATCTATTCTCATATGGTTGTTCATCTCTCTGTCTCTGTCCAGGATAGATCAAACCGAAGGCACTATGAATGGAGCATGGTCCACATCATTAAGGAGACCTTCCGATTTCTGACTATCACTGACTTAGCACGTTGCAAGCTCGCAACTATTAAAAAAATTACACCTTCATTATGAGTCAGCAGTGAGCGGCCGCTTAGGGTAAAGTAATTGCACTGCATCCTCTGACTATTTCAGGACTGGCTAGTTTGTGATCGTGAACGCACATTCGCGACGTGACGTCTCAAAGCTACACCGGGTCCTTAATGAACGAATATTTGAAATTATGAGATGCCCAGAATAATCCTTGGTCTAAATTAAATCACAACTAATCTGAGGATCAGCTGTTAAGATAGAAAATTTGAAAAAAATAAAGAGTCACATATATTTGGAGTCAAGATTAAATTATTCATGGAGTCAGAATTAAAATTAGAAATCAACTGTTTAATAAATTAAAGTGATTTTTCCAGAAGCGCCCGAAAAGACATACACGCTGAATTCCCTTCGACCACGACACCGGATACCGTATTTGGGCCAGTGGGTGGAGTTTACAAAGATAACTACCACCCCACTTGATGTTATTCCCTCAGAGATTATAAAAGCAGCTTTTCCTATAATTGGCCCCAGTGTCCAAGTGTTGATTAATTCATCTTTGAACACTGGGGTAGTCCCAAATAGTTTAAGCATGCGGTTGTTCAGCCTCTCCTTAAGAAACAAGGTCTGGATGAGGATTGCTTTAATAATTATCGGCCTGTCTCTAAGTTATCATTTTTATCAAAACTTTTAGAAAAAGTCGTGCTGTCTCAATTGAACTTCTTTTTAAATGCAGCCAAGTTATTACAACCTTTTCAATCTGGTTTTACTGCCCATCACAGCACAGAGTCTGTCTTGCTAAAAGTGATCAATTACATTTTACTTACAGTTGATGCTGGTAAAAATGCTGTATTGATCTTACTTGATCTTACAGCTGCTTTTGATACTGT
Organism: Rutilus rutilus; assembly: GCF_951802725.1. Classification (NCBI taxonomy): domain Eukaryota; kingdom Metazoa; phylum Chordata; class Actinopteri; order Cypriniformes; family Leuciscidae; genus Rutilus; species Rutilus rutilus. Next base: position 4,171,740 of record NC_140228.1, read on the forward strand.
AGACCATAATATTCTTCTTAGGCGTTTAGAGCATTTATTCTGTATTAAGGGTACAGCCTTACGGTGGTTTAGATCATATCTTAAAGACAAGTCTTTTTCTGTGGAGGCAAGCTCTCTTCATCTTCTGCTGCTATTATTAGTGGAGTACCTCAGGGCTCTATTCTGGGTCCACTTATTTTTAACTTCTATATGCGTCCGTTGGGGGATATTATTAAGAAGCATAATGTTCCATTTTTATGCTGATGATACACTGCTGTATCTGCCGTTGAAAGCTGCCGATATCATTCAGACCTTGATGGATTGCATCCGGGACATTAAGGAATGGTTATCAATTATCTGTCTCCAACTTAATGAGGACAAATCAGAAATTATTGTTTTTGGCCCTCCAAAACTGAGGAATAGTCTCATTAAGGAGCTGGGTAACCATTTCCCCTCAATTTCCTCTCAGGTCAGGAGCCTTGGAGTCATTCTCGACTCAGACAAATTCATTCTGTTGTAAAGAATAGTTTTTATCAATTGTGGTTAATTTCCAAACTTAAATCATTTTTGTCATTCCAAGACTTGGAGAAGGTTATTCATGCTTTTATTACCTCACGCTTGGATTACTGTAATTCATTGTATTTGGGTCTTCCTCAATCATCTCTTTCACGCCTCCAGATGGTGCAAAATGCCTCTAAGGCTGCTGACCGGGACAAAGAAATACGATCATGTCACCCCAGTTTTAGCTTCACTTCATCGGCTCCCGATCCATTTTAGAGTTCAGTTTAAAATTCTGTTGTTTGTTTTTAAAGCTCTTAATGATCAAGCTCCATTATATCTTAGAGATCTTCTTGCTCCTCTGTCATCCACTAGATCTTTAAGATCTTCAGACGGGGCTCTTTTATCTAACCCTCGCTATCCTGTCTAACATCTAAGGGAGATAGAGCCTTTGCTGTTGCCGGCCCTCGTCTATGGACCCAATTGTCTTGCACCTTCAATTGCTATTTTTAAATCTAAATTGAAAACTTATCTTCTTAAATTGAAAACTTATCTGCACTCTGTGAATTAGTTTGTGAATTTCAATATCAAAATATGTCAAAGTGAATTAGAAAGAAATCTTTCTTGAAAATAATCAAAAACATATGAATCGTGAATTGAATCAGATCAACATCTATACATTTACTCCTCTAGTCCAGTCACACGTGATCTACCAGTGAAGAGTCTCATTACGTTATATAAGTCACACAAGTCATATAATCTACCACTCAAACTTCATGACGGTCTCATCCCTCCATCAGCAGAAGTGAAACTGCTCCAGTTCAGAGCGTTGAACCAGTAAAAGAGTGAAACTGTGAGTTTGAGATGTAAATCTCATTTGCATTGTCAGGTTTAGTGATTGTGACGGTCTCAGAATAGAGCAGCTCGTCTCCAGTGACCATGTTCAAACCCCAAGAGCTTCATTTCACATTTACTGCTGAATGCAGCTGTTCTCAACTATTACAATTAGGGGTGTAACGAGACCCTTATGTCACCATCCTGAACTCACAATACCATATTATTGCCATACTCCATCAAAATGGTAAATTTGGTTTAACATTGTGTGTGTAAATGAATAGGCTTGGACTTGGTGCTGATAACCCAATGCAGGACAATAGAGACACCAGAATAACAATATTCATGATTCTGAAGCTGAAAATACTGATTTATTTCAGACGAATATGCTTGATGTCTCTGACTAGATATATCTAAAATAATATCGGCCACTTTTTACTGGTAACATCAGACATTTGGCATTATCAGGACCCACAAATATTTCCCCATTGCATTATTATACATTATATTTAACATTATATACAGTAGTTTAATGTAGTAGTGACACGAAAACCCTGTAAACTTCCTAAACTTTCATTTTGGGTGAATAATACGATACATATTGTCACTATCCACTGTAATTATTGTTCCACCCCTAATTCCAATCAATCAAAAGCCGCTGAAACTTTAGTGCAGGACTTTGAAGGAACGACACACTGATCAATGATGCAGTCCAACACAAATGTGCGCTTGCGTTCAGATGAAGCTTTATTGAATGAACAGCAATGGCAGCACATTGACAGACTGTTTCAGTATTGAGCTGTAAATCACGTGACGCTCAGATACGCTGGTCTTCACTGGAGAAACATCAGCACTCGGAGCTCTTGAGGAACGAGGCCTCGTGAGCAGCTCCGGCATGTGTTCCTCTGCAGACGAAGCGCTCTGCGGCTTCCCAGCGTGCTTTGCTGAGGCTCAGGACGCTGCTGCGACTGTAGAGACCGTCCCGCTCGCTCTCTGCGCTGGTCTGAACCCCCTCGGTGACCTCTGACCCGTCCAGCGTCCAGCTCACCGTCGCCCCCTGTGGAGAGTAAGAGCTGAGCAGGCAGAGCAGAGCGGGGGGGTCTCCAGAGATCAGCAGAGAAGAGGGAGACAGCAGAGACACGGAGGGAGACACGGAGGGACCCGCTGGACACACACACACACACACACACACACAATCAAGTTATATTTCAAATGATCCACAGAATGAGTTTGAAAAACATTGTCCAAGTAAATTGATGGTTATATTGTGATGTCGTTATAAGATCTAGAAAACTAATTCATTTCAATATTAATTGTATTTTGAAAATATTCTGCTATTCAGAAACTCACAATCATAAACATCCACAAACTTAATAGTTTAAATGATTGATTTTTAAAATGCTCTTTAACTAAATTTCTATTTGCCTGATGATGAACTGATGACATTTATTTTGTCTATATCATCCAACTTTTGTGTCAAATTAAATATATTTAGAAATAATTGAAAATATTGCAATTACTGAAAATACAATGAAATGTTAGCACACATTATGTGTGAAAATACTAATGTAAAACATTATGAATGTGAACTATGGATTGAAATGTAATAAACATAGAATATCACCAAATATGACATTCATAATATAGCAGACAAAATTACATTTAAATGCATGAATGTGTGCAATCAATCAGTAAAATAGAATAAAATGCGACAATAAATAATAGTTGAAATAAAGTAAAGCAAATAAAGCATTTCAATAATGTATTTTTGTAATAAATTAAGAATATTGTTGCCAAATACTGTTAAATAACTTCTAAAACTTCTATAACTTCTAAAAAAACACACACACATACATTTTTATTAGATAATTAAAGAAAGACTTACAGCTTCTGATCGTCAATTCAGTTCCTCCACCGAAAGTCCACCACAGTGTTTCATTCTAGTGAAAGAGTCGTACAAAAACCTCCGTCACACTCAAATGACACACACACACACACACACACACACACACACACACACACACTGATGTGAGACTCAGATCTTCTCAACATCAAACATGATTGATCAAAAAAGAGCCACAAAATCTTCATCTAAAAAATAGTCCAAAGAATTAATCTTAAAAATAAATACTTGATATTGAATGAAGGCTGAAATCCTTTGTTTCATAATCAGTCCCGAAATACATTCATCACATTTACAAACACATGTGATATAAACTCTGCTAATTCTATTGACCTGCTTTATAATGAAATCTTCAGCCAGATTTAGATGGTCATTCTCTATTGGATGACCTTTGACCTGTTATACAGTATCATGGATGATATAAATCTGCAGCTCAGGTATTATTCTCTCAGCATCAAAGTCTGAATGAAACTGATCATTAAAACAGTGTTTAGAGCGAGAAGATCGACCCAAAATAACATGAAGTAAATCATGAGTTTCTGTTTCTGAAAATGATCCACAGAAGTTTATTAGCAAAGACACTAAAAGACAAAACAGTGTTTCTTCTGTCTTCAGGGAAATGATGTGGAGTGTGTTTGCATATTGATCAGATCTTCAGTGTGTGAGAGTGTTTATAGTGCTGTGAGTTTAACACTTCATCACTGACACACACAACAATCTTCATCAACATGACCTTCATCATCATCTTCATCTGGACTCTCACAGCGTTTGCTCAAGGTTTGTGGAGCACAAGTTTGATATTAATTCATTTCTTCAAGTATATTGTCAAAGTTTTGAGTGTATTTTCTTCTTGTTGTGTTTCAGAGTGTAGAGGACAGATCACCGTCACTCAGAGTCCCTCAATAACAGCAGAACAACCAGGAGGAACTGTGAATATCAAATGTAAAACCAGCAGAGATGTGTACAGTGTTGGGAGTGTGTACTTTTTCAACTGGTACTTCCAGAAACCTGGAGAAGCTCCTAAACTCCTGATTTATTATGCAAACACCCTCCAGTCAGGAACTCCATCTAGATTCAGTGGCAGTGGATCTAACAGTGATTTCACTCTGACCATCAGTGGAGTCCAGACTGAAGATGCTGGACATTATTACTGTCAGAGTCGCCACAGTGGTGGTGTATTCACACAGTGATAAAGAGTCGTACAAAAACCTCCGTCAGTCAGAGTCACAGTGACTGAACTGAAACTGCAGCTGCTCACACACCCACACACACACACACTCAACAGAAACACAAATATCAACTTAATATCAATTTTTCAGCACTTCATTAATATTACTAAAGATAATCAGAAATGATTTTGATCATATTTTTTCAGATAATTGTTGGTTTATTTATTCTCATATGGTTGTTCATGTATTTTTATAAAGTATGATTATTTGTCATTCTTAATCATACACTCATACTGTAAAGTGAATCATAAACTTGTTTCTTTAATAGATTATTAATCATCTTCCATAAAGCCGCTGTTTAGATCATCATGTACAAGGCAAGGCAAGGCAAGGCAAGTTTATTTATATAGCACATTTCATACACAATGGCAATTCAAAGTGCTTTACATAGAAGAAATTAAAATAATAAAAAATTAAAACAGTTAAAAAAATTAAAAAATACAGTACAGTACAAACAGTCGGACGAACAGTGGCACAGTGCTCATTCAGTAAATGCATAGCTAAACAGATGTGTTTTGAGTCTGGATTTGAAAGTGATACTGTAGGAGCACATCTGATCTCCTCTGGAAGCTGGTTCCAGCATAATAGCTAAAAGCAGATTCGCCATGCTTAGAGTGAACCCTTGGTATTTCTAGCTGATATGATCCTAATGATCTGAGTGATCTGTTGGGTTTATATTCAGTGAGCATAACTGCATTGTATTGAGGTCCTAGGCCATTGAATGATTTATATACCATTAATAATACTTTAAAATCAATCCTAAATCTAACTGGGAGCCAGTGTAAAGACCTGAGGACTGGTGTGATATGTTGATATGTTCTGGTTCTGCTCAGCGTTCTGTATGAGCTGCAACTGTCTTATGGTCTTTATGGGAAGGCCAGTGAGGAGTCCATTACAATAATCCACCCTGCTGGTGATGAAAGCATGCACAAGTTTCTCTAAGTCTTGTCTGGAAACAAAGCATCTTATTCTTGCAATATTTTTCAGATGATAGTATGCTGATTTAGTTATAGCTTTGACATGACTACTGAAACTAAGGTCTGACTCTAGTGTCACACCAAGATTCCTGACTTGATGTTTAGTTGTTTGACCCCTAGAGTGAAGGTATGCGTTCACCTTGAGAACTTCATCTTTGTTTCCAAATGCAATGACTTCAGTTTTGTCTTTGTTTAACTGAAGAAAGTTTTGACACATCCAACTGTTGACTTCATCAATGCATTGGCACAGGGAGTCAATGGGGCTGTAGTTGTTAGGCGATAGGGCTAAGTAAATCTGTGTGTCGTCTGCATAGCTGTGGTAAGAGATTTGGTTCTTTCTCATTATTTGGCTCATTGGGAGCATATACAGGTTGAACAGGAGTGGCGCAAGAACTGAGCCTTGAGGGACTCCGCATGTCATGGATGTCCACTCAGACTTATGGTCTCCTATACTCACATAATAACCTCTCCCATCTAAGTATGACCTGAACCATTTTAGGACTATCCCAGAAAGCCCCACCCAGTTTTCCAGCCTGTCCAGAAGTATGTTATGATCGACAGTGTCAAATGCAGCACTGAGGTCGAGTAGTACCAGCACTGATAATTTGCCTGAATCAGTATTTAAGCGAATATCGTTTATTATCTTTATGAGCGCTGTCTCTGTGCTGTGATGTGGTCGGAAACCAGATTGAAAATTGTCCATTCGAGCATAAGAATTTGTTCAGCTGATTGAAGACAACTTTTTCAATGATCTTGCCTATGAAAGGAAGATTTGAGATCGGTCTATAGTTGCTTAATATGGTCTTATCCAGATTGCTCTTTTTCAGGAGGCGCTTGACAACTGCAGTTTTCAGGGAGTTTGGAAAACTCCCAGAGAGAAGTGAAGCATTTACCACTACTAGAAGATCTGCTTCTAAACTGTTTAACACACTTTTGAAAAAAGATGTGGGAAGTGTGTCAAGAGCGCAGGTTGATGTTTTAAGGTGCTGTACGGTTTCTTCCAAAATGTTGCCATCAATTTCTTTGAAGTCAGACATAGTAACTACTTTCTCAGGTGGTCTGGTCTGTCTGACCCCAGTGCAACTCAATGATGTGCTGATCACCTTTCTGATATTATTGATTTTCTCAGAGAAGAAAGAAGCAAACTCACTGCACTTGTTGTCTGAGAGCATTTCACTGGGAATCTGGCTTGGGGGGTTTGTCAGTCTCTCTACAGTAGCAAAAAGAGTGCGTGTGTTGTTTAAATTACTGTTTATAATATTTGAGAAGAAAGTCTGTCTAGCTTTGCCTAGTTCCATATTGAAAGCATGAAGGCTGTCTTTGTAGATGTTATAATGGACTACAAGTTTTGTCTTCCGCCACATGCGCTCTACTTTTCTGCATTGTCTTTTCATATTTTGCACTGCTGTTGAGTTTCTCCAAGGTGCTTTTTGTCTGCCACTCTTCTTCCTGACTTTCACAGGAGCAATATCATCAATTACACCTTTAACTTTTGAGTTAAAAGAATCAAGGAGAAAATCAACAGAGTCTGCAGATATGCTTGGTGTTAAGGATATAGCCTTCATAAATAGTACACTAGTGTTCTCATTTAAGCATCTCTTCTTGACAGACACAGATCTCGCTTCAGTGGCAGGAGAGATCAATATATCAAAGAAAATACAGAAATGATCAGACAGTGCTACATCCTTAATAACAATCGATGAAATGTTTAGACCCTTACTGATAAGTAAATCTAAAGTGTGTCCACGATTGTGTGTGGGTCCATGTACATGCTGAGTCAGATCAAAAGTTTTTAAAACAGTTTTGATTTCTTTTGCCATATTGTTTTCTATATGGAGGTTAAAATCTCCAGCAATGGCAAAACAGTCAAACTCTGAGGTAATGGTTGATAACAGTTCTGTAAATTCCTCAGCAAAGGCTGGAGAGTATTTTGGAGGCCTGTACAAGAGTCACAGATGAACTGATTCAGAGCAAAAGGAGCAGTGAAAGAGAGAAACCTTCTGGACCAAATGGACCTGATGGACTCATTTCTGTTTCTAATAATTTACGTTTGGCCACATTATGATTTCCATATTTGGCGTATGATCAAAGATTTGTTTTTCTTTTTAAAATCTTCTCATTACTTTCACAGTATATATCACAGATCAGACCAACAGAGACTGAGAAAGCTCAAGTGAACAATCTAATCAAATGATCTGGAAGTAATTAAATCCATGATGTCTTTAAAGGCTTATTTTAATCAGAATACAAATGAAGTTGTGTGAAAACAACAGCGTTACTACCGTTTGCATAGCCTATACTCTCTGGTTTATACTTCAGTCAGTCTTCTTCGTGGTATGATTCAATGAACTTTTCCAGTCATCATTTAAAAAAATAGCCTATATTTTACTCACATTAAGCAAATTCTAACCAACAAAATATTTCGAGCAGAGCTTATGTCTTTGATTTACATTAATGAACTTTTACCTTCTGCTCCTGATGGATTGTCTCTTGCTGCCCCCTGTTGGTCATCGGTCTCATGTGCACCACTTATTCACAATGCATGTGAATAGACATTTATCCACTTTATGCAGAAGAAATGAAAATCATACATTTCTGGAACATGCATATGAGACTAGAGTGAGTAAATTATGACAGGTTTTCATTATTATGTGAAATATCCTTTAAGACTCTTCAGAGCCTCCTCTAGTTATCGACCTTAGAGAAACAAGTCCAGCCATCTTCAGAGTTTTGTCTTTGAATGCCCGTTTTTGCGTTAGCTCTGTACATTTCTATGGCATCGCTGTCTAAGAGTATTTAGCTGAAGTGGATTTACTTATTGTAGAGTTAACTAAAGTTATCATGAGCACTGTAATGTTTGAAGCAGATATCATAATAACATGTCAATGAGCGGTTCCTTCATAAATCGGTAAGATCTTCCCTTCATGCTGTGGAAATACAAACCAGAAGGCATTTATTTTTAGACAGGAATGAAAACGAGGCTGTGAGGGATATAAGTACAGTGAGTTTAATGGATCGCACTGTTGTTTAACATACCGATTGTTCAGATGAGGAAACTTCTTTTCGAAAAAAGGCAGTAGATAAAAAAAACTCCTTCATGACCTTTATATCATGCGTGCCATCCAAAATCACATACTTTCATATCTACTAAATAGTCGGCAAAAAACGGCATGTGACAAAAGAAGTACTCATAAGAGAGTAGGCAAAAAGTACCCGGATGACCTACTACTTCGTCACATGATAATGACAACATGGCGAATGTATGTCTGGATTATATTCATACCACACACACTATATAGAATGTACTTTTTTAGCAGTCGTGAAGTAATTACTTGTTCAAAATAAGCACCTACTCGAGAGATTTCAGACACAGACCAAGTTTATCCCTCATTTATAACAGCCTCGTTTTCGTTAAATTCAAAATGGCGTCTAACCTGACTAAGGCCTTTTAATTTAGGGTCGTACCTTTAACTCTATTGGAAAGAATAAGATTCGATTCAACACATTTGCTACAAAAAGAAACAAAATAACATTTATTGAACATGCATGATGCATCCAACCTAAACTCATTACACTTCGGGAATATTTGAGCCGAGCCGGACTGTGACGTCAAGCGACTAACAAGGGCTCTCAAACCGCGAAAATACTGATACTAAACAGGAAGTGTGTGTTCGTGCCAGGAAACAGAAAACTCCCCAAAGGTCCAAAGGGAAAGACAAAATCAATAGTGTGAAATAATCACTTACCTCTCGCTCTAACGCACAGACACACATAGTGAGATTAAACGTATAATAATAATACACCATAACGATGATGATGTCACCTGCACGCCACAGATTCTCAGTTTTCGTTGATTGGCAGATGAATGAATGTCTAAATATATGTCGTGGATTAAACGCTCGTTACAAAAACGTTATAACCGGCATCCTGCTAGAACCCAAAGCTCGAGAAGCGTCTCAGAAACATTCTACGTATGTTAGAACTTTATACACTCGCATATATCGCATTCATTCCGCATATGAATCATAGGGACAGCTTCTAAAAAACAAAAAACACACACACCAATCTGCGCAACACTCGCATGCACAGTTTCCTCTTTCATGAGTGATTATTAGTGAAGTGTCATCAATAATGTTGCTTTTTAACATTCAATGATGAGATTACAGCATCATCATGAGCAGCAAACATCAGCCAATGTTTCAGATTGAAAGGAAGTGTGTGAATAAAACCTGCAGGATTATTCTGAATGATAAGGAAGGACAGCAGGAAGAGTTTGGAGGACAGAGAGAGAGGGTCATGTGACTCCTGCGGGGGACACGCTCCACAGCAAAGCTCCACTGATTAAAGTGCATGAACATACAGGAGAGGATTCGATTCAGCGTGAGGAAACTGCTGCAGTCCGCTCGAGTGTGTGTGTGTGTGTGTGTGTGTGTGTGTTCAGTAGTCCTCCACCCAGCCGTTCTCCTGGATGAAAGCGTCAATCACCTCCTTCATGGCCAGATTGGGGATCAGCTGATCTTGGGTCAGTGGGCTGCGGGTGACTGGGTCAAAATGGCCGACACGCTACAGAGAGAGAGAGAGAGAGTTGTTGTTCTTCATCACTAAAGGGCATTTGCTATTTTTAAAAGAGTGATTTGTCCCAACCCATTTCAATAGATGTTGTAACATATGTAGATGTTGTCTGGCTGCAAAAAGCATCTTACTCCATTAAAAATGTCTGTTGTTATGATTAACAAAAACACATTTAAAAAAAAAACATTCACTGAAATAAAATACAATATAATTACTAGATAAAAATAAAAAAAATTTTAAATGTTACATTGGCAACTAACTGAAAAGAAATGTTTAATCTTAAGTACTAAAATGACCAAATGTGAAAAAACAAAACAGACTTAAAAAACTTAAACTAGAATTAATATATATAAATATTTTTAATTTTTTAGGCTTCATAATGTCATTTATTTAATAACAAACAAAGTGATCATTTGAAAATATGTAGATAAATATTAATTCAAAATATTAATAAATAATATAATAGTATATGAATAATACTAAAATAACAGTCTAAGATTACACTATATGATTTTAGATCATTTATTTATATTATTTTGTAGAAAAGAGCAGAAACTGAAAAAATAAAAACCTAAAATGGAAAATGGAAAATAAAAATAAAAAATAATACAAACTGACTCTAAACACACAAAATTAATAAGATTTAAACTAGAATTAAAACGGAAATAATAAAAACGAATTTTAAAATGCTAATAAATACAGCACCAGTACATTAATAATACTAAAACAACATGCTGTAATCTGATCCGCCAATCTGTGATCTTTCAGCCAATCATGACGTCATCATTCTGCGAGAACAAAAGAGTGTTTTCGTGAGCAGACCTGTAGATGCTCCTCGATGTCCTTGCGATCGTAAGTGATGCCGCTGGGAGTAATGCAGGGTTCTCTCATGAGCTCGAAGCTGATCTTCCCACACAGGTAATCTGGGATCTCTCGCTTCTGCACACGTAATATAACACAACATAAGAATGAACAGACAGTCATGTTTAACGTACAATTATGTGGAGCAGGATTTTGGACACATGATATTTCAGTGTGTGTGGAGTGTGTCTGGAGATGCTGGTTTCATTTTGAGATGTTTGATTTGATTTCTTCATACCTTCCGCTTCTCATCCACTTGAGAGAAAAGTTCATCCATGTCCATCAGATATTTATCCTGCAGAGAGAAGCACAGGAAATGACATCACTTGATCAATCCGACACGACGCGGAGGTCTTTGTGTATTTATAAGCGCGTGTCTCACGTGTTTGGATTTGGATTTGCTGATCTCGCCTCCGTTCTGAATGTCCTCGGTTTGCTTCACTCTGCTGTCGTCGAGCTCTCTGAACACAAACGTGCAGACGGACAGATGTTACGACACGGATTCACGTGGACTCGTCGTCAGTGTGTGTGCCAGCGTGACTCTCACCTCTCTTTCTCTGCCAGGATGAGTTTGGTGAGGTAAGCATGCAGCTCGTTTTCCTGGCTGATCCGCTTCTCTTCTATGCTGTTCCAGCGTTTCTTCTTGGCGATGCGAAGAGCACTTGGGATATCGTCTCCAAAGTTCAGCCGCTGTTCCTTCGCCAGGTTATAGGCTGAAAAGCAGCAACATCATCACACTGCATCTGAACACTGATGTCTGTTTAGATGCTGCATTATTTCTATGAGGGTTTTTAGGGATTCACTGATACTGATAATGGATAATTATTTAGATTATTAGGTCAATAACAAACACATTGGCTGATATTAGATATAGAGCTACATTAATAGAGACAAGACCAAAATTATAAAACAAGACCTTAAAAAAAAAATGCATCAAATGACACTGAACATCACATACAAAAACTAATTTCTTATCTCTCATCCACTTGGCTATGAAACCTTATATGTGACCCTGGATCACGTCACCAGTCACATGTCGCACGGGTATATCTGTGGCAATAGCCAACAATACATTGTATGGGTCAAAATGATCGATTTTTCTTTTATGCCAAAAATCATTAGGATATTAAAGGGGTGATATAATGGTACATGCACTTTTACAAGTTGATTGTACTGAAATGTGTGTTGGCAGTGCCTGTACACAACCATCATAAAATGATAAAAATCCATCCAGTGGTTTTTTAAAAATCTTCTTATGTTTCCCCCTCTCCTGAATCAAGCTGTTCGATTTTGTGACGTCACAAAATCGACGCCCCTCCCACAATGGTTGATTGACAGCAGCGTTTCAACACAGACCCGCCCTCTCGCCCTCGTGAGCGAGCTGTCAATCATAGCCCGCGCCGACCGGCGCGTTCATTGCTGATAGCTGGAGCACTGAGCAGAATGGCGTCTAAGTGATTGTGGTGTTCTTGGGTGTTATAACGAACACAGCATCATTTTGATGTTCCTAAATCCGAACCGCTGAAGTCGCAGTGGCTGAGTTTGTTTTCGAAGGGAATATTCCCCACGATCAACGTCAATGCTTTCATGTTTGCGCGAATCATTTCACACACCAGACTGCTTTACAAACGAGGGTCAGTATAAAGCTGTTTTTGCTAAGAAGCTGCTCCTGAAAAAAGGATCGGTACCAACTATTCGTGTTCCTGCTGCACCTCCAGAAGAAGAAGTGAGTGTAACGTTTTATTAACCTTTATATTAATATTTATATTAATCTTTGCAAATCGCTTGCTGCACGCTTCACGATGAATGCGGCTGTTTACACTCAGGGTACATTACGGTATGTTTTCTATGTATGATGTTCTCAATATAATTCATAATCCCATGTTTATAATAAACAACGCGTTATGGTTATTGTGTTATTGTGTTTCAAACGGTGTCTGCACAGAACAGAGGGGCGGGGTGAGCAAAGCTCATTAGCATTTAAAGACACATGCACTGAAACGGCGTGCTGAAAACAGAGCTGTTTTTGACCAGGTAAAATGAGTGTTTTCTTACAATACTAATGAGAATTTTTAATTAAAGTATATTACAAACTTTTAATTTAGACCCTAAAGAATCATATTAGCTTGTACAAAAATGACATTATATGACCCCTTTAAGTAAAGATCATGTTCCATGAAGATACTTTGTACATTTCCTACCATGAATATATAAAACATGTATTTTTGTGAGTGAATGCAGCACAATCGTGAACATAAATGAACAACTTTAAAGGAGATTTTCTCAATGTTTCGATTTTTTTGCACCCTCAGATTCCAGATGTTCAAATATTGTCCTATCCTAACAAACCATACATCAATAGAAAGCTTATTTATTCAGCTCTCAGATGATGTATAAATCTAAATTTCAGAAAATTGACCCATGTGACTGGTTTTGTGGTCCAGGGTTACATATATCCCTGTGGACAACATCCTAAATTAAAAGACCTAAGACCTTTTGTCACTGTTTTTTTTTCTGCATCAATTCGAGCCGAGTCGCTTTCTGAAAATGCGGATGATCGATCGTTCGACCAGAACCAACTTGAGCAGAACGTTTCACAGTGGTAAGTCATCTTTGCATCAGGAAGCTACAAACTTTTAGGTTATACTGCTCAGAAACAGCTTTATAAATAAATCTGATTCCCAATTTTTTTTTGCTGGTCTGGATCAGCGTTCTCTGTTGGGTAGAATAAATCGCTTTGTGGGAGACTGATCGTATACATGCGCAAACAGATACTTTACACAGAAAAGGAAAACATTAAGCATCATAATGACCCCTTTAAATAAAAAATTCAAGCTGTGAGTGTGTGTGTGTGTGTGTGTACCTCTCTGTAGATTGCCTATGGCCTCTTCATAGTTCTCCAGTTCCAGCTGACACTGGCCCAGGAAAAAGTGCGCCTTCACTGATTGGCTGTCGAGCTCGAGGGCGTGTTTACAGTCGGCCAATGCCTTGTCGTGTTGCTGTAGCTTCACATAGCATAATGCTCTGTTAGTGTAGTACACGGCCACTGAGGGGTTACGGTTCTACACACACACACACACACACACACACACAGCAAAAACATGATCAGTACAACTCTACAACTTTATCAGTCCTGCGGAGATCATGTGTGTTTTCTGCGAATAGCCACACAATCGCCACTTGATGAGTTAAATGCATTACTGAATATAAAACGTGCATGTAAAATGAGTCGAAACTGTGTGGAAAATTCCTCGGGATTCTTTGATGAATAAAAAGAAGTCTCTTCTGCTCACCAAGGCTGCATTTATTTGATAAAAAATGCAGTAAAAACAGTAATATTGTGAAATATTTTTCTGTGTGAATATATAGCAAAATGTAATTTATTCCTGTGATCAAAGCTGAATTTTCAGCATCACATGATCCTTCAGCAATCATTCTAAATCATGCCGATTTGCTGCTCAATTATTATTGTTCTCAGTTATTAATAATAGTTGCTATTACGATAAAGGTAAAACGCTTTTCCTGCTTAACATTTTTTGTGGAAACGTCAATGCACCTTTTGTAAAGGATTCTTGGATGAATAGAGTGTCCTTGCTGAATAAAAGCATACATTTCTTTTTCTTTCTTTTTTTCGTACTTTTTAATGGTAGCGTATCATGATTTCCACAAAAATATGAAGCAGCACAACCATTTTCAATATTGATAATATGTTTCTAGAATGCTTTAGAAGGATCATGTGACACTGAAGACAGGAGAAATATATTTTCCTAGCATTAGTCCGGCTTCATCAAATTATCCGCACGCACATATTGGATTTGGCACAGGTTTTACACTGGATGCAACCCAGCACTGAGAAACAGAGAGTGCTGAGAGACACACACACACACACACTCACACTCAAACCGGGAACTGTGCAATCCACTGAGCCACTGCCCGAAGACTGGAGTAATGATGCTGAAAACTCAACTTTGATCACAGGAATAAATTACGTTTAGATACAAGCATGTTATACGTTTGGCAACAGTTCTTCTAACTCTAACTGATGGAGTGTGTACTGAAACAATCATGTATGAAGAACATCATGTTCATATTCCAGGATGACAATGTCAGGATTCATCAGGAAATAAACCAATTTCATTGATGGAAATAAATGTTGTGATGTTATTTTCATCAAGATCTTATATTGTCAATGCAAGAGTCCAGCACTCTGTAAAGTCTCCTCCAGCACATCCCAAACACTTTCAATGGATTTAAGCTCTGGATTCATGAGAGGAAATGATTCTTCAAGCTTTTCACAACCATTCTTTCACAATCTGAGCCTGATGAATCTGGATATTGTCATCCTGGAATATGAACATGATGTTCTTCATACATGATTGTTTCAGAAATGAAAAGCTACACACTCCATCAGTTAGAGTGAGAAGAACTGTTGCCAAACATATAACACGCTAGAAACATAATAATCACTGCAATAATGATCCAATCATAGACTTTTATAAGCTTTTGCCTATTTAAATCCAAACAGCGACTTTCTTCTTTTTTTTTTTGGCTGGGCAGTGTGTTTCGCAATATATACTGTATTTTTGATCAAACTTGCTTGGTGAGCAGAAGAGACTTCTTTTAAAAATGGTAATTATTCCAGAATTTTTTACATTTATCAAATGTGCACGTAAATTCCGTGTAAACCGAGACCTGTCCCGCCCCACTCACAATGGCTTTGCTGTAGCAGGTCACGGCCTCCTGGTACTTTCGGCTGAGGAACAGGCGATTGCCCTGCTCCTTGAGCTCCTGTGCGGAGGAGCTTTTCTCCGGGCTGCTGGCCATCTTCTCCACGGGCTCAGCGCTGGCCGCTCCCCCCTGCTTACCGATCCTGTTCCCCGTCTCTTCGGTGAGCACCGGCCTGTCCCGGGGATCCAGACACCTGCAAACCTCTCACACTGCAGGGACACATCAACACACATGTTACACACAAAACTACAATAACACACATCACATACACATAGACTGCAATGACAATAATTGTGCAATAACACAAACTACAGGCTGATAGACTACAGAACACACACATCTGGACTCTGATCAGCCCCTGACAGCTGTCAGATGATTCCTGACTCTTCCAGGAGAACTATAAACTCATGTTATTTGACCCACACCGAGAATGAATCATCACAAACTACTTATTAGGTGTACATTAACAGTGATTAGAAGCAGAATGACATGTGGCTGACACACACATCTGTACGTGTACAGACGCGTCACAAACTTGTAATCCGTTTGACGGAGCCAATTGGCGAGAATAAACACAAGTTGACTTTAAATGTGATATTTTAAATGTAATGTATGAATTATTACAGGCGTACCGGGTTTGACTGCTGGTCTGACGCCTGTCGTTAGCAAACCGGTGGCTACACTGGTGCTTTTATGATGACTTTTTGGTCCCTTGTACCGAAAAAAACGCTGCCAAACTCATAGTTCGACAAGATCATGACATTAAGAAGACAAATCTCCAACGCTTTCATCGGCGATCGCTAAAAACACGACATTTTACTCGCGGGCGTGAGACGCTAGCATCATGTTTCGGTTGTTTTGACTGTGGCGTCACGGTGACGTTGACGGAAGTGACGAGCTACAGCTTGTTGCCAGCGTAATCACGCCATCTGTCGGTTACGTGAAGAAAATTAATTAAGAACAACATTAGGGATTATTAATATAAAATATAATATTTTTTATGATTTTAATTTGATTATAAATAAAAAAGAAACCAGAATACTAGCGTACTCATAGGAATCACTCACATAAACTGAATATAAGAAAACCCGTTTTTTTTGTGAGACATATCAGATATGTTTGATGAACTATAACCTAACATAAAATTAACGAAACGTTAAAAAATGTCTCTCCTCCTCTCTAAAAATTGGAATTTCGGTTTTCAGGAAGCTCAGATCATTATCTTGCTAAATTTTGAAAGTAATTGTATTTAATAAATAAATGTATTACATTTTGAATAATTGTAGCATTTTTTTCTAAAACATCTCATTTCATGCTCACACAAAAACAAGGCTTTATTACGAGTTTCAGGCCCTATTTTGAATCAAAGTGCCAAGCTATTACTGTGCTGGAAATATCTTGTAAAATATTTAATTATCTAAATATTTATTGCATATTGAATTCACAAGATAAATAGAATAGCTTTCCGAATACCAAACACACAAGCATTCAACTTAATGCGTTAGAAATGGACGTAACAGTGAAAGAGACAGTTTATTAGTTGGATAAGAGCCCTCATTAATGACAAACACCATTTAAATTCATAAAACCATTTAATGCACTTTGATCAGGACAACATGAAATCAAAACAGCATTATAAAAGATCATGTACATAGTAATTCTGAAACAATATGCCATTAAGGATTCACTTGTTTAGATTGATTAAACTCCTACACCTCTGCTACTGAAACAAAGAGTGAATGAGCTCAGTCTCTCTCTATGGGGAAATACTGCAGCTAGATTTAAAGAAAGGGCGTTTAAACTGACCTCAGAACAGCTTTCAAAGTAGAATGAGCTCCGTGCAAAACATGCACACATTCATCCGGAATAACAGTACAAAATGAAAACCCAATCCCAAAAAATAACATTATGGAGGGGCAAAAAAAAAAAAAACGGAAGTACATACTTTTGAGAGAAGAAACAAAAATAAACTAAATCCACACAAACAAATGTCATTTCAACACTGGACAGTGGATCAGACAGGTTCAACTCTTACTGGACTGAGATATTAAAGACTACAAAGACTTTAATGAAACTGGGCATGGGCAGTTTACTACAGACGAAGCAAACATGATAAATAAAAAAGTGGGTATATGTATATGAGCGGTTTGTGTTGGTTATGGTAGCGTGAGATGATTCAGATCTCTCCAGCCTCTCTGTCATCATGACGGCGAGATTCTGTCCTGCCGTTCAGCCCGTCTGATCTCCGCTCAGATGAACTGTGCTTGCTGTCCCTCTCGCGGTCACGGTCCCGTGAAGACCTAACACACACACACACACACACACACACACACACAAATCAACTGTTACTACAAGACAACGGAAGGTTTGTTTGCTTGTTTTTTGACACCATTCCGAAAAAAAAAATACTTAAGTTGTTAAAACCAAAATTGTACAAAAACTGTAATAAAAAAGGAATCTGACTTTTCAAAGCTTCATGAGCGTGCCAGAAAAATAGTTACTTGTGTGAGTGTTCTCGGCTGTGCCGCGAGCGGGATCGGGAACGGGAACGGTGTCGCCGGCGTCTGTCGCGCTCTTTGGAGCGAGAACGGGAACGCCGCTTCTCTCGTGATGCGGAGCGGGAACGCCGGCGCCTGCGCTCTCGATCGCGGTCACGAGAACGAGACCTACAAACAGAACGAGACACATTAACAACTGGTTCGTGCATAAGATTAGATACATGTCAAATTTTACAATAAATGTTCAATATTCTCTATGATATTTTTAAGTCATTTGCATTTAATAGATATGGATTTCATTTTGATTGACTGATTTTGGATCATTTATTAAATTAGTTTACAAATGAATCTGAAAGAACATCATCCACAAAAAAAAACTATGGCCTGCCAGGAAGTTATCATCTAATTAATAATTAAACCTAATTAATTTAAGTTTATTTTAGAGCTGAGCATAGAAAAATATACTACAGAATATAGCATAAAAATTCTGTTACATTTTTATTTATTTTTTACATTTTTTATTAATTCCCAGGACTTTGCTTTCTTTTTGTACTAATTATAAAAAATATTAGCTGACAAGAAAACAAAAAGTGAATGAGCAACTGACTTCTTGCGTTCTCGGCTGCGCGACTTGGTCCTACAGAGAAAACAAGACAAGAATAAAGATTATTTTGATCAATATTCAGATCACAATTATTTAAACTGTTTATTGACTTTGGAAACATCATGCATTTGTTGAATCTAAAAAAAATTTAACTTTAAATCTTCTAATAAATGCATCTTAAAAAGCACATGAAAAGGTGCATAAAAATATTCTCACTGCTTTTTCATTCTCTCCTCTTTCTCCCGCTCTTCCCTCCTCTTCAGTCGCTCTTGGTTCCGCCTCTCCTGTTTTTCCTGCACGGTTTTCTGCAGAGAAGAAATGATGCAACGTCACTGACTATCCTAAACCAACGAACCCCGCCGGCTCCTGCTTTAGGGCCGAGCGGTTACCTTCAGCTGCTCCAGCTTCTCTCGGATCTGGATGAAGCCCAGGTGCAGTTTGCCGCCAAAGTGGTCGGCGAGACGCCGGTCGTTGTCATGGAGACCCAGGTAGGCGGAGCAAACCTCACAGACGCGCAACTTCTGCTGCTGGAAACTGGAGGCGGGCATAGAGTTCCTGTACTCTTCCTGGAAAAAACAAAATAAAACAGAAAAGGAACATCCAGAAAGCATTACAAACTCAACGTGATGTTCTGAATAAATGAAATGTGACAGCTTGAGCTTGGAAACAAGTTAACGAAATCTAAATAATAAAAACATGGTCTAACCTCGGCATCCTTCTTCTTAGTCCGGACTTTCTCAACCTCCTGTAGAACTTTCTGGGCTTCATCTACATTCCCCTCAGCCCCGAGCTGCTCAGCCTTCGCCAGCAGCTTCCCGATCTCCTCGTTCAACTCGTGAACCTTTTCTGCCTGCCAACCAAATACAAGAGTGTCAACTCAATGGCTTCAGTGAGGGAAAGAACTACAATCCCATGAAGCATTGCAAACAGCATAATCAAATTAAAAATGAGGGAAAAATATAAAATTTTGACTATATCTAAAAACATTATATTTTAAGTTTATTGCAAAACATGCATTATGTGTGACCCTGGATCACGTCACCAGTCACATGTCGCATGGGTATATTTGTGGCAATAGCCAACAATACATTGTATGGGTCAAAATTATCGATTTTTCTTTTATGCCAAAAATCATTAGGAAGTAAAGATCATGTTCCATGAAGATATTTTGTAAATTTCCTAACGCAAATATATAAAATATTTATTTTTGTGAGTGAATGCAGCACAATCGTGAACATAAATGAACAACTTTAAAGGAGATTTTCTCAATGTTTCGATTTTTTTGCACCCTCAGATTCCAGATGTTCAATAGTTGTATCTCGACCAAATATTGTCATATACATCAATGGAAAGCTTATTTATTCAGCTTTCAGATGATGTATACATCTCAATAAAATAAAATAAAGACCCATGTGACTGGTTTTGTGGTCCAGGGTCACATACAGCATCATGGGTAATGTAGTGTTTAACCAGGAATTCCACTGTTAAACATGAATACTTAAATAAAAATTGCTGAAAATTATTTGTTAGGTTAATGACTTCAGCAGAAGCAAATACCATTGGTTAACAACCTCGAAGCTCACAGTAGGTCTGTCTTTAAAGGTTTATAATTTATCATTCAAAGTCAATTTCCTTATGAAAAAAAAATATATATATCATTTTCACTTCCAGAACCCGACTCGTCACTCTTATGTACAAATGACCTAAAAACCCAGATATAATTAGATTACCAACAGACATTTTAACACTGCATGGTATATAAACCCTTCCTACCTTTGCAGCCACTTCAGCGCTGATCTCTTCCTGTGTCTCAGCGAGACGCTTCTTGGCCAGCTCAGTCCTGCGGTCACAGTCGGCAATAAACGACTCCAGGTGATCCACCGCCTACACAACACACACCAATCCAACAACAGAATTTACTAAAGCCGTCGCTGCTAATTCACTGACACCGCTAGCAGATGATCTCTACTTAACGAGTCACTTACATCCAGTTCAAAGAACAGGTCTCTCTCTTTAGACGCGATCTCATAGTCTGCTCTCAGCGCCAGATCATGGATCTTAGAGCATTCACCAAGGTCCATGCGCTATAAAAACAGGAAGACAACAACGGTATCAATAAGCAGCATAATAAGAAACAGTGTTTAGTGTGAATGTGTTTTTCCCCTCACCGTTCCAGAGAGAATGTCATGCGGGCAGCAGTTGAGCAGGTGTGATTTGCAGACGCGCTCGTCTGTGAATTTAACCCGCTGTCTCGACTCATCTCCTGTAAGGACACAGCACATAATTGACATTGAATGAGACCACACACACACTCTAGTCTCTTTCTCTCACACACACACACTCACTGCGGCACTACACACTGCTAACTTTTCGGGCCAAGGGTCTGTCTGTCCCTGCAGTGAAATCGTGAGATCTGAGTGCGGAGAGCATGTGTTTGACAGTGTCAGATATAATCTGTGTTACATGACAAAGTTAAGGCTCTTTGTTCATGTAGAATAGAGAGGTTTAACTTTCACTGACCCAAGGCCTGGCTCTGATCATGGACCAACCCAAGACGCTAACAGTCCCTGTCATTATCAGTTATTCATTCTGACTGATGTTCAGTGCTTAAAAATTCTATCTTGATACTTTTTGCCTTCTAAGAGTTTACAGTAATCTAGTTAAAAGTGATTCAATAAAAAAATACAAGAAAGATTTATTTATAAAAACTAAATGCATTGCATTTTAATACATGAAAAATGTCACACAAAGTCTGAAAAATGAATGAATACATAATTTGGAAGGTAATCAAACTTGCATAGCTTTTGCAAATGAAGCTTAAATCAAAGACACTAACATTTGGAAGTTTAATGGTTAAAATAAAAGCATTAAAATCATTGCATTACTATTCAAGATGTTGATAAATGTTATGGAGCCAGAAAAACTAAACATTAAATATATTGTGAATATTCAATATATCACTCATCCCTAATTGGCATGAAGCATCTACGCTTTTATAGCTGCCAATTGAGTGCAAAGGTGTATGGGATAGCAGATCGGAGAGGGATGTCATGTTTCAGAGAGTCATCTTGTACTTTATATAAGTGCATGATTCCTCATGAGTACATACAGAAATGCTGAATAATCTAATGTGCATTTTAAAAGCAACCAATACAAGATGTTGAACAAGTTGACCAAGTTGAAATAAAACATTGAAAACTAAAGTGAAAGGTTAATTGATACACACTGCGAGGTCTCTCCCATTCAGAACCCCTCCTGCGGTCCCAGCCTCTAAAAGTTTAAAGGGGAAAAGCTTTTCTTGCCCAAACCTGTAATGAGGAAGTTGGGAATGATACAGAAGAGTAAAAGTGAAGACGTCGGCGGAGGAATCTGAGTCCTTTCCTTTATTTATTTACTTTTTTTAAAGTCAGATTTGAGGAAAGACGCTCAGGCACAGCATCAGTGTACTACAACCCGCCTGGGCAGAAGCTTCGTATCCCCTTCTGCTCACTCTTACGTTACCAACTAGCGTGATGATGTGTAAAACAGTTACTGCTGGAAAGCAAACAGTATTGTTTTGTTCATATTCATAACAGCTTTAAAAAGCATTGGTGACTCACGGCTCGATGAACATGAGGCTTTTCTGCAACTCCCTTGCAGATGTAGGCTGGCAAACATACACTGAACCTTAATGAATAGAATAAAGGGGCCACAATTGTTCAGTCTGTATGAAACAAATGTACGGGAAGCATATGAATTCATCTCAGCATTCACAAAGACAGTCGCGTCATTCACACGGAGGGTGAGATTTCTTACAGCCAGTACAACTCTATTTCAATCAATTCTAGCTGCTCAAGTCCTTTCTGTTGTTTACTCATCTTAAAATCCTCTTGAGCTGATCAAAATCATATCACACAGTCTAAAAACAAAAAGCCATATTTCCTCTTGGCAATGCTTATTCAGATTTATTGCTTGCATTCATTTTTTGGCAAACTACAGTTCTTTTAAATATGTCATTTAATGTATGTAGCTCATGTATGTATGTGTGTGTGTATATATATATATATATATATATATATACACATACATACATACATACATATATATATATATATATATATATATATGTATGTATGTATGTATATGTATGTATATATATATATATATATATATATGTATACATACATACATACATACACATACATACATACATACATACATATATATATATATATATATATATATATATATATATATATATATATACATATACATATATATATATATATATATATATATATATATATATATACATATATACATACATGCATACATGCGTGTAATTTAACTTTCACACAATATTAATCAATTCACTAAATAATTACAAGGCTGTCAAAATGGCCAAATATCAGCAAATTAATTGACCCTGAAGACATTTTGGTCTGTCACTAATGTCAATAATAATATTACTAATTATGTAGGGGCTAAATATACAGATATCAATAAAGACCATTCTTTCTAAAAAATAATAATAATTCTCTCAACTTTTGAATCAATTTTTTTGTTTTTTGCAAAAACCCCGTATTCATGAATTCTAGCGTCATTTGTCATTAGATGGGCTGCTGTTCTATTAGCCTAGCCTAGCATACCGAATCGTCCCACTGACGTCATTACACCCGCTTTATGGACACAAACATTAAACTGAAGCGTCTCAAGAGGAAATACTGCTGCATTTCGCTAACTTAATGCTGTGATGTTTATCTTAAGAAGTTAATTTTAATATTTGACTGGGTTATTATATTCTGGTTTGGGCTAATCTGAGCGCGCGGCCTTCAGAAATCCTCTCAGAGCCGTTAGCACTCAGCTAACACTCACCATCCCTCGACGTTCCCATCAGCTGATCCAGCAAAGCTCTCATCTGAGCCTGGGCCGACATCCTGACACGGTTAATCGCTCGCCTCACAAGGGTTATGGTGATTTTACCCTAAAAAATAAAGTTTAAATCATCTGCGAAACGCTTCGCTCCTGCGTCTATCGCCTCCGCTGCTCTCTTCACTAGCGAGCGAGCAAATGAACTCAAACGGGTGAGCGGCCAATCAGAGCGCGCGACGCAATCTTAAAGCGGAAGTGTATGTATATTATACTATAGATTATTATTACTATTATGTATTATGAATGGTTTTTACACAATAATAATAATAATTAAATCAACTTAAATGCACAACAACACATGTACACAGTAGTAATAACATCAATACTGAATCAGCAATTACAAAGACCCATTTCAACTAAACGTTTAAATTAATTAATTTAAAACTTATTTTATTAATACATTTTAAAAAAGCGCGTAACACAATAGAAGTTGTTGCATTTCTGAGTAATGTGTACAATTAATAATACTGTTATACTAATAATACTATTCATTATTTTTATAAAAAGGAGGTAATTTCATATGACATTTGTTTCTTTGTCTTTCAAGCAAAAATTAGAGACAAGAAAGAAACCATTGGGAAAAAAATCGCTTTTTTTTTCTTTTTTTCTTTTTTGTCCCAGCTGAGTTGCCGTACGCGGAAATGTCGTTGTCAAAGCAAAGCTCACCTAGAAGAGAAGCGATATCTGTCATTCACCAGGTTTGTTTTGATCGGACAAAAGTGTGTTTTTCATACTTGGTTTCTATTCGGTCAACAAGTAAAGCGGGCTAATTAATTAAAGGCTAAAGAGTTACATTTAAGACAAACGTATCAAATCTTCTAACCTCGAGTTTTCTGCTAGACACCTTGTGTTTTAGTTATTGAAGGTGAAGCGAGTTAGTTGTCTCTTACTGTATATAAGCTGTTGTGTATATTTTAATGTGTGGTTGTCATTTTATATCATGCAACAGGCTTAGGATGTTTTATGCTTTAAAATTCATCATTTACATATAAAAGCCTTTATATCTGTGAGTTACACAAGATGATGTTGTGTTTGTGTATTACAGTAGGTGGTTATAGTGTGTGTGTGTGTGTGTGTGGTCCAATGTTTTCCAGAAAGGGGGTGTTAGTTTGTTGGGCTCTTCTAGTTGCACCGGCAGCATGACAGAGAGAGGTGTTTGTGTTTAACAACAGCTTCTGTCTGACACAGAACACTCTGGATAGGAAGAGAAGCAGGATTTGTTGTGTTTGAGAAGAGTTGACATTGGCCTTGGACGCAGTAGATTGTGATGTTCTGACCGATCACTGAGCTTACAGGGTTGAATTCAGGTATGAGGGATCTGTGAACTAGAAGAAGAAGTTAGCCTTCCTTTGTTTCCTTGATGTTTTAAAATACTGCGAGTCATTTTGATGATTTGTGTTCTTTTACGTATTTTGACTCAAACTAATGGCCTGAATCTGATTTGAAACCAATGCAAACCTTTTTTTCTTCTTCTTCTAGACCTATGTAATGAAGTGAATTAAAAACATTTGTTTTAGATATAGGTAAAGAATTGAAAGACTGCCGTATGAAATTAATATGACTGTAGCAGTCACATAAAAATTAAGCTTAATGTCTAAATTATGTGCTTATGATGTAGTTTTACAATAAAAATGACATTTTAAGATTTTACAGATAATTTAAAATAACATTTTGGGCTTAAGTAGACGTGTAGACATTTATCTGCAGCATTAAACTTGATTTCAAGATTAGAACTAGTGCTGTCAAATCAATTAATCGCTTAAAATATATGTTTGGGTACATATATGTATATATGTGTATGTGTGTGTGTCTATATATACATACACACACAGACACGTGCACACGCACATAATATAGATATACACATATTATATTATATAAACACAAAATGGTTATCGCGATTAATCAATTTGACAGTACTAATTAGAATGAAAGCCAAAAATACACATTTGATGGATTAAATGGGTTTATGTAAATGTATTACACAGTATTCTGGAATACAAGATTAGGTCAAATATTTTTGCATAACTATAAATGATATAATTGTTGACCCAGGTGTAACTCTGCTGTATCACTCCACGTATTGTTCTCAGACTATGAAATACTTGATCATTTTTTGGGGGTAATCACCAGATGATTATGTGTTACCGTCCCTGCTTCTGTCTTGCAGTGGTGAGGCGTTCTGCTGGTGTGAAATGGCAGATGCATCAGCTCGTGGTTTTGAAGCGGTCCCTCTGAAGGGTGGAGAGACTGAAGGGAGCGTGTCTAAGGAGAAAGGCTGCGCAGGAAAGCTGGGATTTTCCCGCATGACAGGCTGGCGCACAGCAGCGTTCCTCCTCTCGCTCTTCGTGTGCCTGGTGGTGGTCTTCGCCTTTTCATTCATCCTTCCCTGCCCCGTGCGACCGCAATACCGGCCCACCTGGAACCACACGTTCCCCGCCGCAGGTGAACACCGTCAAAATTACAGTAGTAACTTTCTTTTCTTTTCTTTATTTATAAAGCCCTTTCAACGCAGCTCAAGGTTGACACACAGTGCTGTACAATACAACTAAACTCTGATACAGTACATTACAAATACAAAAGAACACAACACAACCGAATACAGACATTAAACCTGGTTGAAAGCTATTAATAAAAGGTGTTTTTTAAGCAAATACTTAAAACTTGGTAGAGATGAAGCATTTTTAAGCGAAGTTGGTGAGTTATTCCGAAGGCTCGATCGCCTCTGCAGTGGAGCCTCGTTCTAGGAATAGAAAGCAGACCAAGAGTACAGGATCTCAAGGACCTGTTTGGTTTACGGATGGACATTGCATCTGAAAGATAAGACGGTGATTGATTATGTAGAGATTTAAAAACAAAAATTTGAATTCTAAATTTAAAGGGGTGGTTGATTATGATTTTACTTTTCTAACTTTAGTTAGTGTGTAATGTTTTGCAGAGAGAAAAGACTTGATTTTCACAAGACGTCGTAAATGGGGGAAAAAACTCAATTTGACCACAGGAGTGTTTCTGTATTTCTGATTGGATCCTGAGTGTGTTTCTCTCCTACAGCCACGTATAATTTCCTGGCTGTTGAGGAAGCCAATGGAGACAAAGTCTTGGATGTGTTCTTAATGTACAAGGATGCTGATGAGAGGCGCAACACATGCTTGAGTCAAGGTAAGCTGAAACACACATGCACAAACCCGCTTGCTGTTGCTTTTCTTCTGTGGAATACAGACGAATCTATTATAAAAATAATATTATATATAATATATATATATATATATATATATAAGTACTGAGTAATATTAAGCAACTACATGTACTTACTATAGGGTTAGGGTAGGATTAGGGTTTGGTTGAGGGTTAGTTGCATGTAATTATGCATTATTTACTGTTATTACTATGGTAAGTACATGTAACATATGTAAAAAGGACACTGTAAAATAAAGAGTTACCAAAAATGCAGTTCAGTATTAGCTTTTGTAGTTTTATGTGAGGAACAGACCCAAATTTAAGTCATTATTCACTGAAAATCGTACTCAGGGTTGCTGCTTTATTGTGTATTATGGTTTGTTTTTTCAGATTTATCAATCCCCTGTATGGTTTTAACGGCTCTTGATGGTACTGATGGGAAGACACTTTGGAAAAGACCTTTAGCTGCTGAGTTTGATTGGGTGGAGTGTGGCGTGAAGGGGCTCGGAAGTAAAGGATCAGGATGTCTGGTTGCTCACGCAGACAATCTCACGGCGATCGACAAAAAGTCCGGTACAGGATTTCATTACACAGAGATATGGACATATGTATTTGAACCAGTACCAATATTATGGCACACACTACTGTTCAAAAGTTTGGGGTCGGTAAGATTTGTTAATGTTTTGAAAGAAGCCTCTTCTGCTCATCAAGGCTGCATTTATTTGATCAAAAATACAGTAAAAAACGTAATATTGTAAAATATTATTACAAATTTAAATAGCTGTTTTCTATTGTAATATATAGTAAAATGTCATTTCTTAATGTGATCAAAGCTGAATTTTCAGCATCATTACTCCAGTCTTCAGTGTCACATGATCCTTCAGAAATCATGCTAATATGATGATTTGCTGCTCAAGAAACATTTATGATTATTATTATTAATGTTGAAAACAGTTCTGCAGCGACACATTTTTTCCTGGATTTTTTGATGATTAGAATTATTATTTGTCATAGAAATCTTTTGTAACATTATAAATGGCTTTACTGTCCTTATATGCGTCCTTGCTGAATAAAAGTATTCATTTCTTCTTCTTTTTTTTATCTTTCTGAGCCCAAACTTTTGAACAGTAGTAGTGTATGAATATGGTAATCTTTCAGTGCCATAGTAACACGATACTTCTTGTCCAAAAGTGCATTTGTAAACATTTAGATGTTTTGTTTCCATCAGGTGAGATCATGTGGCAGCAGTCGCGCTCTTCTGTGATGGGTGGAAATCTCCCGCTGATCAGCGTGATGGATCTGAATGCTGACGGAGCAGAGGACTTTGCAGTGCTTTCATATAATCCTGAAACACCATCAGTCACACCCATACCGGTACGACACACACACACACACACTAGTGATGGGAAGTTCTGATCATTTTACTGACTCGGATCTTTGAGTTTCGTTCAGCATACTGAACGAATCTTTTTTCCCCAAGTTGTTCATTTTCAGCTGAATATAATTGAAAGGTTACATGTTAATGTACATGCAAATTCCCTAACACATCAACTTCCGCAAACCGTGATCACATTTATAATAAGAAAAAACCCATAATGCAGCCAATGCCAAACTACGAGAAACAGATATAATTAATTCATTGCTTAGCTGGGGCTTAGTTCTACTCTTCTACCGGAAATGATTTAGTTCACCTCCCGCGTCGTTCGTTCATCACGAGTTATGGAAAAGATCCATCATGACAGAAATTCACAAGTTTATAAATCGTAAGAAATTTGAGACTAGAAATGCATCACAACTGTAAGAGTAAGAAAGAAACTACACGCTTGTTTGTAAGGAAGGTTGGGAATTATTAATTAATTTCTGTCTCCAATACGGCCTTCGCGTCAAGTGACGAAAGAGCGAACGACTCATATCTGAAGACTCAGGAGGTGAACTAATGAGTTCTGTTTCCTGTACAGAACGTGTTCAACAAAACAAACAAATCACTTTCAAAGGCAACTCGTTGTTCCCGAGTCATATTAAAGATTAGTTCAAAATGAGTCATGATCGACCCATCACTAACACACACACACGACATTCTAATGCTCACCTGTTCTGAATATTTTGTGATGATTTTGATTATGGTTATCTCCTCCTCCTTTAGCTGGTGTTTTTCTCAGGGAAGTCAGGTGATCAGATCGGTTCACGGGTGGATGTGGATGTGAATGGGGTTTTTGGTCATCTACCGTTCAAAACGGCCAGTGGCGCTCCATACCTGCTGTTACTTACAGGTGTGTCGCTGCTTTTAGCATCTCTTCTTTAATGTTTCTCCTTTAAATTCCCCTGAACTCAACAGTTTCTTTCTCTGTCCACAGACTCAGGGCTCTACGCGGTGTGTGTGCAACATCTGGCAGCTCGAGCTGGTCTGAAGTCGGCGCTGAAGAAAGAGAAAAGCTGGGAGGAAATATCAGACGGTCAAACTGGATTAATCTCACTCTATCAGTAAGAAGCGTTGTGGGCTCAAACTTCTTCACTCTCTTTCTTTGTTTTATCCACTCGTCATTGTTTTATGGGTTTCCTCTGATTGCCTGTCTGCAGGTCTGATTCCCTGAGGCGTGTGTCGGTTGTTCACGGCAGCGGTTCTCCATCACTGCTGGTCCAAACGGACTCCAGCGTGTCACTGCTGCTCACAGACAAACTGAAGATCGCATGGACCACCAACACCAGCGCTCTGCTCAGGTGCGGTAACCAGTCCAAACTACACAAAACACTGGAAGGTGCATTTTACACTACACTAATGCATTCCTGT
The DNA here is from genome assembly GCF_951802725.1 of Rutilus rutilus. Lineage (NCBI taxonomy): Eukaryota > Metazoa > Chordata > Actinopteri > Cypriniformes > Leuciscidae > Rutilus > Rutilus rutilus. The sequence goes on from NC_140228.1 coordinate 4,201,299, forward strand.
GTGTGTTTTTCTAGTGTGCCCACATTTGGCCAATTCGACAAAGATGGAATTCCAGACATAATGATAGAGGAAGACATTGGCAATGACACCAAAAGAGTGAGTGACCAAATTGGTATTAATCTATCTATAAATTACAGAAACGTCTGTGTGTCTGTCTGTGTGTCTGTCTGTCTGTCTGTTATTCGCATATCTCTCGAACCGTTAGTCCGATGGATTTCAAACTCGACAGGTGTCTCGCTACGGGCACGAGTAAGTGCAGTGCCAAGTTTGATGTTGTTTGGATTAGAAATGCAAAAGATATCGGTAAATATATCGGTAAAAGAAGCACTTGGAAGGTTGTGGTTTAAAAATAAACACTCTGTCAGCTAAACATTAAGTCAGCTACACTGTTTACTTCTGAATATTATATTTTATTCACGGCCATCATTTGTAGTAGCCTATTCACAGACTGTTTGCTCAAGCGTAGCGTTTTTTTCGGAGTTCACTGTGTCGCACTTATTCATTTGTGGATGTTAACTGAATCTGTAAGTCAGCTACGCTGTTTATTTCTGAATATTATATTTTATTTTGGTGCGCTTAACCTTATTGCTTTCTACCATGCACAAATAAAAATGTCACTGAACTTTTGCTGTGTAATTGTAACAACGAGCACTCAAACACACCGAACCAACAATTACTAAAAACACACACAAAAACTGATTTTGCACGGGCACTTTGCACTAGTAATAATAATTTGAGGTGTATGAGTGTAGAGTAATAGTAATAGAATATGCCTTTTACCCTGATTTCCCTTGTTTTAATCATATATCAACAAATAAAAACTTGGACACTACCATTCAAAAGTTCGGGGTCAGTACGATTTTTAAAAAGAAATCATACTTTTATTCAGCAAAGATGCATTAAATTAATCAGAAGCGACAGTAGCATTTATAATGTTACGAAAGATTTCCATTTCAAATAAACAGTTTTTTCCTGTTCTATTGCTCAAATAATCCCGAATACAACGTATCATGGTTTCTACAAAAATATGTAGCAGAACAACTGTTTTCAATATTGATACAGAAATCATAAATGTTTCTTGATCATCAAATCATCATATTAGAATGATTTCTGAAGGATCATGTGACACTGAAGACTGGAGTAATGATGCTGAAAATTCAGCTTTGATCACAGGAATAAATTACACTTTACTATATATTCACATAGAAAACAGCTCTTTTAAATTGTAAAAATATTTCACAATATTTCAGTTTTTGCTGTATTTTTGATCAAATAAATGTAGCTTTGGTGAACATAAGTGACTTTGGTCACACTTTCGATTAGGGTCCAATTCTCACTATTAACTACAACTTTTGTCTCAATAAACTCCTAATTACTGCTTATTAGTAGTTAGTAAGGTAGTTGTTAAGTTCAGGTATTGGGTGATTAAGGGATGTAGAATAAGGTCATGCAGAATAAAGGCATTAATATGTGCTAATAAACAGCCAATATCCTAGTAATATGCATGCTAATAAGCAGCTAGTTAACAGTGAGAATTGGACCCTAAAGTGTTACAGAGACTTCTTTATGTATATAATATATGTTTTAGGTTCTGGTTCTCAGCGGACACTCTGGAGACGTCCTGTGGAAGCTCAATCTGTCGTTCTGGACTCCGAGTCCTCGTCCCGCGTCTGTCCTCACACTAAACGCATTCTCAGTGTTCATGCTTTGGGGACAGGGTCACAGCAACCAGACAGTAAGAGCGTAACACACACACACACATACCTGCAGGAATAAGACACTGATGTATTTGTGTTTGATATTCAGATGCAGTCATCATTCCTGCTGCATCCTCGACACTCACAACTGCTGCTTGAAAGAAGAAATTCTGCACAGAATATCGTCTCTTTTAAGGGTATTTCTTACTCACAACTTCATCAAGGCTTATCTAACCATATATTTCTTTTTGATCATTTATATCTTATAACGTTAGTCAAGGTTTCTTACATCTCTTTATTAGAGGCCAAACATCAGGCTCTTACTGTATCCGTTAGTGTTCTTCTCCTCCTTCTGCTTTCGAAGTCTATGGTAGCTCATAGAACAGTATGGTAAAAAGTTATGAAATTTGGCACACGGATAGAGGATAGTCTGAACATTAACCACAGCAATTTTGGAGTCTCTACCTCATTCCCTCTAGCGCCACCAACTGTCCAAAATTTCACTTACATTTGGGTTAATAACTTTTTGACCAAATTATTTTTTTTCTCTAATTCTCAGACTCTTAATTCTTTTTTTCTACTCTATTACCTCATAATTTTCCATCATGGAAAATTTCCCGCCATTTTCAATTTCTCGGAACAAACTACTTTTTTGAACTCATCTTAGACTGTTGATTTGATTTGATTTGATTTGATTTATTTTATTTTTTTCTGGTAAATTTAACAATAAAATAATAAAATAACAATGAAATGACAATGAAATAACCAAAAAAAAGGAGTAGGCTGAAGCCAAGGCTTATATTTGCCTATTTAATCACATACCTGAAGAATCAGCATTATAAATTATAAACAAAAAACATACAAAAAAAACAGCATACATAATTATTATAATTATTAATTTTTTTTTTTTTTACTTAATATTAACAAAATTTACATACTAACTGAATAATCATTAACAATTTTCTTTTTACATTTTGTTTTAAAGCTAAACAGAGAAGTACATAATTTCAAATCATCTTCTAGTAAATTCCATAATTTCACACCCATAACTGATACACATCTAGATTTAACATTAATTCTTTCTTTTCCACATTCAAACATAAACAGGCCTCTTAAGTTATATCTACCCTCTCTTAACTTAAATAATTTCTGAATACCAGATGGAAGACTTTTATTAAGTGCTCTATACATTATTTCCGCTATTTTTATATATACGATATCTGTAAATTTTAAGGTATTACTTTGAATAAATAGTTTATTAGTTGGTTCACGATATCCTACTTTATTAATAATTCTAATTGCTCTTTTTTGTAACTTAATTAATACAGCTATATTAGTTTTATTTGCATTTCCCCATATTTCTGAACAATATGACAAATAAGGCATTACTAATGAGGAATATATAATTCTCAAACCTATTTTATTTATTAAATCTTTTGTTTTATACAATATTCCTACAGATTTTGCTACCTTACTTCTGATGTATTCAATATGTGGTTTCCAACTAAGTTTATTATCTAAGATCACACCTAAAAATTTTGTTTCATAGACTCTTTCAATTTCAACTCCATTTAGGTGTAATTTAGCATTACTATAAGTCCTATTACCAGAAAATATCATAAATTTTGTTTTATTTTCATTTAAAGATAACTTATTATAGTCAAACCACTTCTTTAACACAATTAATTCTTTTTCTACCAATTGCAATAATTCATCCATATTTTTTCCAGAGCAAATGATATTTGTGTCATCGGCGAACATTATAAATTTCAACATTGTAGATACTGTAAAGATGTCATTTAAATAAAGAATAAACAATTTTGGTCCCAAAACTGAACCTTGAGGAACTGTTGCTTCCATTCTAATGAAAAAATGAACCAGATCATCTTCATAAATGAAAAATAACACAAGAACGAATGCGACGAAGAGCTTGCCAAAATGAACACACTTCCTGTCGGCCATTTGATCTTTTTTTAAACAACTTTTTCTAACTCCAACACTGTTTGTCTGATTTTCACCAAATTCGAGTCAGATCATCTTCAGACCATGTCGGCAAAAAGTGGATTTCGTGTCGATAGACGAACTGTATATCATTTTTGACACCAAACTTTTATGTAATTGTCACCCAACACTGACCACACCAGATCAACTTGGTGTCAGCTCCACATGTTAGTCAAAAGTAATAAACAATTATGTCACATTACAAGTGATTATTTATGGGCTTTCAACCATTTTGCTTTAAATCATCTCCAAATTTGAAAGTGTCTCAATTTTCAGCTCCTCATTCTGCCTCTGTGGTGCTCATCCCCTTAATCACTGCTTACAGCTATATTTGTTAATGGTTTTTGCTACTGTACTTTTAATGTAAAGTTTTATGCATTTGGATTTGCTGACGTTTCTTTGATGTGTGAAAAAAGTCTGCAAAACAGCTGAAATATGTTGTAAGTCAGGTTTGTTAAGATAATAAGCATCTCTCTGCGTTTGTTTAGCTACGCTGTTGGAGCAAGGTCGCCACGCCTGTTACTTCGTCCTGACTGGACCGGACGGACGACAGCGTGCAGAATTAGGCGAGACGGAGCCCGTGATTCTGACCAAGCGGAAGATAAAGGATGACGTGTGGGAGAGCGGCGTTCTGGGAGTAGCGGCTGATGAACCCGTCTCTGAAGACATGGAGAAGTCCGTGAAGGAGGCCTTCCACATGCTGCGCTTCAGTGAAACACAATGATGTGTTTAAACGCTAATCTTCAACTCAAAGGTCATACAGGCTAAAAGCCAGTTTCTGCATGTAGAACTTGCACTCTTGAAATCCAAGTTTATGTCTCGACCACTTTATTTAGAATATCTGTCAATCTGATTTAGTCTTAGACTAAGAATAAAACCCAAGACACTAAACCAAATCATCAGGGCTTTTCCCCTGATACGATACGAGTGAATGTATTCATTTAGAAGGGACACAAGCTTTTGGCTCATGCTGCATGACAATCGTAAACTACTGTAAAGCATTTCAGATTTCTGCATAAGGCAGATGACTGTCAAGAAGTATCTGGGATTTCATATAAAGGTGAATCTCGTACAGAACAGTCCAGGTCATGAAGAATTTGTTTGGAAAATTGCTTAAATGTCATCAAAATAATGGCACACTTGAAAAAAAAATTGTTTTTCTCATTCCCTCCTTTTGATTCAGGTATGAAACATGACCTGGACATGAGATTCATTGTGCTTTTTTCATTGTATTTTGAGTCTTTCGTGCTGTATTAGAGTGACGTTTTGCTTAACGCTATAGTGGAGGAGGTTACACAAGTCTGCATTGATTCACACACACACACACAAAGCAACACTAAAACAAGGCCTAACTTAGATGTGTGTGTCTTAGTTTGCAGTGCAGTGCAGTTTGTTAGGATGGAGACTTTATGACTGGTTTAAATGATTTATTAATGGTTTCATGAGTTTGTTTGTAAGCTGCTGCTATTGTTAAAGATGCACCTTTGCAATACTGTGATGTGTTTCACATAATGCTGTACATTTAGTGCCTTAAATAGGGATCTGATCACTACAGGTGCCGTCATGAGAATCCGTCTGTCTGCTGTTGTGGGTTTAGTTTAAAGTAGGGATGTAGACATTTCTTTGAACCAATGAGCTGAATCTAGCAAAATCAGAGCTTTAAATCGTCTTCAGTTTTCTGTGCATCGTCTGCATTCACAGGGGAACCGGACGATCGGCTGCACCAAATCCAGATGCCTTTCAATCTAAAGAAGCCAAATAAATAACACTGTGGATTATATATAGTTGTAGTAGATGAACATGTTTCAAATAAATCAGTTAAGGTGATGCTTTGTATTTATTAGAGTGAGATTTATTAGTAATTAGTTTAGGTTCACTGATTTTGTAAACCTGTAGATCAGGTCAAGAATTTTGCATCTTTATTTGAGAATATTATACTTGATTGTATTGTTACACTGTGTAATAAATATAATGCATCCAGTGCTTCTGTTTTTGAATCCTTAATGCAAGATCATTTCTTATTTCATGAATATTTAAGACTCATTTCATTCCCTTCGTTTAAAAATGTTCAAGCTTAGCTCATGGATATTTATTAGGTCACACCAACTTAGTATTCATAAGCCAAGCTTTCGTAATAGTAATATTTTCTTCTTTTCCTTTTTTTATTTTGTTATGCAAAAAGGCTATATTATTCAATACGATATAGTATCTAATACGATCAACAATGCATTTTATATACCATTAATAATGAATGAATACAATTCATAATGATATAATACTATTTAATAAATGTCAACAAAACAACATTACTATGTTCAAACGTATAAATGTTTTGTTCTTTATAATAAATAAAAAATATTAGTAAAGCTGAAGTCTACATAGCATGCGTGTTTAAAACGTGTCACATGACTTAATTGTACCGCGCATGGGAAGTCTGTGCACGCGCCGCGGCGCCGCTCACCAGTCAGGTTCTGATAACTGTCACGTGCACGAGGTTCATGTCGGTTTACGGGACCAGTAATGCAAGACTTTTTTTTTTTTTTTGTAGGAAGTTAATTACTGATTTATTCACGCTTTCCCTGGTACTCGTTTATGAGCCATTGATGGGTTTATCGAGATGTTTAATTAGCTTAAGCGTCAGACTATTAAATGCGTCTCCTGGTGAATGCGAGACCGGAAAAACAGGGACGCACCTGGCTGTAAACACAAAACAATGCCATGTTATCATGTGCTGACATGCTGAGATGTCCCAACGCATTCTGTACTTTTCAGGAACTTGCAGTTGCTCACCAATTATACATGGCAATCACTGAGGGGTGGTCAGTTGATCTCAGCTGCATGCCAAAATACTTCACATTCAAAATACTTTCCAGCTTTATCTATGAGGTTAAAAAGGGGAATGACTGAAGAGGTCCACAGGTTCAGTGTGCCCACAAAAAATCTTTCCATTTTTATTTTTAAAAGGTATAGAGGCCCATGCATATATTAACGGATTCAAGAAACTTCTTGAATGTTATTTTTACCTTTTGTTCCACATAATATCTTCAGCATTATCCTGTTTAAAATGAACATAGCATCTAGTCCCAGATGAGTCTCAGTGTACAAAATTAATATTTCAACCATATACTGCATGTTTAGGCAAACAAGATGCTAAAATAAAAACCCCAGTATCTTAATCATGCAAACATAAACATATGTCCAGGTGATTATCCACCGATTAAATATTAACCTGTAGCGCACCACACCATGCCCTTTCCGGATATGTTGACATCCTGAAAGTTACATGAATTCACATATAATAAATACATGATTAAGCTATTTATTTGAATATTTATTATCTATACAATGCACATGTATTTAAGCATATGAAGGCGCATTGTGTTTGCCTGGAGAATTACAATACATCTATCGCATCTCAGTTTCAATGTGACCTGAGTCCGCCATACCGTGTGTACAGGACTGCACGAGCGCTCACTATCATCACACACACTCACACACACAAGTGGATGAGGATTGTGTGACACTGAACAAAAGTCACTTTCAGCAAGCCGCCTCAGACAGGTAAAACAATACAATATGCTTTCATTGCATGCGGTAATTTAACGCCTTCTATTGAAATACATTTTCCAATGTGAGATCAGATATTGATTATCATTGTAAAAGCGAAAGTGTAAGAGGATATCGCCTATATCGGGTCTATTTAAAATACAAAACGAATATCCATTTAAATTGAATAATAAATGAAACATAATAGGCTACATTAGATGCGCTATTGTAATCTTAATTTAATATATTAATGTATATTCGTTATATGCACGTTGACTAAACGCATTTCCTGTAGGCTACTCTATTTAGGCCTATCATTATATAGATATAATATAAATTAGTTTTGTGATCGATGTTTTTTCTTGCTGAATTGAAGCACAGTGCGGGCAGCTTTACGGTCATACAAGGGCATTTTCGGAAATATTTCATTCATTAGGCTATGTCAAGCCGTTTTGACTTATTTATTCGCAGGATATTATATTAGCCTTATTATTTTTTTATATCAACAATTCGATTTGAATGACAACATGGCGACATTTAACTAGAGAAAAGGCAATAACAGATATCAACAATTATAGTTTTTACTAATTGGAAGTTTATAGATATCAGTAGGCTATGGGTGATGACGTCATTGATAGCAAGAATTCGCATTTTTACTTGAGGAAATTGAATTGATATCAAATAATTAATATCCTGATTAAAAGTTAAAACGGCTTGCCATACATTCATCTGTTTTTGAATGTGTTAGATTAATTTATTTAAGATAGTTTAGTGTCTGTCGAGATAGTTAAAGTTGGATCTTCAGCCGTTTGTTTCATACTGTAAGTGTATCTGAATCTGCATGTCTTAAAGGGACCGCGCGAGTCATCATCATGGCTGAGGACATCCAGCAGAAACTGGAGAAGTACCGCACGGCACCGTTCGATGCCCGTTTCCCGAACCAGAACCAGACGAAAAACTGCTGGCAAAATTACCTGGGTCAGTCATACACAGGACACATTAAATACAGTCTCTAATAACGTGCCAAAACTTGTGTAGCCTAGGCTACTAATGAATAACTTTAAGGTGGGTCTACATTGAAAATACTTTTTAAACAGAACTTCTTGTTATATGATATAGAAAAATTTCAACTTACTTTTGGTCGATTCGGATCCCAACGGAAAGCACTCTTAAATGACAAACGCGATTTTAGTTCACTAGCGCTCTAAAAACTTTTATGATTAATTAATAAAATTCTGTTCGAAACATACACTACCAGACAAAAGTTTGGGGTCAACTTTAAATTCATGATTTCTGAGGAAAAAATAATTAAATAGGCTACAATGATTCATCAAAAGCATATAAAGCCGCACGTGCACACACAGTGTATAATATATATATATATACACACACACATTATATTATTATTATTATAGGCCTATATAAACAAACATTACACATTTACACAATTTAATACGCACTAATATAGCCTATATATAGGCCTACACACACACACACGGTTTCCACAAAATAATTAAGCAGCACAACTGTTTTCAACATTAATAATAATCAGAAATGTTTCTTAAGCATCAAATCATCATATTGGAATGATTTCTGAATGATCATGTGACAAAGAGCGGTGTCGTGTTAGCACCTATTAACACTAAGTTAATAAATAATGATCGTTGCGACGGAAGTGAATCAATCAAAACTTTAGCTGGACAATAACTTTATTCTAGAGCTGCTGTAAAGCCAAAACATTCTCTGTTACTTTAATGTCCTATTATCACTGTAAAGCTGCTTTGGAAAAATCTATAGGCCTATTGTTAAAAGCGCTATATAAATGAAAGTGACTTGACATGACACTGAAGAATGGAGTAATGATGCTAAACATATCACCCCAAAATCGAAAGGGGGGGGGGGGGGGGGGGAGATAACATTTTGCATAAAGATAATGAGGCCTGGAACCGTTGAAATTTGTTGCATTTTCCTATTATTTTCAAGCATGGAACCTGTATGCTTTTTTTGAGATTCACTTTCAAGGAATACCACGAATACCATGAAATTACCATAGTACCATATCCCTCCAAAAAAAAAAATCTAATTATTAATATTTTTTATTATATAGATTTTCATCGATGCCAAAAATCTCTGGATGCCAAAGGTGTGGACACAGCCCCATGTGACTGGTACAAGAGGGTCTACAAGTCTATCTGCCCTCTCTCCTGGGTAAATATCCCCTCATTCCCAACTTCTGTCCAAAGCGTAAGCAGCAGAGTTATGCATAAAGACCATTTACTCTCAATATTTGGTGTGTCGTTCAGATCGAGAAATGGGACTCTCAGAGGGACGACGGCACGTTCCCAGGAAAGATCTGAAGATCTCCAAAACACTGCATCAGAGGAACCGAAGCGCATCTGTCTGTGGTCTCGTCTCACCCCAGCCGAACAGGGCCTTATCAAAGATTGTTCAAAACTGCACTTGTCCGGCTGGAGGATGAGATAGATTGTTAATGTCATTCCTTATATAAAAATGTGTTGCATATTCTGCATTAAATTCTCAGGCATTGAAATGTGATTCTGTTGTTGCGTGCTTCATGGAGTCCCCGTCAACTATGGAAGCATACGGGTAGCAATATTCAATTTGAAATGTAATATGCAAAATGATAACGCAATATGTAAAATTCTGTATTTAAATTTTAATTTTAATTAACGTTTGGTGCAAAATGAAAATAATTCAATTATATAATTTTCATTTGCCATTTCTTACACTAGTTTTAATATGTAAATAGAATACATATTTTAACTTAACAAAATTAAAATGACAATGTATTAAAGAAATTATTAGATCTGTTTAACATGTTCAAGCAAAACCTGTAGCAAAATTATCATTTAAATGTAAATTTTCTGAATTGCATTTACACTCAGTTAAGACACTTGCGATTGCGTTTTCATTAAATGTCCCGCAACGAATGTATCAAAATTCAATGTGCAAATTGAAAATGCATTCCGAGCCGATCAAAAATTCAAATACAGAAATGCATTGTCATTATGCATATTATATTTCAAATTTAATATTGCTACTCATATGCTTCCATACTCAACATCAACAGTTTTTGCTAGGCATCCAATGCATGTCGCACAAAAAAACCAATGGGCATCAGCAGTTGCAGTCCTAACGGCTGGATTGTACAGCAAACACACTGCGTTAGTCAACCTGGAAAAGATCGTACAGATTATCGGGATTATACACTGAGAATTTAAGAGGAAGAACTAAATAGCTGGATTTGCCAAAGCTCACCAGGTTAGTGGCATCAAATCTTTAAAGATTTGAGTGTTTTTATAAGGCACTTAGTAGAAAATAAAGTAGATGGTCTCTCCATGTTTACGTTGGCAGTTCTTGGCAAGTCATAAGCATCTAGGTAACATTCAATAAACCATTTGTTTTGTCCAAACTCAAGTTTTTGAGCGACTGACAAAACAATGTCACTCCTATTAGAATCATCACATCTCGCAACAACTGCTCTAGACTTGACTTGAATTTTCCCGTCATGGATTTATTAAAAGCTGGATTTCTAATGGAGAAATCACCATTGAAGGTCCAGTTTGCTCATGGATTAGGATTAATCCATATTACAATCTGTAGTTTTGAAAGTATTACAGACCTCAATCTCAGCTTATGCTGCTGTAAATGATGTCTGCATCAAACTGAATTACACAAATAATCATATTGACGTTTCCAGCTTTTCTCTCAAGTTCAAGTCTTGATTTACATTTGCATAGCAAAAACAAAAATAGGACGAACAATAAAGTTATAGGTGATATTTAATCATATTTACAGTGGCTTTAATTTGAGGTAAACTGGCAGCATTTGCATAATAGTTGTAAAAGTGTTTTGAATGAAATGTGAAAGGCTTAGAAATTGTGTAAATCTGCAATATTGTAAGTACGTCATGTTGCTGATATATTACGAAATTTCTACACAATTAGACTGGCTGTAGGATATACAATCTATTAATTAATTTTATCCCAAGTGTAACAACAATGTACTGGTGAACATTATCCAAAATCACAAGACATGGTTGAAAGTACACTTACTTTAAGAAGACTGTCCAGTATAATACAACAACATCATAGCAAAAACAAACATACAGCTTTATTGGAGTGTTGGAGTGTGTGTTTCTGTGTTGAGGTCACTGAGTTTTCCAAATATTCCCAGAGGGAAGAAGAGAAAGGAAACCTGCTTTCATACGCCCTGTCGTCCTGCTCTCAGTATCGCTGCTTTCCGTGTTTCCGTGTGTCCGTCATGCAGGTTTTGGGCCGCAGAGCTGAAATGAAACACATTCAGTCTCATTTTTAGTGAAAGTTTTCTTTTATGGTCTAATCTAAAACAATGGAAGTGCATGCATGTCCTCGTCTAGCTAATTAAACATGCGTGCGATGATGATTGTGTGCACCTGGGTCCGCCGTCTGCTTCTTCTTGTGCTGGTGAATGATCTGATTCTCGTTGGTCAATTTCACATCCTGGTCCTCCACATGATTGCTATAATAAATGACATTCCATCAATGAGTTTGAGTGACACGAGCGCTGTGTCCGAACATGCCTACTTCCGAACTATATAGTAGTGTTCAGAAAGAACCCGGATCTCCATTAGGCGCGTTTCCATTACAGATTTGGGCAAAGCTTTTGCGATTTTTTTCTAAATATCGACAAAACACAAGCCGCGTTTCCATTACCCTTCAAATTGCGCAAATTGAAATTGCGAATTGAAAATACGCACAAATGGAAACACGTCAATTTCGCAAAAACTCCCATTTATCGCAAAAAAGTTTTTACGCTCGCATGAGGGGGTTTTTCAGGCAATTCGATAAAGGAATATTTTGCAAAACTGCAATGGAAACAGTTTTTGCGCATTTACAGTCACCTGACGTAGATGACGCGGTGTGTTTGGACAGAATAGGGGACAGAATAGGGGAGAGCGGGGCACAAAGTAACGCTTTTTGACTTTCTCAGTTTGTGTACATCTACTTATGGTTCAGAGTATTTATTTTTTCCCACATGTCTAGTACAATTATGTGGTTTTGTTTTATTAATACAGTATATACTTTTTTCTTGATATACCCCGAAAGAATGGAAGTGAAATGTGACAACATGCCCTATAGGTGGGGTACATTGTAACATGACCATATGACAGCTTAAAATGTTATCTGATCTAATAAAAAAATATATACAAGACAAACTAAAATACTTTCTAAATGAAATACAATTATTAACTTTTTCATATAAAATGATGGCAATTTAAAAAAATTAAATATAAACTCATTTTTGCGTTTTGACTACGAACACAGGAAAACACAGCTATACAACATAGTTCAAAACAAATAAATAATTAGTCATTTCTGAACATTGACTCTCAGTCTTTATTCACCTTTTTCTCACGTTTTCTCAATAGAATTAATAAAATGACTTATTAATTACAATTAATTTGGAATGACTTATCGGGAGAGGAAAAAATTACGTTTTAGTCGCATAACATCAGTTAATGGAAACGCCGTCATTTCGCAATAGTTTTTTAATCGATATAAAAAAAAATTAAAAAAAAGAAATCGCAAAAGTTTTGCGCAAATCTGTAATGGAAACACGCCTACTATTACGAAATGACGCCGTTTCCATTAACCAATGTTATGCGTCTAAAACTCAATTTTTTCCTCTCGCGATCAGTCATTCCAAAAATCATGGCGACAGATGTTAGTAAGTTTACGTATATCCCAGCCACTGCCACAATTATTATTAATCGAAGGATTATTATTAAATTAATGGTAAGGAACGACCCTTATACTTGAGAGCGGCACATATGAGGAGTTTCTGGGTTTTTCTCACTTATTTCTGCTTCGAGGTCTTGATTGAGGCATTTCTTTGAGGTTTAGAATCCAGTATTCCTGTAATTCTTCTGTCTTTTATGAATTTAATAAAGAACGCTGTCTTGTATTCTGTCTAAACACACCGCGTCATTACGTCAGGTGACCTGTAAATGCGCAAAAACTGTTTCCATTGCAGTTTTGCGAAATATTTCTTTTTCGAATTGCCTGAAAATGTTTTTTTTGCGATACTGAAGTTTCCATTGGCGTATTTTCAAATCGCTATTTCAATTTGCGCAATTTGAAGGGTAATGGAAACGCGGCTAGTTTCGCAAAAATCCGTTGTTTTATTTCGCAAATCCGTAATGGAAACGTGCCTACTGCAGTGTTCAGCTCCAATCTCAATTAAACACACCTGAACCAGCTAAACAAGGTCTGACTAGACATAGGCAGGTGTGTGTGTTGAGGCAAGTTGGAGCTCAACTCAAGTTTGGACACCCCTTATGCCTTCTACAGATATAAGATCATTACAAATCCCACATGGATCTATTAAACTTGGGTACGACATATCAGCAAGCGCTAGTGGTAAACTAATACAGCAAGATGAATCACACTTTAGCAATTGTGGTTTTTATGTGCGCTGAAGGAAAGAGGAGAATATGGACGTGGTCATTGCTAGGGAAGAGAGGCTAACTTGGGATGCCAAATTTGTAAATGGAGTTTGAGGTGTAAGTAGTTTTAAGTTTAAGCGCCATTTCATGTTGCATTTTTATAGGCTAGTCACTAGATGTAGGTTATAGCAGCAAACACACTGTGAGATGATCATGCTGAATTTATGACACTCTCAGTATATTATCTCAGGCTATCTTTGGTCGCAAGACCGTGACAACGGCCGTATGTACCGGGTATTATTACAGTATGTGATTTCGTATGCAGCGAGCCACTTGTTTACAATGGACACAAAATGCATCATGGGACAAAAACGCAGCCTGAAAGTGAACCGTCGACCAGATGAATGAAGATAAGAGAGATCACAGAGTCTCATACAGTTTATACACACACACACAGTTTCTCTTGTCATCATCTGGTCTGTTTAGCATCATGCCCAGGGCATGAGAGAGAGCGATCAGGTCAAACAACGAGTCAGTCAACAGCAGTTGTGTGTGTGTGTGTTTTCTCTGAGTTTGGCATTGAGTGCTCTCCTTAAGATGTGTGTGTGTGTGTTTATTGCATTTATAAGCGTGTTTAACTCGTGCAATCTTAAATATAGAGGTTACAAAAGCCTGATGCAGTCGAAAACATTTTTAAGATCCACATTTCTGTAGAAAAGGCATCTACACATTGATAAATCAAACATTACAATTTAACTAAAAACAGTTTGTCATTATTCACATGACCTCAGATCAGGGTTGCCAACTGTCCCGTATATTGGGCCTAGTACGTGACCTCCCTTGTCCCGTTTACTGACTGCTACACTGATCTAACCACTGACCGATACATCAGCAACACGACACCAGTCATCATCCAATCACGCGCATCAGACCATACCAATAACAAACTGAGAATGAATCATTCTTTTGGGGCAAATCAGTTTGATTTGTGAACAGAATCCTCTGCCCGCGTTTTGATTTCGGCAAATCAGGTTTGGCGAATGCAAACAATGTGATTATTGTTCATGAGTCCAACATCCTTTTTTTTTAGGGTTCTTTGATGAATAGAAAGTTCAAAAGAGATTTATCTAAAATAGAAAGCTTTTCTTACATTGAAAATGTCTTTACTGTCACTTTGATTCATTTAATGCATCCTTGCTGAATAAAAGTAGGCCATTACTTTCTTTACAAAAAATTTAAAATTCTTACTGACCTCAAACTTTTGAACTGTAGTGTCTGATGTTAAAAAAGCTTTCTATTTCAGATAAATGCTATTATTTTGAACAATGGTTTGTGTGTAATGTGACATTTTTTCTATGATTCTTTTTAGAATTAAATTACACATAAATAGGTTACACAAAACAAGTGTATTTATATCTGAGAACCTTTTATACACACATACTTAACTGTAGACACTGAAATGTATGTGATACACATATAATATTTTGAGTGTCCTTTATTTTCCTATAAAGAACCACGATTGTCCCGTTTCTTCCTTTTCTGAAGTTGGCAACCCTACCTCAGATCGTAATAAACAAAAGCATCATAAAAGTATTGAGCGTTGTGTTTGTACCTGGTAACTGTGCTCTTCTCTCGGTGTGTGATCCGCATGTTGTCTGAGAACAGTATGGTGTGGTAAGGAACGACGGGATTCAGGGTCGGCAGAATTCCCCGAGAAACGTTTTTCACACACTCTAAAATCCCATTATAGACCAACAGGTCATCGACTAGGAGCTAAAACAACAAACACACACAACACTGAGCTCAGGTCAAAACAGATGAAGCATTTCAGACGTTATATTCAGACATATTTCTGTGTAAAGGTCTGTTCTCACACTGATCATTTAGATTTTGGTTCAGCAAGGACCAATTAAATTGACTGAAAGTGACAGATATAAGACATTTATACGACAGATATGAGACATTTATAATGTTACAAAAAAAAATCACTGTTTCTACAAAAATATGAAGAAGCACAACTGTTTTCGACATTAATAATAATCAGAAATGTTTCTTGAGGTGCCACATGCATAACATTTTAGAGGGGTGTGTGTGTGTGTGTGTGTGTTTTACCCCAAATTCCTTGACTCCTCGTTGAGGTGTTTTGGAATAGTTCCATAATTTAATCATAGAAATAGTCATTGGCTGGTCAAAGATGACATAGACACGGTTCACCTGAAGAGACGCATAAATGAGAGAGTGGAACGTAACAATAAGGCACAATTTTTGACCAGTTCATGAGCATATTTTACTATAAATCACAGAAACCTTCAGATGTTTCCTATGGGATGTTTTGTAAGGCTGCACTCTTAGAAGAAAAGGTTCTATTATAGCCTTCACAACCTTTTCGGGGTTCAAATTATGGGATCATTTTATGGATTCAATTTTAATTATTTAATTTTGTTTTATGCATTTATTTATTTTGATAAAATTTTATGGATTGAACAACTTGTAAACATACTTTATCACTGGAAAAAAAATGAAATAACCTGTTAAACAATAATTTAAGACATTTTTGCTCAAATAGAACCTTTTGGCATATATATGAATATATATTGAGTCAAGAACCCTTGAGTTGTATATAGAATTTTTTTTTTCTAAGAGTGTACGATCTCATATTCACACAGTTTGTCCTCACCAGTCCAGGCAGCACTGGCGCGAGCCACATGTGTCGCCCGTCATGCGTGTTATTGATCCCATCTATCAGTTTATCAGGTGTGCGGACGTCACCACACACGTTCTCCAACACGTTCACGCTGTCAGGGAACGCAGAGATGTCTGCGTGACAAACTGTTCAAGAAAATTACTTTATTTAAGCTGTTAAGTGTCTAAATGCTAAGTAGTGTCAAGTTACATTTATACAAGTAACACTTTATACAATACAGAATGTTTCAAAGCAGCTAAAAAGGACAATAACTGTCAATGTTGCAAAATTCATCAATGAAACAATGTGATATGAAATATGAAACAAATTCAATGTCAGCAGTAAAGCAGCTCTACAGAAGATAACAGTGTCATAACAGATCATATTCAGTGTGGATTCGATTCAGTTCAATGTTCATCAGTTATGAAACTAACTCATTCTATAATAAAGCAGCTCTACAAAAGAGAAGTGTGTATGTGAGTGTGTGCAATTTATATGATTTATGAGGACACAAATTTGTATAATGATATGGATCAGAGACTGGTATTACAACGTAAATGTGGTTTCCTGAGTCCTCATAATTAAAATGGCTTAAAAAATATACTACACAACGTTTTATTAAAAATGTAAAAAGGCTAAAAGTTTTCTGTGATTGGTAGATTTAGGGGTAGCGTTAGTGTATGGGGATAGAATATACAGTTTGTCCAGTATAAAAACCATTACGCCTATAGAATGTCCTCGTAATGATAGGTAGACCAACGTGTGTGTGTGTGTGTGTGTGGCCACTGTATGCATGTGTACGTGCTCATAAGGATACTGTTGTCACTGAGCGGTATCTTCTGATTATTCTGGTCATAGAACTCCAGTCCATTAAGGCCGATGTAGTACGGGTCGCCCCACGTTGTCAACAACTGCAACTGGAAGATAACTAACACACATTCGGTCAAGGAAAAACTCATCACATACACACACAGAAACGATCCAAATGCATGGATCAATGGAAAAATGGAAAATACCTTTTGCAATGACAAATAATACATTTATGACTAATAGTGTTAACTTTGCTTGTAACATTTCTTTTTAAAGAATGTGCCATCAGGACAGATGTGATGTGAGGAACTGATATTTGTAATAAACCATAAAGTGAGCAAAAGTGAGGAGGATACATCCACACGGCCTCAACGGAGCTTCATAATCCATACTGGCCAACTCATCTCTCCGGGTCCCACCCCTGAAAGCACACATTCTCTTGTCTTATTATCTAACATTTTTCAAGCAAAGACGTGTGTAATGATAACCGAAGCTTGCAGTACCAGTGAGCATGCGTGTCATCTGTGTCTTTGCTGGTGGCAGTGAGGGCGGCAGTGCTCATGTTGGACTGAAGGTAGTCTATGAACAGAACCTCCTGTGCGAAGTCGAAGTGGCAATTCCCCGGACCCTTGCGGATGAGAAACCCCTCGAGAGGAGAAATACACACTCCGTCCAGGAACACGTGCACAACCTTCACCTGGAGGACACACATGAGCACATGATGTGTGTGCTTAAAGTAGTGTGTGCTTATGTAGTGTAATAAAGCGGTTTTGTGAAGGTCTGCAAAGTTTCAAAGGTCACAGTGCAGAATAAATGGATTATTGTCTCTCAAAAAAAAAATTATCCAATTCTGAACTTCATGAAATGAGTCGTCAGTGATTCCAGTCTTACTTCCTGCTCAAACCAACAATACATTTGTAACAAATCTGCATAATACTAGCCTATGGTTTAATTGGCTGCCTTTGAATGTCTACTTTGCCTCGCCCTCAAACACTGTAGCTATAGTTGAGACCGGAAGAGTTTGGTTTGTGTTGTTCATGTTAAGAAGACGCTGTTTTCTGTGTACAAAAGCAAATCCACTTTGATGCACTTCCAACGATTTAGGACTCAAATTGATGCAGTAAAACCGACACCATCGTTACGGTTCGTATTGCTGTGTATCAAGTGCCGAAGAAGAGCTGAACTTCAGATATGATAATGGACGTTTCATTTCTAACACACTCTTTAAGCGGTCGACCAATCACAACAGACTGGGCCATCTGACCAATCAGAGCAGAGCAGCTCTCGGAAAGGAGGAGTTTAGAGAGAATGAATCCTTTATTGAACCGTTTCAGACACTGTGAGAAAAGAGCTGATGCTGCAATGGATATTATGAGAAAATTTGTGTGTTTTTACCTTTGAACCATGTAAACCTATTGTAGGAGACTCCAAAACAACCTTTAAAATAGCATGATAGGGATACTTTACAAACACTTGATCACACAGCTGATGAAACAATCTTGAATTACAAACCAAAAGTTTTGTACCAAACTTGGTTGAATAACAAAGCCCAGATTTAATTCTCACCCCCCTGTAAGAGTCTTCAGGCGATTTGTTGTAGTTCCATATCCTGAATCCGGTGATCGTCTGCGGCTGATCGAACCTCACGGTGAGCGTGTGATCAGAGCCGTGTGTGAAGGGAATCAGCCACATGTGTTTATCATCTGACGTGATATTCATCCCATCAAACAACCTGAGAGAGAAAGAAGACGGGATTTAATCAGCCACAAATACTTTACATTTTAACTGTGACATACAGAACGTATCTGCGAGAGAAAGGCCGGATTCACTGACTTGTCCAGAGTTCGAAGGTCATTGCTGTACTCTGGGAGGTCATTGAGGTCACAGGGCGACGCTGTTACCATAGAGACATCAAGAGAGATACTCTCACCGCCCTTGCCAACGACCTCTAACCCTGTCAATCCCACATAGTGAGGATCACCCCACGACGACATCAGGTTCACCTGCAGAACTACAAACACATCAGAGTTAAAGGATTCAACTCAATATACATTTATTTGTACAGCGCTTTTCACAATACACATAATTCCAAATCAGCTTTACAGAAAATATAAGAAATAAAAGCAGAAAATGAACACGGAACATTTAATATCAACAGCTGGATAATGAAAAACATACTTCAAACATTATTGGGAAAATGATGAAAACCGTAGTCTGTTAATCTACAGGTTTATTTCTGTAAGAACCTACAGATCTTTAGTCATCTACTGATTTTTGTGATTTATTTTGTGATGTTTTGAGCAACGTCTTATGATTTCTTAAGTATAGTCTTGAGAGCTTTTGAATGTTAATTCTTCTAATCATGTTACTTATAATAATGTTCATGATGATTACAGATTAGTTGTACTTTAATAAGTGTGAGGGGACTTTTAACGTTTCTATATGTACTTTCAAGTATATATTTATGGACATAGTATTTTCTTTAAATTAGTGTATGAATACATTTAATAATTTTGAGGATTATGATTTATATTTAATGGTTTTTCCAAAACATTCAATATATTTTGTATAATATATATATATATGAAGAGTTCAGATGCAAAAGACTCCAAGTGCCATCTGAAATCTTCTTTTAGAATGATCATTTTTATAAAGCTTGTATATTTAAGTTCAGTAATTTCACTTAAATGACAATTAATAGGTCATTTGCATTGCCATTTAAGTGAAATTATTGAACTTAACCCTTGTGCATCAATTTAAAAAAAGTTACTCATAGGTCCAAAGAGGACAAAAATGTCCATGTCAAAAAACGGTCATAAAAAGTTGAAGCTTGGGAGCACAGACTTAACTTTGGTATCATTTTAAAGAATACCCTTGCCAGATTATTGCTGAAGTTAAATTTTTTTTATAAGTAAATCCAAAAAAAAGTTATATAGGTTTAAGTTTATGAAAATTATTTATGAATATTATTTTATATAAAATATATATTTTATGAAACAAGTTGAACTCTAAAACGGCTAGAAAATCAAAGCCATAAATCTAAATAAGTTGTGTTCCAAATTTGAGGTTGATATCTCAAAAAATGAGCTTTCAGTAATATTTTGTTTGGGCGCAGTACCAAACTGTCCCCATTGGATCCCAGCAAAACTCCTCTGGTCACACAGTGATTGGCTTTGTTATTTGCAGTTGAGTTTTTCTCTCTCAATACTACAAACACACACATGCACACAAACACCTTTTTTTTTTTATAACACACATACCAACCACACTCTGACATCCATACCAACACACCCACACAATTATCATTGCATAATTTATCCAACTGGCTCTATAATAGCTCAAAATTCATGCAGTTAACAGTAACAAAAAAACAAAAACTTACTCATAGGTCCAAAAGGGACAAAAATGTCCAAGTCAAAAAACTCTCATAAAAATGTTATGCTTGGGAGCAAATACTTAAGTTTGGTCTCATTTTAAAGAAGACCCTTGGCAGATTGTTGTTGAAGTGAAAAAAGTGAAAAACGTGCAACCAAATTTTTTTTATATAAGTTTAAGTTTATGAAAAATATTTATGAACATTATAATCAATATTTTATATAAAATATATATAAGTATTTTGTGTAACTAGTGCAACATTTTTTTTTTCAAATGAAATGGGGGTGAAATAGTAAAATTACAATAAAAATAGACACCTGTGCCAAAATTAATGCAGTTAACATAAGAAAAAAAAAAAAACTTACTCATAGGTCCAAAAGGGACAAAAATGTCCAAGTCAAAAAACTCTCATAAAAATGTTATGCTTGGGAGCAAATACTTAAGTTTGGTCTCATTTTAAAGAAGACCCTTGGCAGATTGTTGTTGAAGTGAAAAAATTGAAAAAAAGTGCAACCAAAAAAATGTTATAGAAGTTTAAGTTTATGAAAAATATTTATGAACATTATAATCAATATTTTATATAAAATATATATTTTATGAAACATTTGGAACTCTAAAACTGATATAAATTCAAAGCCATAAATCTAAACAGGTTGTGTTCCGAATTTGAGGATGATATCTCAAAAAATGAGCTTTCAGTAAGATTTTGTTTGGGCGCAGTACCAGACTTTCCCCATTGGATGCCAGCAAAACTCCACTGGTGAACACAGTGATTGAATTTTCGATTTGCAGTTGAGTTTTTCTCTCTCAAATATTACAAGCACACACATGCACACAAACACATTTTTTTTTTATAACACACATACCAACCACACTTAGACATCCATACCAACAAACCCACACAATTATCGTTGCATAATTTATCCAGTTGGCTCTATAATATGCCGAAGCAGAAAACAGGAATAAAGCGAGTATTTGCTTTATAGGCCTAACCTGAAAAAATGGCACCATCTGATAAAAAATGGTAAAAATGTCAATTTTGAAGCCTTGCCAACAGAATGAAAGCCTATTAAAAAAGATTGCATCATTTTATAGTTAAACGGCACAGGGATTAAAAAATGCAGTTTTAATGGGTTTCAATGGGGACATTTTTGTCCTTAAGGTCCTAAGAGGAAGTATTTTGTGTAACTAGTGCAAAATAGATTTTTTAAAGAAAATGATGATGAAATAGTAAAATTCCAATAAAAATACACACCCGTGCCAAATTTTATGCAGTTAGCATTAACACAGGCAAAGTGATCAAAAAAACAAAACTGAAAAAGCCAAAAATGTCCTCAAGGATGCACAAGGGTTAAATATACGAGCTTGATAAAAATGATCATTCTAGAAGAAAATTTCAGATGGCACTTGGAGGCTTTTGCATCTGAACTCTTCATATATATATATATATTATTGAAGTACCTAATATGTTTTGTTTGATTGCCTTCAATACACATGCATTAGAAGAATAATGGTAAAAGTGTTTTAGAATAGTGCGGTAAAGGATCAGGTGCGTGATCTACATGTAGACACTGATGATGATTTGATATTCAAAATGTTTTGTCTTTGCACTGAGCACTTTTATATTTGTATGGCCTCTGAATAAAGCTTTTCTCTCAGGTGTTGTGTGTGGGATTTGTGCTTTTGTACTGGGATTGGCTGATACTCACTGCTGCCAGTGTAAAGTCCAGTAGTCTCCTCTGCAGCGTCAGCACACGGTTCAGCTGCGGGGATGCAGTCCAGATCCATCTAAAGAAAAACACAATTTAAATGTAAAAGGTGCTATTTATATATTTATCCTGCATTTATAATAGTATTTATTTTATTTCCTCCATTCATAATGTCATGTATTTGGATTCATGCAACTCAAACAATTGCATCTTCATGTCCAAAGCCATTCCTTTCTCTGACACTTAGGATAAGGTAGTTTTTGCTCCTGTTTCTTTCAAACTTCTATTTGTAAATAACCTCAGTTTTTGCTTCATTGTGATTTTGATGGATTTTTCACAGATGTTCTGGAAAAATTATTGCAGCTTGAAGGCACACTTATAAAATATATTTTTGACACTGCACGCTAACCTCTTAGGATATA
Source organism: Rutilus rutilus (assembly GCF_951802725.1). Classification (NCBI taxonomy): domain Eukaryota; kingdom Metazoa; phylum Chordata; class Actinopteri; order Cypriniformes; family Leuciscidae; genus Rutilus; species Rutilus rutilus. The sequence goes on from NC_140228.1 coordinate 4,223,990, forward strand.
AAATTATTACTGATTAAAAAAAAAAAAAAAAAAAAATGTATAGTGTAAAGAGTTTCCGAGTAAGTGTAGATATGTAAATGTGGGTGGTCATAAGTTAATGAGCACATGTGGTTGTGATTAAATTGTCATACCATTTTATAAATGAGCCATTTTTACAGTTTGGCCTCAATAAATGTTTCTACATACTCCATTGTGAAATGTTTGGGGTCGGTAAGATTTTTAATGTTTTTGAAAGAAGATGGCTGCATTTATGTGATCAAAAATACAGTAAATATTATTACTATTTCAAATAAGTGTTTTCTATGTGAATATATTTTGAAATGTAATTTATATCCTGTGATCAAAGCTGAATTTTCAGCATCATTTCTGTGTCTTCAGTGTCACATGATCCTTCACAAATCATTCTAATATGCTGATTTCCTGCTCAAGAAACATTTCTGATTATCAATGTTGATAACAGTTGTGCTGCTTCATATTTTTGTAGAAACTAATCTCTTTTTTTTTCAATATTCTTTGATGAATATAATGTTGTAAAAAAAACTGAATTTATTTGAAATAGAAAGCTTTTGTACCATTATAAATGCATTTATTGTCACTTTTGATCAATTTAATGCATCCTTCTTAATTTCTTTAAAAAAGACTGTAGTTTAAAATTGACATAATACATTTATAAGGAGCCGAGCGCTTCGAAAGCAGCGTCCCCCCGACACCCACCGGCGTCTCCTCGCTCCTGAAGCCGGCCTGTGTGAAGGGTCTCTCCTCTCCTTCCCCGTCAGCCGTACGCGGACGCTGCAGCTCCTCTTCCTCCACGCTCGGCCCATCCATCTCCAGCTCACCCCTAAACGTGTCATCAAACTGGGCCATGGCCTCCAGGATGTCATCATCCGTGGTGAACAGGATAGTATCACCGAACTGATCCAGTGCTGAAGAAAACAAAACCATGATGAAGTTCATGTTTACGTTTATTAGGGGTGCAACAATAAACTCGCCATAATATCATACTGATTTCACGATACGATACTCTCACGATGATTTAAACACAGCCAAAATAGAGTTATAATTATATATATCTTTCAGGGTAGTATTTTATTTTAAATTTATTAATAATATTAAAGTCCCTCTGCAGTCAATAGTTGTATCCTTTAAAGGGATACTCCACTTTTTTTGGAAATAGGCTCATTTTACAACTCCCCCAGAGTTAAACAGTTGAGTTTTACCGTTTTCGAATCCATTCAGCCGATCTCCGGGTCTGGCGGTACCACTTTTAGCATAGCTTAGCATAGATCATTGAATCGGACAGGACCATTAGCATCTCTCTCAAAAAAAATGACCAAAGAGTTTCGATTATTTTTCCTATTTAAAACTTGACTCTTCTGTAGTTACATCGTGTACTAAGACCGACGGAAAATGAAAAGTTGTGCTTTTCTAGGCTGATATGGCTAGGAACTATACTCTCATTCCTGCGTAATAATCAAGAAAGTTTGCTGCAGTACCATGAGTCCAGCAGGCGTAATGATATGACGCAGCGCCTGAAAATAGGTCTAATAGGTTAGACAAACTTAGTCCCGGTCACGTTGGAAGTTACAGAGCTGGGGACTATTTTCAGGCGCTGTGTCATATCATTACGCCTGCTGGACTCATGGTACTGCAGCAAAGTTTATTGATTATTACGCAGGAATGAGAGTATAGTTCCTCATCAGCCTAGAAAATCACAACTTTTCATTTTCCGTCGGTCTTAGTACACGATGTAACTACAGAAGAGTCAAGTTTTAAATAGGAAAAATAATCGAAACTCTTTGGTCATTTTTTTGAGAGAGATGCTAATGGTCCTGTCCGATTCAATGATCTATGCTAAGCTATGCTAAAAGTGGTACCGCCAGACCCGGAGATCGGCTGAATGGATTCGAAAACGGTAAAACTCAACTGTTTAACTCTGGGGGAGTTGTAAAATGAGCCTATTTCCAAAAAAAGTGGAGTATCCCTTTAAAACCACTAATTTTTGATCATCAAAATGACATATTTAAATGTTTTTTTTCCTGTGAAAATAATTTCTTCATGCCTTAAAATAGCTTAAATGTAACTCTACACCCTTGATTCATTTAGAACATGGATCCATTAATATGCAAATTAGTCCCCGCCTCTGATCCACTCGGTCAACTCTAGTAAACGCTACACAATGGCAAGTGGAAATATTGCTTTAATTCAGCCATACACCAGAAACTGATTCAGAAGAAGAGGAAGAGTGAATTATCGTCTACAGGCTCATCTACAGGTCGAGGTATCAGAATGGTAATGGGTTTTATGTTTTATGTTATGCTCTCTACAATATCGGACACATAACAGTAATTTATATGATTATCCTTTGGCTTGACTATGTTATCAAACAGCTAATAATGTGTTGTTAATGTTACACAAACCATGTTCCCGTTTGCCATCTCAGAGTGAGAAATCAGCATCCCTAGAAGTGATTTACACTGCATTCAAGGTATTAATTTACCAGTTCATGCATTCCATGGGAATCGAACCCATGGCCTTGTGTTCCCAGTGTGCCAAATCTACCATTTGAGCAACAGGAATGCAATTAATTAGCAAGCATTTTGCTTTCGATTATCTTTTTGTCCATACCTCCCGAGAGCGTTCCAGAAGCTTTGGCAATCTCCCCTCGGAAGATGCAACGCCCATCAAGACTCATTTCCATTTCTCTTGCTCCTCTGAACGAGTGTATCCTGGACTTGTTGTAATTCCAAACACGGACCATTGCCAGGCAACATCTAACACCCAGATCCACGGAGATCACGTGCCTGCGGCCCGGGGTGAACGGAGCCAGCCAGAGGTGCATGTCGTCCTGCGTCAGGTGTACGCCGTCTATCAGGTTGGTAACGACCCGTGGGTCTTTCCCGTAGGCCGGCAAGATATTGATATCAGGTGGGTCGGCAGTGATGTGGACTGGTTTGACCGGCTCACCGGTGGAGGAGAAGATCTCAATACCATTGAGGCCGACGTAGTGACGGTCGCCCCACGTGGACATGATGTTAACGACGAGGTGGCGACCTTGCGGGAGAACCGGGATCTCGAAGTCCTCATCAGGGTCGCGAGGGTCATCTTCAGGGTCGTCAAAACCAGGCAGCGTTGAAGCGGAGGGGCGTCGGGTGGAGACGGGTGTCGAGCGGGACTGACGCTGAACAAACTCGTCAAAAATATCACCCTCCAGTCCCATGTTGGAGATTCGCCCTCGCTGACACTGGTTAAATTTTGTTAACGAGTCCCATGATTCCATTAACGGGTCATCCGGTTCACACCAATGAGGCTCGAGTCTTCTGTTGTGGCCGGATGATGGGCTGCTTTCCTCTACGGCAACAAGAACAAACAGATGAATAAAATAGCCATACATTTACAGAAAGACTAATCATTAGCCTTAAAAAGGTGCATAAATCCATGGGGAAGATGTGATTGGCTGCATCCCATTACGCACATTTCTAGTAAGCACTGTTGAAAACTCATTTTACTTTAGTTTTTGACATACTTCCGAGTGAATCGTGATCTTCAACAGCAAAAAAATATATAAAAAGTGGGATTTACAAACACATTACAAAGACAGTTTCATCTTTGGAATAAAGTGCACTATAAAAACAGGAGATTATGCAAGTAAATAGTCACGTTTTCATTTACAGATTTAAAGTTGATTGTAAAAATGTAGGTTCATACAATTGTAGAAGCTTCTAACTCACATTCCTCAACAGCAAAAGACTCAAAAGAGAACTAACTAGGGCAATATGGCAAATATGATATAAATATTTTTCCCAAATCATTAGTCGATAGATAGTTCTCACAATGTTTTTTTCATACCCTTACTTGGGAAGAAAGTGCATTCCACATGCTTGTTAGAGCTCAATGATTAATGTAAACGTAACATAAACGCCACAGAATAGCTATCTTTTCATTTATGCCCCAATAAATCGTTTTGCAAACACATGATTTGCGGAGCACTAACCTTAATCATGCATACTACTCTAGACAGCTAGTATGCACATACAGATGTGGCTTTGGTGTACTTTGAGAAATGCACCTGTTGCGGTGAAGTCGCTGCTGCGGTTGGGTTGTGTTTTGTGTAGAGATCGTGCTGAACCTCTCCTGCCACTGACGGGTCGCTCCGTCCTCTCAAAGCGCTCATCCCACAGGTCCAAATCCTGGTCCAACCGATCACTCAACTGTTGCTCTAAGTGCGATTCTTGTTCTGTCTGCATGCTCAGGTCTCTCTCATGTTTGGCCTCTAGCCTATAATTCAGCCCCAAATCGGGGTCCAAATCCAAGGAATCAGAACTGAGTTCACGGGACGCTTTCCTCTGCGCCCCCTTGTGGCCCGAGGCCTCTTTGCAGGCACGTACGGGGTTGCATGAGATCTCAGGGAGCACTGAGTGTTTGGATTTGTGTTTGGATGCATTCTGCTGTTGGAGCCACTGAGGTCGCTCTCGCTCCCGAGACCCTTCGGCTTCATCCGGTGCGCTCCGATTCACAGGCCGGAGCCAAAGTGGGATCCGACTGGAGGACGGTTGCGTGGTCACCGTCTCCATCGCCTCCACATGTGGAAACCCTTCCTTGCGTTCAGAGGGTAAAGAGAGATCCAAAGGGGGCGAGTCTCTTTCTAGAGAGTCTCTTTGCATTGCCGCCACACTCCTGCCAGGGTTAATCAGGTTACTGTCACTCTCTGATTCGTCCTGGTTTGTTTCTACAATTGGGAAATCCGCATTCGACTCCTGAGGCTCATGGTCATGTGGGCTGCAGTCTTGCAGGCTGTGTCCTGAAGAGACAGGGCTTGGAGAGGTGCACTCTGGGAGATGTGGTTCCTGGAGTTCAATGGAGTTGTTGTAGTCGAAGACCTGGTTTCCACAACCCTTCTCCAACTCACCCTCGAAGACCAGAGTGCTGTTCACATACAAGCGAACGTGCCGAGCGCCCACGTCCAGATCCTGTCAGAACAAACACATGCATATTCAAATGGATCACTAAATGTGAGTGTTACCAATGTGCATTTCATTTATCTATAATTATCACGATATTCACACCATTACTGGGGAAGAAAATGCATCCCACATGTTTGTTAGACCTCAGTAATTAATGTAAATGTAACTCCACAGAAAAGCTAGCTTTTAATTCAGGGCCACAGGAAATCTGCGTTAAGTCATAAAACGTGAACAACTTAATCAATCTTGGAAGATGTAATTAAGTGAAAATATAACAATTTACCACAAAACATAAAAATAAAAAAATAAGGTGCTGCACAGGTACAACAGAAATGGTAATATATTGGTTGTATTACACTCCTTTATTATTATTCCTTTATTATTACTTTAAGTAGTACATTTTACTGTACAATATTTATATATTTCTGTCTTAATTTCTTCGTTACAGCAAACTTTTACGATAGATAGATAGATAGATAGATAGATAGATAGATAGACAGACAGATAGACACACAGATAGATAGACAGATAGATAGATAGATAGATAGATAGATAGACACACAGATAGATAGATAGATAGATAGACACACAGATAGATAGATAGATAGATAGATAGATAGATAGATAGATAGATAGATAGATAGATAGATAGACAGACACACAGATAGATAGATAGATAGATAGATAGATAGATAGATAGATAGATAGATAGTAACTATAAGACATAGTAAGTGATGCTTGACTTAGCGAACACTAAATACTGTAGACTAGGAATGAAATAAAACAGATCCAGGATCAGGAATAAGACTATCACACTCATACATTCTCTCACACACTCATACATCATTCACACCCTACCGTTGAATCTCTCTGGATCTGTACATCAGTGAACGTGTAAAGAGACGCTGAAGCTTCTGTGCCGTAGACGAGTGCAGTGATCAGACTGACGGAGCGCTGGTGTGGGGGAGATAAACTCAGCTAATCCCTACAGCTAATCTCCAACTGTTCTACATACACACACACACACACACACACAGAGACAAACACACACAGGCACACACACGCGCGCGCGCACACAGACACGCGCACACAGAAATGCACACATGCGCACACACACACACACACACACACAGAGACTCTCACTCACACACACACACAATAACAGACACACTCTCTCTCTCTCTCTCACACACACACACACACACAGACAGACACAAGACAGACACACACACAAACACACACACACACAAACACACACACACACACACACACACAGACACTCTCTCTCTCACACACACACACACACACACACACACACACACACACACTCTCTCTCTCTCTCTCACACACACAGATACAGAGACACACACACACACACACACACACACACACACACACACACATTCTTGTACACCTATCTTTGTGAGAACATTCATTGACACTAAGCACTCGCTGTGTGTGTGTGTGTGTAGCCTATGATGGTGTTTTGACCAGCGGAGAACTCATGAAGAGCTTATGAACTGTGTAAAGGAGTCAAAACAGCGTCAGGAATCCCTCCGTCACACACACAAACACAGATCTGCTGTGAAGAGACGCGGTTCTGGCGCCTGTACTGGGGAAACATCGCGACTATCCCGAGAAAAAACAGGTTTGCTTGAGCATTGTGTCCTTTTAAGGGTTGCATCTTGTGACATCATGTCCCGTTTTTCATTCGTTTACACGTCTTTGGTCCGTTTGGAAGCAAACCGAGACCCATCTTTTTACTCTGCTTGTTTGTAGCGCACCCGGGTTCAGATGGCATTCAAATGAACAGAGTGTGTTTTCTAATACAGAATGTCAGCAAACGTTCTTGATGACAAAGACCGAACTGATCGTTTGGTTTGAAGGAGTTGCTCTTGCTTTTAATAAACAGTTACAGTGTTTTATCGTCCTGTTCTGGGTGTGTGTGTTTTCGGCTGTACTCACATTAATGCTGTGGTTATAATTCCAAATTTTGATCCGAGAGATGTTGAAGCCTGGGGATCGTTCCACATTCCTGATGATAAAGTACAGCTGGACCGGCGGGTGGAACGGACACGTCCACATGTGACGCACTTTTGTGGTCTAAACAGAAACAGACCACATGCTAAATTTAATGCATCTATTATTATGAATTAGTGGGCTACAGTAGTAAAGTACACTAATACTTACTTTAGTTTTCCCGTTGACGAGGGCAGCGAGATTCCCGGGCTGGTCCGTGTTTCGAATGTCCAGGTCATGTGGAGACACGTAGAGTTTTTGGCTTTGAGGACAAAAGAACTGAACTTCTGTGAGCCCGACCTGGCCCGGGTGACCCCAGTTTGACAAGATCTCCATGGTAACATAAAGAGTGGGCGTCACCTGCAGAGATACGTCCTTCTGCTGTCATGGAAACAAAGAGCGTATGATGAAACTCAGCGTAAAACTCAATACCACTCAAAACGCTGGAGTTTCATTCTTCTACACGCTCATGAATGCTTTCACTATAACAGGAAGATTGCACTTTTTGTATAATTTTCATAGTTTTTGTGTTTCATGTTTTTATATTGGTCTCTTTAAGCTAATTGTGTGTTCGTTCAGTAAAAAGCAGTAAGTGGTCTACAATTGTTGATTTTGCAGTAAACAATTTGCATGTAATTTCTAACAATAGCCGCTTTATCCAGATCATGGGAGGGGGCCACAAAAAAATAACTTTTTTAATTTTTTGAGAGCAAATTAAATAAAAAAATATATATATTTATCTAAAATTAATTATATAATTAGGGCTGGTCGATACCCATCTATCTATATATATATGCACTGTATATTAGGGCTGTCAAAAGATAAAAAAAATTAATTGTGATTAATCACAGCCTATTGTGCAATTAATCGCACACTTATCGTGAAATTAAACATATATCTGGTTTATTACGTTTATTTTGTCATCATTTGCTATATCCAGCGAAGTAAACCATCAGATTTAAGGATTATTCTCAAAATAGGACACTTGGAGACTCCAAAAGGACACCAAATAACCAAATAATATAAGGAGTCCATGTTTCATAAATTTATGCACACCAAAGCACCAATGGAAAAAAATAACATTACAGAACAAAACTTTTCAGAATTCAGTGTACAGTGCAACAACAAAGAGCTTGTTTACATGAAACACTCAGCTCACATACACAGACTCACGCTTGGTACTGTACAACTCCTGTACATAATCGCAATCGTCTTAGCCTTGATTACAATCCGCATCCATCAAAACTTTACTATCACGATGCTTGTTTGCTTTATCCAGCCGATAATCGCGGTTTGCGTATCATGTGTTTTGACGTTCGGTTCAGTCTCTATTTCACACAGCGTGATGCGTGAGGCTCGTGCTCTTCAGAAACAATCACAGAATATGACAGAGCTCGTGTTTAAAGGAGAAACACACACTGGAATGAATAACTCACTGAAAACTGGCCGCAACTCTGCCATCTCTGATGTAATAAGCCTGGACTTCATGTAACGGCGTGACGTAAATTACATTAATGACCTCAATTTCACGGGCTTCAGTAATTTATTTGTGTTAAATAATTTTAATGCGTTAAGGATTTTGAATTAATCGCATGCGTTAACAGCCCTATTATATGTATATGAACATCTTTAGCTATATCGCCCAGCCCTACCAGTTGGTCCACCTTGGTCAAGCTGGTTAGAGCAGGTAGAACAATTACCATGGTCCAAATCAGATTAAATGAGATATTAAATGAGATATACTCACAGGAAGAGTGACGCTGCTGTCAGTGAGATGAGACTGATCATCAGCATCGATCCTCTCTAGAGCCTTTAACAAACACTTCTGCTGCCTGAGAGACAGATAGAGGATGCAAAGTTGAAAAAAAAGAAGTTTTTAACATTTAGTTGCATTCTGCTGTTATTAGCTAAATAATAATGGTGTATTACAGTTTTTTTGTTGTATTTATTGTTAATCTACACAACTGTTCAAATGTTTGGAGTCAGTAAGATTTTTTTTATTTTATAAAATTGATCAAAACTGTCAGTAAAGACATTCATAATGTTACAAAAGATTTCCATTTCAAATAAATACTGTACTTGTTTCTTGAGCATCAAATCATCATATTAGAATGATTTCTGATTCTGAAGGATCATGTGACACTGAGGACTGGCGTAATGATGCTGAAAATTCAGCTTTGCATCACAGGAATAAATTACATTTCACTATATACTCACATAGAAAATAGCTATTTTATATCGTAATAATATTTCACTTTATTACTGTTTTTACTGTATTTTTGATCAAATAAATGCAGCGTTGGTGAACAGAAGAGTCAACTCCTTTCAGAGTTTCAACTCAAACTTTTGAACGTTAGTATATTTATATTTAATGCTGTCAGTCACACATATTGAGACGCCAGATAAATACAGCTCTGGCTATTTTTAACTCCGCCAACAGATATTGCCCCCCTAAATAGTTTTAAATGAGTAATATAGCAGCTTTTTATTACTTCAAGTAACTTAACTAACTAAAATCTAGTTTCACAATACTGATGTCTGTTATGTACGCTTGAGGAATCATGTATACCTGGGTTCCATGAGAGCGATTCTCCGCATAGCTCTGTTAACCCGATACTGATCGTCATCATCATCTTCCTCCTCCTCCTTAAAAAATATGCAGACAGGCATTTTACACTGTCATCTTAATTAGGCTATATGAGCTATCATTAACATATGAATATGACAAGGCATTGTAGAGTTGTGCTGTGAGTGAAGCTGCACCGGTGTGTGTCGGGCCGTCCTCCTGTCCTGTCCTCTCTGCCGGTGTGTTTGCAGCGGTGTGTTTTCTCTCTGCAGGGCCTGAAACACACCGACAGCCGTCTCGTCTGAATCTCTTTGCTCCTCCACCTTACGAGCCGCAGACAGGGGGCGCTCGACACGACTGCACGACCCTACAGGACAACAAATCATATTCTGTGTATTGATTCCAGTAGTTAAGCATCAACATACAATTAAACTAATGCTGCAAAATTTTAATAAAGGGCTGACCAATATGGGGGAAAAATTTATTAGAAAAAAAAAGCTCCAGGTTTCCAATTTGGCAATTTGGTGATCATACAGATCAATATTACTATAATATAATATAATATAATATATAAATATAATTGTTAAATAAAAAATATTCAACAAAATAAGAAATATTACTTTTGTATGGAAGAGGATTAGGGCCAAGCAATAATAAAATAATAAAACCATCTCGAGATTAAAGTCATTATAATGCGAGATTAAACTCGTTAAATTTCGAGAATAAAAGTCGAAATACAATCTTGAGAATAAACTCATTACATTTCGAGAATAAAGTCGTTGTGTTTCGAGAAAAAAAACTCGTTAAATTTCAAAAAAAAAAAAAAAATCGAAATATCAACCTCATCGAGGTTTCTGGTTTCCCAGGATACAATAAGATGCATTATTAATCGTTGTTGGTTGTGTACGCCTCCATCCACAGAATGTAACGACTGTAACGACGGTTTTAATTTATCATAGCTGTCTATATGCCAGAGTGCATTTGGGCCAGCGCAAGTGTACTGGCGTCTTCTCAAGCGTCTCCTTCGTCGAAATTCGTTTTATAGTTTAAATAAAACGTTTAATAATGCGTCTTATGGTATCCTGGGAAACCACGAAACCTCGATGAATTTCATGTTGGACAAAAGCGAGCACATCGCGCAAATTGGACTGATTTTTTCTTCTAAAAAGAGCTAGCCAACCTAGACCTAAGAATGTTCTATTCTTTGTTACTGAAAGAAAGTCTAAAATATAGCTTGACTAACATGAAGTGATCCAACTCTGCCATGTCCTCTATCAGTAGGTTATGAACACTGATCGAATGCGTTATTCTCTATTTCATTTCGAGTTTTTTCTCGAAACACAACGACTTTATTCTCGATATTTAATGAGTTTATTCTCACGATTGTATTTCGACTTTTTTTCTCGAAATTTAACGAGTTTAATCTCGCATTATAGTGACTTTAATCTCGAGATGGTTTTATTTTTTATTATTGCTTGGCCCTAATCCTCTTCCATACTTTTGAAATATTTAACTGTAAAGTAAAGAAGAAAAAAAAAAAAATCAATATTTATGACAAATAAAATAATAATACTTTTGTAAAATTACAATACTAAAATGTATGGCTGTCTTAATGTCCCTTCTTTAGTAAACCCTAAACACACATACATATTTGATAAAATGGTACATTTAAATTATATTGAACTATTTTTATTAATAATGTGTCACTGAATGAATTGTATTTAATCTAAATCTCTCTGACTTCATCTGCAATCTGTTAGCTGCACAGCGGCCCACACCGTATATCCATATTTCACTTTAATTTGTTAATGTTTGCAAGCATACACTGATGAGTAAGTGTGAGTGGCGCTCACGTGACATGGCCTGTCTACTTTCACACACTCTCTCGCTCTGTCTCCTCACGGTCACTGGGTTGGTAGGGATGTACGGCTCCACGGTGTCCTTTCTTTTAGCTGAGAGAGAGCGTTCGATCTTTCGTCCTCCTGCACACAAAAACTCAGTGAAAATATGGACTATTTGCACTGGGTTTGCAACTTCATTTTGATGGTTTGTTCACTTGAAGAGAGGTTAGACTCAAGGAATCAAGAACAAAACTAGGGTCGCATTTGGGGGGAAAAAACTAATTAAAATTTTAATTTTAATTTTAATTTGGGGGGGTGGGGGGGGGGATAATTGTTGCAATTAAAAAAAAAGTTAAGAGCTCCAGGTTTGCTGTGCTTTTTTGTATGGCTTTGCATGTGGCCAAAATGTTGTTTATATATCAATATAATTAAATAATAATAATAATTATTATTGTTTTATGATTATGATTATTACATTTAATTATCAAACAAAACAAGAAATATTACTGTTGTAATAACGCTATTTCACTGTAAAATACAAAAAAAAAACAGTTTAAGAAAAATAACACTTTGCTGTCAGAAATCATCACCTTGTGAGGAGGGGCCAAATTCCAGCATGATGAGGTCACCATGTCCGAGCTGCTTGTTGATTGGCTGGCTTGTGTGTTGGACAGGAAGTGTGAGGTCAGGGAGGCTTTCGCTGCTCTCCTCTCTCTCGATCTGTTCTTCTATCCATTCCTCCTCCGACTCCTCCCCGGCCGAGTCTCGAGTGCTGCGCCTGACGCTCACCTCCAGACTGCGACGCAGGGCCTGAAACACACTAACACTGGTCAAGCATTGTGTAGAGGCAGACAAACAACAGCACAGACGAACTATATCAGTGATGACAGAACATTCAAAGGCTGAGTGTGTGACATCCGCTCCTGACCTTGACCTGGTCAGGATTCAGAAGAACCCTGTCGACAGGCTCCGGCTCACTGCGTGACCTCTGACCGAGTGAATGAGACGCTTTCCTGCTTTCATGAGCAGACTGAGAGAGAAACACAAGGTGAATACAACAATAACAACTTTAAAATGCTTTTACAAATGGAAAAATGTTCAGAATGGCATACTTATGCAGCTTTATACCAAAATTACCATACTTACCATACCATACTATGGTACCATACTACCATACATACATGGTACCATACTACCATACTACCATAATTACCATACTTATGCAGCTGTGTGACAGAATTACCACAATTACTACATACAGTAGCAGCCAAAAGTGATGAAAAAAGGGATATTTGTTTTTCATTACCCTACAAGTTCGATGAAACCATATATATATATATATATATACATACACACACACATTTATATATATATATATATATATATATATATATGCATTTACATTTACGTTTAACAAATTTGTAATAATATTTTAATTAAGGTTAAAGATGTCAATTTTCCAAGGCCGGACACTATGAGTTATTCCTGTTTTTGAATTAATAAATAATTATTCACATCAATAATGACAGCAAAATAGTTGACTACATTAATTCACCTCAAAATATTGAAGAAAATCCTATTTTAGTTGTTTTAAGACTCGCACCGGTCAGGTGGAGCTTAAAAGTTGTAATTATGTAATTATGGATGCAACATGAAAAATGGAATATTCACACACACACACACATATTCTCACCTCCATATCCACGCTCTCGTCCGGCTCAAAGTCATCGGAGTATCTGTGCTCCAGTGAAATCTTCTCTTTCCTTCCTTTCTCAGTGCAGATGTAGACAGATTCCTACAGTAATGATGCATACAGTTAAAATGCAGAGCCAGGAAGGAGACGGAAAAAGCAAATCTAGTGTGGGGTGAGTGTCTGGACAGTGTTTGAGTTAGTCAGGGCATCACCTGCACCCATCGGCGTCTCTGTGTTTTCTCCGGTGCCGTGTGGCTCCTCTGATTCTGTCGGTCTAGCTCACACTCCTCTGCACTCGCTCTGGAGGAATCTGTGTGAACACAGACACGTTCTCTCATCCGGCAGGTCACAGGAAGCCTCCGCTTATCCGTCAGTGTGTGGTGTGTGTGTGTACCTGCAGTGCGTGTGTTTCTCTGTGTTTCTGAAGGCTGTGTGGTTCTCCTGCTGGATCTGCTGTGAGCCGCATTAGCAGTGTTGATGTGAGCGCCGTTGATGTACAGATTGAAGCCCTGCTCTAGAATCTCCAGCTCCTCCTGACGGGGATCTTTCCTCTGAAGTCTCCTCAGCGCCCTGAGGGAGAACATTAAACATGACACCAGCCGATCGGCACACATCTACCGAGTGGAAGAAAGATGCGGGTAGAAAGGCAGGGAAATAGGGGTTCTTAAAGGGATAGTTCGGCCAAAAATGATATTTAACCCATGATTTATTCACCCTGAAGCCGTTCGAGATCCATATGTCAATCTTTTTTCAGACGAACACATTTTCAGTTATTTTAGAAAATGTCTTAGATCTTTCAGTGGTTATAATGTGAAGCTATGGGGTCCACCTCCTTCAAGTCCCAAAATGTGCATGCATCCTTCACAAAAGTAATCCATCCGGCTCCAGGGGGATAAACTAAGGCCTTCTGAGGGTAATCCGTGCGGTTTTGGCGTAAAAATATACATATTTAGCTTCCGGTGGCGGTCGACGCGCGTTCACGGAGATGGATGCTGGCGTATGACGTAGAACGTAGAGTTTTGTTTTGCTCTGCTCTCTGGCTGCGCTGTCACGTTCGTTCTACGTCACGACGCTTCCTACACTACGTCCTACGTCATACGCCAGCATCCATCTCCGTGAACGCGCGTCGACCGCCACCGGAAGCCAGTTATTTATTTTCGTTTATAAAGTTTTAAATATGTATATTTTTACGACAAAACCGCACGGATTACCCTCAGAAGGCCTTCGTTTATCCCCCTGGAGCCGGATGGATTACTTTTGTGAAGGATGCATGCACATTTTGGGACTTGGAGGAGGTGGACCCCATTGCTTCACACTATAACCACTGAAAGATCTAAGACATTTTCTAAAATAACAGAAAATATGTTCGTCTGAAAAAAGATTGACATATGGATCTCGAACGGCTTGAGGGTGAATAAATCATGGGTTAAATATCATTTTTGGCTGAACTATCCCTTTAAAAAAATGACATTGTAGACATTGTTTCTAACTAGTCAGGTCTGATGGGTCTGACAAAATATTCTATTTGAACTCTTCACTCAGTGTTCAAGTTTATTCAGGCAATTTAACCCGCTGACCATCTACTCTCACTGTCCCTTTTGGATCAGCAATAAATCTTGATACATAAATGTGTTTTTCTGTGACATATGATTGTGAGTTCTGTAAGTTTTTTAAATTGTCAAAAATTTGGGCTTGATACGATTTTCTTTAATGTTTTTGAAATAAGTATTTTATGTTCCTGAAGGCTGCATTTATTTGATCAAAATACAGTACAATTAACAGTAAAATTGTGAAATATTACTAAAATTTTAATTAAATTTTTAGCATCATTACTCCAGTCTTCAATGTCACATGATCCTTCAGAAATCATTCTAATATGATGATTTGCTGCTCAAGAATACTTCTTCATATTATTATTATTAATGTTGAAAACAGTTGTGCTGCTTCATATTTTTGTGGAAACTTTGATGCATTTATTTTTTCAGGATTCTTTGGTGAATAGAAAGTTCAAAAGAACAGCATTTACTTGAAAAAGAAATCTTTTGTAAAATTATGAATGTCTTTATTTGATCAGTTTTTTACATCCTTGAATAAAACCATCAATTTTCTAAAAAAATAATCTTACTGACCAGTTTTTCCAGCAAAAGACTTTATGAATTTATTGCCGTTTTGGCGTTTCCTGTATAATTATAACAACCGTATAAATCACAGCTATTGTTACAAATTTTCAAGGTAAAAACCATTTGAGAGAGAAAAAGCAGAGAGAATAATAACTAAATCATTTTAAAATAATGATACATTTAAATGTAAACTTAGAGATAAAATGAAACATTTAAATGTATCATTTTTGGTGTTGGAACAAGTGAAAATGTCAGCAGATAAAGGAGAAATCTGAATAACTGGACAAACTAGACCTTATAATAAAACCTTATTGTTGAACCCTGCCTTATGTTTTTAGTAGGTTTAATATTAGAGAACAATAATAGTAATGAATCTAATAGTATTAGACTTAAATGAAATATACATTTTTAGCATGCATATTAAACAAGCTGAGATGTGAATGTGAATCATTGTGTCTCTCTGAATCATGTGTTCTGAAGAAAGGAAAGATATTGTTTCACTGGCAGTTAGAGTTGAAAGACTACACGTCATTTAACGTTACAAATGTCCACGGCCAGTTAGAATTTCACTCTAGCCGGTTTTCAGCCAATCAGAGCAGCTCATTAGCGCGTCCAATCATGTAGAACGTCACATGGCTGAGCGGCGTCTGCGTGTGACTCGTAACTGAAGCCATATCGCTCACGCAGTTAACCTGTTTTTGTGTTATCTGACCTGTGTTTGTACATTTGTGTCCCGGTGTGTCATCAAACCTGTTTTTGTGCTGAAGGTCGATTAAATATTCATCCAGCTTCTCCTCGGCGGAGGACGGTTTTCCTGCCCGGCTCCTCTTGAGCTCCTGCACACGACACAAACTCTCAGTCAGATATGATCACGATCAATATATGACACACTAGATGATCAAAACGCTGGTGCACAGACAGAGAGAGACAGAGAGAGACAGATGTGACGGAGAGAAGAGAGTTCGGATGGGAATCATCCTGGTTTCATTTAACCATTATTTTAATTTCACCGCAAAAAAAAGATTTTTTTCTTCAGTATTTATGTCTTGTTTTCTATTACAAATATCTCAACATTCTTAAATCAAGATACATTTACTTGAGATGCCAAATGACTTAAGATATTGAGTTTTTGCCTAAAATAAGAAAAGAAAAATCTGCTAAAATCGACTTAATTCAAAGGGAAAACTATTATTTTTCATTGGCAGATGTTTTTTTCTTGTGTTAAGCATAAACTCACTCACTTTTGATACATTTTTCAGAAAACAAGACTTAATATCTTAAGTTTTTTGTATCTTGATGTAAGAAATTTTCAATATTTGTAATGGAAAACAAGACAGAAATACTAGTAAAGTAAAAAAAAAAATTGCAGCATTTGAGGAAGCAAACCCCCAACCATATGCTAAACAAAACATTAATATATTACAATATCCATGACTACACGCTGCAATTATGAATTTATGAATTATGAATCAGCCTCAGAGACTGATTTGTGAACGACTCACTGAAATGAATCAGTTCGTAAGAGTCATTTGAATTACACTGGTCACGCAGCCGGCGAGGAAACACGTGAGAGACAGACATGAAAGAAGAAAGACAGATGTGATAGTCAGGATGACTCTTACACTGTTTCAGTCACAGCATCTGGACACTTGAGAGGAGAGAGAAAAAAGAAAGAAGAAGGGAAAAGACAGGGAAGAGAAGGAAACGAAGTGCAAATTAGATTTAAATCAACAAACCAAGGAGATTTTTTTATTTATTTGCCTCTTGATTGAAAAGAACATTTCAATATGCAGCTTGTGTGTTTCTGTCAGATGTCCATTGCACATGACACTTCACAATTCAGCCATGTAAATCAGTGTAAAAGCAGTGTACCGGTGCGGTAACAGATCTACATGACCAAACCTACTTGTGCTGAATCACCATGAGCTTTTAGCATAAATAATGCAGGAAAGCTGCAATAAGAATTCATTTCAAACACCTTGTTTTATAGCTGTCGTTTTCAAAGGAAATTGAATTCATATTATTATTAATTGAAACACATTTGTGCATCATCTCAAAACAGGCTCATATTAAAAGATCTCAGCCCGACACTATAATCTAATATATAAAATAACAACTATCGAGCTGTCAGAAAACTAAAAAATTGTTTATTACAGATCAAGTCAGAAATAACAGTGTTATTTTAGCACCACTGAGATACTATATATCACTGAGTTTATATAGGCTATATATTATATATAGCAATTTTGTTGTGAGTTTTGTCACTTTTATTAGTTTTAAATATGTATATATAGTTTTATTAATTAAATTTAGTTTTAGCTATTTTAAAAAATCAGGTTAAACTAGATTAAAACGACGCTGCCTTTGCAATTAGCTGGGGGGAAAAAAAGTTCGTGGAATAAAATATGTTTAAATGTATTAAATATATATCTATATAAAAGTTAACATTCTTTCATTTATTTATTTAATGGTTTTAGTTTTAGTTTATTATAATATCGCTGGTCTGAACAGTTTATTTTCAGTGTTCCTGTATGGAAATAAAATGGAAACAATAAGAAAGGCACAGATCTCAATCAAACTAGAGAAAAGAGACATTAGCTAGTTAAAACTACATAACTTAAACAGATGGAAGAGTAACTAATTAACACTATATGACTTTAAATACAGTAGCTGCTACCTCTATCGGTTGTGTAACGTTAGGCCTGTAACGTTACTGTATGAGTTTGTATACAGACCTATAATGTTTAATAATGCACTGTCAATGTAAAGCTTTTGTTTTTACCAGATTCCAAAGCTTTTATGGAACCTGAATCAAATACTGTATTTGCAAATGCTAACCAGGACTTAACCCTGACATCAGCTATAGCTGCAGATTGATCACACAGATGTTGTACAGATGTTTACATGCTGAAAACTAGCCTCTCTGCTAACAGCACACACAAACCCTCTCCGCCATTAAACGGTACGTCAAAAACCATCATATCCACTCCGGTATTCATTTATAAACGCTCTGAAATAAACAAGTTGGATAATAAAAGCTGTCAACTTACAGTCCATGACATTTCTCAGCTGAAAACGCCTTTCTGTTTGCTAGACTGTCACTGAGCGTCGGCGTTGTTGAGTTCAGTGAGGGCTAGTAACCAGGAGAGATGCTGACCAATCACAGCGCGTCCTCTGAGCGCAGACCCCGCCCCCACACGCTTGCAGCGGGCTTGTAACTGACCAATCATAGCACGCCGTGGAAAAACAGGCCCGCCTACACAGCGGTGGAGCGCCTTCAACAAGGAGAGACGCTGTCCAATCACAACACGCAATCTCTTTAGAAGACCCGCCCACAAGGCTGAGGCCAACATTAAATGCTTGTACGCAATAAATGAACATACATTTTTTACTGTCTTCTTGGATAGACTTCTTGGATGTAACGCCAAAGTTTCATAAAACAATATTATTCAAAATATTGAAATACTATTCTATTAACACTAACTAAAAAACTAAATTCACAAAATCACAAATATTTTGCAGATTTGCATAATGGAAACCTTTTTAATTATGCAAAAACTGACTGTCATGAAATCTAAAGAATATTATGTTTATAATAAATGCTCCATTTATTTATTTATTCATAATATCTCTATTAATTGTTACTGTATCATACCAGTATTAAGTATTTGTCTGTTGTTGCATATTTGTACTTAAAATAGACCATTTCTGTCATGCATCACTTTATGAACACTGAAATTTTTATAATAAGAAAACGCTTGTGTTTTCTTTAAAATAGTATAAAAGACATTCAGAAATATTCTCTGATCGGCCTCACAGACTAATCAACCAAACAAGTCGATTGCAAGAAAATTGAAAGGATGGACCTCATAGAATGCAAATAAAGAGCTAAAGTTTGCCTTTGTTCAGGGAAGAATGATGGTGTCAACTTGAATTGAATAACATTTAACCATCTTTGAAATGTTGATAATACCACAGAATCCATCAAATCCATTGATAACCGTGTTTGTTGTTTTCCCTCCAAAGTGATGTCACTTCCTTTTGTTATTTAAATAGATTTTACAAAAGACTAACAGGATGGAAATATCAAGGACGCAGAAAAGAAAATAATATTCCTGAAATAACATGTTTGATTAGTGGAAAGTAAAATGAAGAAACACCGGTAATATTTCTTAATAAATTGCCAGATTTCCGTTAAACGTTGACATCCATTCAAACTAAACGGAGTGAAGGTCTGTAAAATCAGCATCATTTTTAACTGATATACTGAGATAAAAGAAAAATAATAGTATTTCCACCTTCAAAACAATTTAGTTGAACATTTTACCCAATATATTAAGACATGCATGATAATAGTACTAATAATAAAGTCTGATTTTAAGAAAAAAATGAATGCTTTGTTATCGTAACTAAATGTAAGAGATCAAAAAGTGAAACATTATTAGAAAAAAAAAGACACTAAAATCCAATGTTCAACACATTTTTATTCATTATAAACTGTATCATTTATATAAAACCAGACACAAAAGATGAAATAAAATAAATTTGAATAAAAAAAAAAAAATTGTAAACTGTAAAAGAAAAGAAAAAGCTCACAGCAGACATCCAACTGCAAATGAATCTGTGTATTTCCCCACGCACGCGCGCACACACACACACACACACACACACACACAAACACACACACCTGACCGTTGTTGAGAATACATGAGTGAATAGCAGAATGAATGAATGCATCAGAAGGGGAAAAGAAGAGCAGGAAAGCACATGAGGAATGAGGATGAGGGCTTCAGAACATCAATCACTGCAGTCTGATGTTAAACAGCAGCACACACACTCCTCAGCCAACAGAACAGCACACACACTCCTCAGCCAACAGAACAGCACACACACTCCTCAGCCAACAGAACAGCACACACACTCCTCAGCCAACAGAACAGCACACACACTCCTCAGCCAACAGAACAGCACACACACTCCTCAGCCAACAGAACAGCACACACACTCCTCAGCCAACAGAACAGCACACACACTCCTCAGCCAACAGAACAGCACACACACTCCTCAGCCAACAGAACAGCACACCCACTCCTCAGCCAACAGAACGGCACACACACTCCTCAGCCAACAGAAGCCCAAATATAACCGTTCAAAACAGCAGTTATGCTGCCATATGCATGTGTGGGTTTCTTTAGTGCATAAATATGTGTGTGTGTGTGTGTGTGTATTTGAGTGTGAATGTGTGCATGTGTGAGTGTATGTGTGAGTGTGTGTGTGCGAGTGAGTGAATGTGAGTGAGTGAGTGAGTGAGTGTGTGTGAGTGTGTGTGAGTGTGTTCAAACTCGGTAGGCAGCTGACAGAATTCCCTTTTCTTTGGCGTGCAGGTGAATCCCAAAATATTAGCGAGAAGAAACCGCTCTGGATGAAATGTGAATTTTAAAACAAATTAAATGAACAACAGCAATAACTTAAATAAAAGTGCTTAAAAAAACAATTTGTTTGGAGCCCTTTCATTAAAACAAAAGTCAAGAGAGAGCGCACTGGGATGCCCAATGCAATAAGACCAAAAATTCCATAACAATATCTAGAATCCGGATGGAGAGTGACGGGCTCAGAAACACCTCCACACACACACACACACACACACGTCATCGTCCAGAGTTCACCACCATCCCAGAACACATGGTTCCTCAAGGTCCCGGCCACACGGACGAGGCCTCGCAGTCCACAGGGGGATCGGTCTCGGAGCCCTCGTGCGCTCGTTCTCTCCGCCGTCGCTCCGTCTCCCACTCCACGAACGAGTCGAAGAGGCTGGGCCAGGCCTCGTCCTCGCTGTAGTTGCTGAGGTCCTGCCCGATGCTCTGCGTGAAGTTCAGAAACATGTTCCAGGTGTCGCGGGATATGCCGCGCACGGCGCACGGGTTGTCCGAGAGGAAGTCGAGCCAGCGCTCCAGCACCGGGGGCGAGTCCAGCGTGAAGACGAGCCGCCACAGGGCGATGGCGATGGAGCGCTGGAGGGAGCGCTGGCCCTGCTCCGCGTCCAGCCCGAACTGGAAGGTGAACCGGTAGAGATCTTTGAAACTCTCCTCTCCTCGAGACTCCTCTAGCAGCACGGGGAACCGAGAGCAGATTCCCGGGATACTGTCGGCCTGGATCGCCTTACAGCCGTCCACGAACTCCCTCCTGAGACACACACACACACACAAAACACACACTGGGATTTGACATTGCAACTGAGAATGACTCTTGAAGCAAGGATGCAAAAAATGTTATTTGAATTTCGGTAAAAGGAGTACGATTTATGTTCGTATCAGAGATAATTGAATTATTATTATTATTATTTATTTTATTTTAGTACATCAAGTTAAACTAAATAAAATTGAGAAATGATGCCTTGGCAACTAGCTGAAATATATTTGTAATGGTCTTAGTAAACTAGAACAACCCTGACTCATAGAACTACTATAGGTGTAGGTTTTAATTATACGTTACATTTTTTCAGTGTGAATTGCATGTCCAGAAACATCAGATGATTATTAATAATCATTGTTTAAACTGTTTAAAAGTTTGGGAACACCAAGGCTGCATTTATTTGATCAAAAATACAGTAAAAACAGTAATATTGTGAAATATGATATTATTCCTGTGATGCAAAGCTGAATTTTCAGGATCGTTACTCCAGTCTATCACATGATCCTTTAGAAATCACTCTAATATGATGATTCATTATCAAAGTTGGAAACAGTTCTGCTGCTTAATATTTTTTCATAACCTGTGATACTTTTTTAGGATACTTTGATGAACAAAAAGTAAAAAAGAAAAAAAAGCAAATGTTTTAAAAATAGAAATATTTTGCATAATATAATACTTTCTTTTTTTGGAAATAAATCAATACTTTTATTCAGCAAGGATGTGTTAAATTGATAAAAAGTGATAGTTAAGATTTATATTATTAGAAAGTATATTTTTATTTTGAATAAATGCAGTTCTTTTTAACCTTTTATTCATCAAATATTAAGCAGCAGAACTGTTTCCAACACTCATAATAAACCAGAATATTAAGAATGATTTCTAAAGGATCATGTGACACTGAAGACTGGAGTAATGATCCTGAAAATTCAGCATCGCATCACAGAAATAAATGATAATTTAAAGTATAATAAATTGAAAACCAATTATTTTAAATTGTAATAATATATCACAATATTAAATAATTTTTCTGTATTTTTCAAATAAATGCAGGCTTGACGAGCAGAAGAAACTTCTTTCAAAAACATTAAAAATAGTATTTTTTGGCCTGTACTGTATATATAACTCTTTTTAAAAATTATACTATAGTAATAGTATAATAGTGTATTATACTATTATTTAAGACATTTATTTTATAAACCATAGTGGAAGAAGCATTAGTTGACTTGGAAATAGCGAGAGATGTTTTCTTCTGTACTGTGACGTAAATGCGAGTGAAACAGATTATAAATAAGAAAACATGTAGGAGGAGGACGCCTCCCAGACTTGACTTGTGCGCGAGTTGGACCTGAATGAAAGCATACAGTCTGTTGTAAGAACAAGGCGGTGTTTAAACGGACAACATGATTGGAGAAGTTTGGCATATGTAAGCAGATTGAAGATTATGAGGTCAAAATGTTAAGAAAATTAAACATGCACGGATGAATTGTTCACAATAAGATCTATAACATGCATTTACAAAACAGACAGGGTGAATTTTCATTTCATTCCAATTGAAATATGGGCAAAAGACTCTGAGTCTGTCATTGCAACACTTTGACGAGATGAAGCAATCTTTGCAAGTGTGTGTGGAGGAACTGCAGTGACTAATGATCTCTCACCCCAGTGTAACGTCTGTACCCGCAGACACCACTGCTATTCAACAATAAAACTGTGAAAACATCTCTTTTTATTGCTTTGTTTTCTTCAACTGAAATTCACATTTTTGCCTCTCACCCTTATAATACCCACAATGCTGTGCTGTAGAACTCTGTGGCTGTTCAGAATGCAATCCTATCATTCTGCTTCGACCATATCTTACAAATATGTAATTCGGCAAGTAGCATCCAGTTATCATGACTTCAATAATTACGATAATTACATTTTGACCGTTAAACAATGAAAGAACGGTTACAAATGATGATTTATGTCTTTTGTTGCACATTAAATAGAAGGTCAGTCTGTCTGTGTGCATTGCATTTTGGTATACAGTAATCAATTACACAGCATGAAGACTGAATTATTCCCACATTAGCATAACGCACACACAAACACAAATGTGCATCACCTGCCATTTTGAATGGATTTTCTTGTGAAGCAGTGCATTCTGGGATTGTCTTCTCAAAGTTTGGGAGACATGTTACAAAAAAAATATCAGTTTCCACAAAAACATGAAGCAGAACAACTGTTTTCAGCATTGATAATAATCAGAAATGTTTCTTGAGCATCAAATCATCATATCAGAATGATTTGTGAAGGATCATGTGACACTGAAGATTGGAGTAATGATGCTGAAAATTCAGCTTTGATCACAGGATATAAATTACAGTTTAAAATACATTACAAAATAAAACGCTTATTTTAAATTCTAATAATATTCCACAATATTACTGTTTTTACTGTATTTTTGATGAGATAAACGCAGTCTCAGAAGAGACTTCTTTCTAAACCATTAAAAAGATCTTACTGACCCCCAAACTTCCCGGTAGTGTCTCTCAACCTCGTCTGTGTGTCGTTAAACTCCTCCACACGTCTAACTCACCTTGTAAACTTGCACATGGTTGCAGCCTGGAACTTCCACGCCAGCACCAGAACTTTGAACTCGGCCGGATCGACGCACAGGTCGTTGCAGAAGCGCTCCATCCCCTCCTCCAGGATGGCATCCTCGTGCTCGTCTTTATAACACAAGAACATGTCGTGTATCCGAGCGAGCGACACTCCGTCCCCGTCCTGCACGGACTGATCCCGCCGCACGTCCAGCGCCGAGAGGGTCGGAGCCACGCCGCCCTCCACGGTGACCTCGGACACTTTGGTGCCGTTGAAAATAACGTCGACGGAAGACTTGGCCACTTCCTCCTTGTGCGCGCCGCCAGTGCCGCCTTTCTTCCCGTGAGATTTCCCAGCATCGCTTTTACTGCCCAGAGAGGACGTGGGATTTTTGCATTTAGTCACACACTGACCCATGTCGCTCTCGTTCTCGTGTTGGTCTCCCTCGTCCTGTTTCGGAGGTCTTCCTTCAGGTCCAGGCGACCCCTGCTAGACGCCCACTGGCTGACGGACAGCAGTCACCATGCCCTGAAGATTCAGATCCAACATTCATCACGGGGAATCAGACCAGTCACGTTAAAGCATCACTCAAACATTAATGGTCACACTTTAGATTAGGGTCCAATTCTCACTCTTAACTACGACGATTACTGCTTATTAATAGTTAGTTAGGTAGTTGTTAAGTTTAGGTATTGGGTGATTAAAGGGATACTCCACTTTTTTTGGGAAATAGGCTCATTTTACAACTCCCCCAGAGTTACACAGTTGAGTTTTACCGTTTTCGAATCCATTCAGCCGATCTCCGGGTCTGGCGGTACCACTTTTAGCATAGCTTAGCATAGATCATTGAATCGGACAGGACCATTAGCATTTTTTTCAAAAAAATGACCAAAGAGTTTAGATATTTTTCCTATTTAAAACTTGACTCTTCTGTAGTTACATCGTGTACTAAGACCGACGGAAAATGAAAAGTTGCGATTTTCTAGGCTGATATGGCTAGGAACTATACTCGCGCCTAAAAATAGGTCTAATAGGTTAGACAAACTTAGTCCCGGTCACGTTGGAAGTTACAGAGCTGGGGACTATTTTCAGGCGCTGCGTCATATCATTACGCCTGCTGGACTCATGGTACTGCAGCAAAGTTTCTTGATTATTACGCAGGAATGAGAGTATAGTTCCTAGCCATATCAGCCTAGAAAATCACAACTTTTCATTTTCCGTCGGTCTTAGTACACGATGTAACTACAGAAAAGTCAAGTTTTAAATAGGAAAAATATCGAAACTCTTTGGTCATTTTTTTGAGAGAGATGCTAATGGTCCTGTCCGATTCAATGATCTATGCTAAGCTATGCTAAAAGTGGTACTGCCAGACCGGGAGATCGGCTGAATGGTTTAAAACGGTAAAACTCAACTGTTTAACTCTGGGGGAGTTGTAAAATGAGCCTATTTCCAAAAAAAGTGGAGTATCCCTTTAAGGGACGTAGAATATTGATCATGCAGAATAAAGGCATTAATATGTGCTAATAAACAGCCGATATTCTAGTAATATGCATGCTAATAAGCAGCTAGTTAACAGTGAGAACCGGACACTAAACTAAAGTGTTTTTCGTCTGCTTGTGCATTTAAGTAATTTTGTTTGCATTTTTGTGCCTATGATATTCTTCTGTTTATGTTTACTAAAATGTCCTTTACTTTCGTGTTTTATGTTCCATATGCTCGAACCATTGTTTTTTACTAATTGTAGGTATGTGTATTCATATCATTCTTTTTTTGTTCTTCTCTTATTCTTCTTACCATCATCAACCTGGCAGGGCCTGCAGATGTTACATTAACATGATGGATACACACAAGCGCTCATGTCAGTTAATGTGCATTGTTCCTTAACAAATAAAAACAAACATAAAGCATCACTGAAATATTAAGTATAGAGTCAATTATGATTTCATGCTCACATTAATGTAATATTAAAATCCAGCTGGTCTTTCTAAGGGTAAATGTCACAAGATTCTCACAAGCCTTTTCGTCCCACTTCCAAAGAACAATGGCTATCAGACCAATCTGTATCGCACGTACACTGTTCCTCTTTCCAAGTCCACAAATACAAAGTTCCCTAGATGAACCTGAGCTTCACTTCCTTGCACTCATCTCACTGTGGTCAACACTCCCTCGACTGATTTCTTAACTTGTGAATTTTCTTTAGAATTAAAAGACAAACCTGAAGAACAATATATTGAATCATCATGTGCGCAGCTTTCTCACTTCCTCTGAACAAAGGAAGCCAGTTAAACAGTGTGTGTTAAATTGCGCCCTGCCAGTGAATCAGAGTCTGGGCAGGACATGAACCAGTGTGGTGAGATCCATGCACTGTGGTTGTTGAAGTAGTAATCAGTGTGTGACAGAACGCAGAGAGCTTTAATTCAGCGAATCTGGCACTCCTCCTGCATTCTGATTGGCCGCAGAGACGGATCCTAAACGCTTCCACTATGACATTAACAAACGTACCTACAAACTGTGTTACTAGGCCGGGACGAGCGAAGGCTGAACGTCGAGGGATCAGATCTGAAGTTCTTAGAATAACCGTTTGTGCTGTTCGCAAGACAATGACTTTGAGGAATGAGAACAATGTGTGTTCATAAAAAAAATAAATAAAAAAAATCATAATTCAAATGTGGGCTTCTTTGTTTCTGGGCTTTGTTTGTGTGTTCAATATTACATAAAATGCAGGATATCTCTCCTCTGATTTATGTTTCTCATGCAGTGAGACACAGTTTGCTTATGGGGACAATTCTGTTACGCTTTTGAAATTCAAACTAATTTAAAATGAACAATAAACTATAAAATGTGTCAAATATGAATAAGTACCATAATTAGCCATGAGAGAAAAACAATATTTAAGGGCCTCATTTTATTTTGTCGATTTATAACCTTCGCCAAACAACGTCCTTCAGCTCTAACAATATATTGTGTGTGTATATATATATATATATATATATATTTTATGGCAACACTTTACTTGTAATGCACCTCTAATGCACAGTTATAATATATAATAAAACCTATTCATTGTTACATCTTTAGAAAGTATAATGCATTAAAACAAGGAATATATAAAAAAATATATATAAATATAATAATAAATCAAATACAAAATCATTATTATAAGTAAATATTAAGATTTCAACAAACAAAAATATATATATATATATAATATGAATGAGACAATATTTGCTAAATTATAAAGTAGACTATTTGTATTTATTTTACTTATTATTTTTATTTAACTATTATATTTATTATATATTTAACTATTATAGTTATATTTATTTTTTATTTTATAAAAGATCTATTTCACAGATAAAGGACATTGATATACTTGACACGCAGCGGCCTTGAGTGGTTATTATATAATAAAAGTATTTAAATCTAGTATCATCCTTCCGCTTGTAGGTCCACACAGTGACATGAACATTAGCAGCTGGCCTCTATGGATGCTGAGCGATGATAAACACTGGAACGCTGTATCGACCAATCAGCATCCAGGAGCAACACGACCTGCTTTATACTGAACGCTGAGGACTCTGGGATGAGACTGCTTGTGTTTGTGGCTATCAGAGCAGGCTCAGAGCGACTACATCACCATGGATCAGGAACACGCGTGTTGTGCAGTGGTACGGGACACACTCACCCAAATCCCCGAGCAGTGAACCGACGTGTCATCTGAGGAAACTCCATGGAGACGGCCGGAACATCCGCTAGCCTGAGCCAAAGAGCAAAGCAAAAGTGACAGAGCGATCAGAAACACACCATCTAAACCATCGACACAACACACCTCAATCCTCCGAGACACTTTCACACACCTGATCCTCCTGCTCTAACTAACTATCTAACCCACAACACAATACCCATGAGCTAACCTAAATAAAACAGGCTAAATCGGAGCTGGGTTACATTAGAGGTGTTGGATTGCTGACGTGACCAGTGCCACGATTAAATGACATATAACCTGAAAGGGGTCATCGTCATAGCAACATACACCTGGTGGGGATGTGGGCAGCACTTGGGGAAAAAGGTCATAGGTCACGAACTAATTTGCAGGTTAATAATCGCAACCCAATTTACTTCCATTATGTGATGCATTTACTAGTATAACAGGATGTTTGATTAATTTATTGGATGGTGAATGTAAATAACATGGTAACTGGATATTGACTGACGTGCTTTAAGACATATCATGCGACTGTATGATTAGCATATTAATTTACCAAAGTATTTACATGCCGCTCAAAGGAATACCATGGAACCGAAAACACACTAACAGCGCAGGTATACTAAGGCAGGGGTTTAAAAGCAATCTATATAGTTTCTTGAGGAAAGTCCCAATTTAGGCTGTAAAGAATTAATATTATAAATATGTCTAAAATATAATTTGGAAAATGTTTCTATTAAGCTATATTAGCCTATGTTGTTTTCTCTACTCATTATAGCACTGTACTGTTATTTACTCTTTTATTTACACATTTTAATATAATGTTATTCATTTAAATCTCGTTTTAGTTGTTTACATTTTTTTTCTGGTAATGTTACTAAGGTACTTCACAGAATATCATGGTTAAACCACTGTAAAACATAGTAGCACCATGGTACTTCTTTGTTAGGTGAAGATAATTCGGGTTTAATGTCAATTTTATGATATTAAATGTCCTTTCCTCTAGCAAAATCTCTGTTATATATTATATAGACAGATGCTGTCTACATAGGCAGCATTTTGAGCATTTAAAACATTTGTGGGTCGTCTATTTAATATATTTAAGGCATCATAAGCGAAATTTGATCCCAATAATGCTGTTTAGCAAAGTCGCTCACTAGATTTGAGCCACAGCCAAGAGTCTCTATCAGTATAAATGAGAAACTTTCCCTTTAAAATTATGATTAACTGTCCATATATACAGCAAATACACTCTATATCCTCGCTAAACAATCTCTACGATTATACTAATAGTTCTGATATATTAATATACGACTGTTTGTGAGTAATGAAACACTCGATATGACAGTTAAAGTCTTTTAAAGAGCTGATCTCATGTTAGCAGCTTAGCTGGTTAGCTTCAGATAAGTGTGGATCATTTATACACAATAAACTTCATGTAAACTATAAAATGTGTAAATTCTACACGTAAACACAGCGGATATCTGACCTGAAGGTGTTTTGTGTTGATTTACCTGTGGAAAGATGATGAAATAGCTCAGAATCAGCGCATCCCTGCTGTCATGCTAAAGCTAAAGCTAATCCCACCCTCCAGCCGAACCGGATCGGTTCTGAATCTCTGTGTAAAAGCAGGAGAAAGGGCTTCTCTTTGTGTGCTTCGGATGCTCTTTGGGTCATTAGATGATCACAGTTGACATTTCCCCCCGCATCACTTCCTACAGACTCGAGCCTGTCCCTGAACCCGAACCGAACCTGCGCTGATCCGGACCGGCTCCGGTAAAAACCACCTCCTTTACCGGCTCCCACTCCTTTGGACCGTTTCTGGGGGGACGGAGATGATCCTGAGGGACTCGATACTGCCGCACGGAACCAGAGAAACGCGGATCGGCCGCTGATTGATCGCAGTTTCTCTTTTTGTTTGGGTTCGAGGGAGTATGCGTAAAAGCGACGCAGGCGTAACTGGCGCAAACATCTCTCAGATATGCGAATGCGCAACACGGGAGCTTTCCGGACTAGTTCGAAACAAAACTCCCCGCAGTTCGAGACGTCATCACTCGCAAGCACGTGGACGCTGGAGTGCGGAAGTGCGGAAGTGCGGAGATGTTCACATAAGCTGTATTGATCTAATCACCCATAGGTAATATTTATTTCATCAGGGAGTAGAGATAATGAGCAGCTAGATTATTAATGCATTCAACGGAAGACTGTAACAATTGTAATGTGTGTCAAGGATATTGCAAATCTCTTATTGACAGCCATCCAGTTTACCTAACAGTAACACAGAGGTCACGCACTGATTTCTGTGTTTGTACGCACTACGCATTATATTTAATACTGAATAATAAAGATTATTTCAACATAAATATGCAGCATAATTAATTCAAATAATATATATATATTGATATATCATGCTTTGTCATGCTAATTAATATGCTGCTGATTATATATGAATATAACTGCTGCATAATTGTAGAAATTGTGTATATAAATGTGTGTGTGTATATATTAATGCTATCAAATCGATTAATCGCATGATTCGCATCTAACAAGCTTTTTTACATAATGTGTGTATATATACTCGTGTGTATGCATATATATATATACTGTATATACATGACACACACACACATTATATAAACAAACTTGTTAGATGCGCTTAATCGATTTTACAGCACTAATATACTGTATATATACACACTGATTAATAATTTATTTGTGCATGTATATATTTATATATATATACACATTGTTTTATATATAATTTATTATATATATATATATATATATATATATATATATATTTAATATTTGTGACTTATACCACAAATAAGTAAAAAATACTATGCATTTCTAAGCTAAAATAATGGCCTTGTCAAGTTCTTCTAACATGTACAGTATTGTTGTGTCAGTTCATGTTGACAGGCGGTCCGGATGTCTCGTCCACATGTGCTGTCTCTCTACAGGAGGATCCTACGCGTGGCACGCAGTTGGAAAGCTCAGTCTGCTCTTCCTCAGGACACCGACACCGAGCGCAAATATATCGCTCAGGAGGCTCGAACCCTCTTCCGACAGAACCAGCAGGTGTGGACCGACCTCACATCGCCCGAGGACCTGTGAGAGAGCTCATATCCATAACATGTTCTCATGTCTTCTCCCTGTCACAGATAACAGATCCAGAATCAATCCAGAGATGCATTGAGGAGTGTGAAGCTCGGATAGAGATCGGTCTGTATATTATATCAAACGCTTCATTTATGAGCCGAGAAATAATTAACGTCATTTTTAAGACGTTATCAAATATCAGGTGATCTGCTAAAATGATTTTTATTTTGTTTTTCATGGCAGGACTGCATTATAGGAACCCCTATCCCAGACCAGTAAGTACCTCCACATAAGATCATAAGCACTAATAATAATAATACTGCTATATTTGTGAATCTCATGAAGAAATGCCTTTATATATATATATCTCAACATTTTCATTAATGCAAAAATTTGGGGTGAAATATGACTTGGTCATGTTCTTGCCGTTTTACAAAGATTTAGGTCCGTATTTATGACCACTATTTATGATTTTTTTAAAAAGTTAAAGTTCTTTATTAAACGTTACTTATTGTTATTTCAATATTGTAATAATATTGCCATTACTTCATATTTCTTATCATTCTGAAATATGACTTGGAAATGTTTCCTGGCAGTTTTTGTGAGATTTACACACTAATATGTCATAAATAATTTTTCCTCAGACATATCTTCCACCGATGGGTCTGGCCACTCAGAAGGGCAGAAAGCTGCGAGGTCAGCAGAGACTGCGGAAACAAGCCAAACCCGTGTACCTACAGTCTCAGGATGAGACCTGACACACTAACAGATGTCTTAAAGTGTGTAGGACATTGTGTTGAAACACACCAGGGAACATTATAAAGTTTGACAGTTCATGTAGTTCATATCTTAAAAAGGCTGCAATATGAAACAGATCAGGGCAATCCCTCTCACTGCCAGTGTAAAGCATGATGAATGCGAATGTGAGCTGTTTTGATTCATGTTAAAAGGTGTATTTATTTTGTCATTGTATAAAGGTCTCAGTTAATGTTGCATTCTAAGTATCTAGCTGCGTTTATTTATCATCATTCATTAAACTTTTGAGTTTAAACTAGAAATGGTTTCTGCACATCTAATCAGCACCATGAAACGGAGGTTGCCCTATTGTGACGTATATCTGAGTGAAATGGCTTCTCGAACAAGAGAAAATGTAGGGAGGGGCTTGATTTTGTCCGTGGGAAATTGATTGGATGGTTGTGGTTTGCTATTGGTGGATCTCGCGTGAGTGACAGGTTGCTCCGCCCTCACGCCAATAAACACGTCATCAAAGAAGAGATGTTGTTGTAAGAGGGAGGGGAAGTTATTTTGACTTAGGCCGGCTACACACTGGCTGTGTGGCGTGTCTGTTTTTATCTAGGGCTCCCATGTTAGCAGGTTAGAGCTTGCACGAGCCGCGCCGAAAACGCGAGCGTGCTAGAAAGAGAACCGACGCCTATTTTTCACGCGACGCAAGCGTGTTGGAAGCGTTTCCAGGCAAAATAGAATAGGAAAAGATGTTTATATGTCATTTTGACACGAATACATATTAATAAGTGACATTTTGATGTTTGAAAGTCTCTAGGTTTTGCAGATATAAAATAATAATTATCGATTTTCAAATATTACACCTGTCAATACAGAACAAAATATTCTGTTCTATTCTCATTTTGCCGTCAATACTGCCGACGTTGTCTTTGCTGCTATATATTTATGTTTAACATGAAGTATAGGCCTTCCACAACTCGAATATATCACCATTGAGGCTTATCATGTCACCTAGCAACAGCAGCGCCGCGTCAGACACGCTTCTGGTGTGCAAAGACATAGAAAACGCCACGCAGCCAGTGTGTAGCCGGCCTAAGGATTACAAGGCACATGAATAAAATAAAAAAAGAATTGTCCATTTTGATTTTACATGCTGACTCTAACGTCTAAAGAATTACACAATACTGCTTTAAGCCATTTTGTTTTATTATTCCATACAATTATATTAAAAGGAACTACAATATGCTAATTAGTGCTGTATTTAATTTAATATTTTTTGGTTTTTCATATGTTTGGCATGTTGAAATGTAAACACGCTGAAAATCTGTAGTGGATGCGCTCAGGTGTCGAGTTGGCACAGGCAGGCGACGCCGCGGTTGATCCAGTGCTTCTGGGGCTTGTCCGAGGGCAGCTCGATGGACAGAACGTAGTTGGTGGAGTGACCAGTGGTGGAGAGAGTCCCGCGCCTGGCGCTGGTCTTGTACACGGGACAGATGTAAACGCTCTCGTGCAGGAAAGTTGCGCTCTCTCCAGGCTTCAGCCAGATTATGGGCAGCGTGTCGAAGAGAACTTTAGGAACAGACTCACCGATAACCATGTGCTCCCGATCCCAGCGCGCTCCCTCGAGGAAAAGCCCACGGACGTACGCGCCATCCTCCGGCTTCCCCTCCATGTGAGTTTCCTGCTTACAGACCTAAAAGAGATGCACTTTATGATATACACAACTGTTCATAAGTTAGGGGTCATTTTATTAAATTTTTTCAATATAAATGTATACTTTCAATTAGCAAGGACTCATTAAATTGATCAAAATTTACATTAAAGACATTTACAATGTTGCAAAAGATTCCTGTGCCGTTCTTTCAAAGTATAAATGTATCCTAGTTTTTTTTTTTATTATTAAAAATGAAGCAGCACAACTGTTTTCAACATTGATAATAATCAGAAATGTTTCTTGAGCATCAAATCATCATATTAGAATGATTTGTGAAGGATCATGTGACACTGAAGACTGGAGTAATGATGATGAAAATTCAGCTTTGATCACAGGAACAAATTACATTTTACAATATATTCACATAGAAATTAGTCATTTTAAATTGTAATAACATTGTATGCAGCTGAATATACCAAAAACACTTTTTCTTTGAGTTTAGAATGTCAGTGTTTAAGAAACATTCATTTATTGAGCACAGATCACCCTCTTTCTCATACGCTCTCAGGTCACTCTCTCATTGGCACACGAACCTCATACTCGAAGCCGATGTAGTCGATGGGGATGGTGTACTTGCGAGCGAAATTCTGAGACACGCCAGTGAGGAACGACTGAGTGAAATAGAACGCAGATACCCAGAACACAGACGGAGGGCCGTTATCAATCCAGTCCTAAAGCACACACACACACACACACACACACACACACAAACACACACACAAAGATGGCCGAACAATTAGAAACTGATTGGTGAGTAGTGCACAATTGGTTTCAATAATCTTAGAGCACACATTGGCTGACCTAGTGTCCTTATTACACCTAGTGCACACTACACACTACAAGAACAGAGCCTCTACTTGGAAAAAAAACCTAAACGTTTTATTATAGCTTCATGCATTCTTTTTTTATCAACAGTTTCATAAAAAAAGCAACATTTTTGAGCAAAAAGTAGAGAAAATAAGACTACAATGTGCATAAGCAATACTTTTATCTCTTGTTTCTGCTTCTTGTTTGCCTGTGTTTTGATCCGGAGATTCTCTACTCTTTCAGAAGATGCCCAATAGCGCCCCCTACCGTATAACACTGAAAACACCTTAGGCCGTGTGTCCACCAAAGCGTTTTTAGCCAGCTGAAAACGCTAGGCGCTCTGCTGAAATCGCCTAGCTATGGGCGCTTGAGAGCGTTTTGGCAGCGTTGTGGTTTTTTTCAGCTGAGACACTTGTTATAATACGGAATATCCACGAAAGTTTTACTATTATCTCATTTCACACATATTTTGTTTCTGCGCTGATTCTATATTAAAATGTCGATACAATGTAACGTATTTTCTCTGGCTCTTGTTTTAAATGATTTTGTTCTGTTATTATGCTTGTTGTTGTCATCTGTTGACGTTGTACAAGCAGAAAGTGGCGGTTGGTCGGTGTGGTATTAGTCCCGCCCCTCCTCCACTGTGATTGGACGGTTGGGTAAAAAGTGACAGTGATGAGCTTATGATTTGTAAGTCGCTTTGGATAAAAGCGTCTGCTAAATGACTAAATGTAAATGTAAATGTAAATTAAAAAAAAACATTTTCATTGCTTGAAATAAAATAAACATTATCTGAAGTAAAATATATGTAAGGGATAATCCACGGCTAGCCATGCATTAAAGGATTTTAATGCACGACGTAGAGGCGAAGAACCACCCGACGCGAAGCGGAGGGTGGTTGCCTCTACGAAGTGCATTAAAATTCTTTAATGCATGGCTAGCCGTGGATTATCCCGCTTATACCTTGGTTATTTGCCAAGTTAAAAATAAGTTAAAGCTGTAACTGATGTTTACAGTGTAATTTTTTAACAGACGTGTAAAAATGACGGTTATTTCTTAAGTTAAGGCTCGTCAGTTCTTGCACTCCGTCCGCTTTAAATAAAGTAGAGCCATCGGATTGCTTTTATTTGAATGAATTCACATTTATTTAAATTCATTATTAAAAGAGAGAGACAGAGAACTGAAGGAGAAGTAACAGAGAGAGAGAGAGAGAGAGAGAGACGTGCGCGAGTTACCTGTGTGCGTCGATCTCTTCTTTAACAGTCCCCTCATTGCTTAAGCATATAGCTAACTTAATGATTCTTTAATGGATTTATGACAATTATTTATGAATGACAGGCAACACTGATACAAATTAAACGATATTCAAAAATCATCGATTTAGCCTACCTAAACGTTTTCATATGCGTCTCTCACTCTGCTTGCAAGTGTATCTGTGTTACTATGGTTACCAATGTAGCGGATTAATTTCGAACTGTAATCAAACTGACTGGAACTACCTGTGCATTAAACGGTTTTACTGCACACCTTCCAGCCAATCAGAATCGAGTATTTAAACAGCCCATGGTATAAATATATTTTTTTTTCAGCTAGTTGTTTCAAAACAAAACAACTAAAATTTGTTTAAATCAAATTGAAAACAGAAAAATATAACAATAAAACCATCTCAAAATATCAATTACAACTATAATAGAACTGTATCTCATTGTTACTGAAAAAGCATTGATGACTACACTATAAAAAAAAAAAATCGAAACTGCACATAAAACAAGGATTATTGGAGTATATTTTACAAGAAAATACTATTTCAGTTGTTCTATAGTTATTTGTGAAATTTACTAGCAATTTCTGAGTGAAGATTGTTTGTACACCACATATTTTCAGTGCAGGTTCACCAGTTGGAAACAATTCACATCATTAAAGGAACATGAGCTTGTGTCTTGTTGTGTGCGTTTGTCTTTAGCCGTTTGACTTGCTCACCTGTAGAAACTGCAGCCTGGCGAGGAAGTCGGACATGTAGCTTCCCAGGGGTTTAAGGGAAGGGTAGGACTTAGCGGCCCATGTGGCCGGCACTTTCCCAACGAGAAGACTGTTGAAGACGTTCTCCAGCTCGGCTGACATCACAACCTGCCCCCGAAGTGCCTTCTGGGTGTTCAGCAGGCTGCTACGCACCACCTTTGACAGCCTATACATTTACATTAATGCATTTAGCAGATGCTTACATCCAAAGCAACTTATATTGCATTCATGGTATACATTTGCTAAGTTCATGCATTATCTGGGAATCAAACCCGCCACAACCTTGGCATTGCTAGCTCTACAGCAGGAATGTTATGATGTATGTGATGTGGGTGACGAATATGTCTGGTACCTGTTGAAGCGAATGAGTTCCTGGCGTAAGACTGTGTTCATCGACTCCTCATACAGGAGTGGGTATTTATTGGTCACCATCTCAATGTCAAAATCACAGGGAAGCTTGGCCAGCATTCCCTCGGCCAGCTCGTCTACCACTTCCTGTGTGGACACAGACAAACGCACTGACAGGAAGAGCAGGTACACAAAACTGTCAATCATTTTTCATTAACGATCCGCCTCCTCCCACCTGTGGAGATTTGGCTCCGCTGCTAGTTTGTCTCGGTAGCGTCAGCAGCACGCCGTCCAACAGCTGATTGGTCTCCTGGTTATCCTTGGTGATATTAGCATTGCTGTGGAGGCCGAAGACCTCGGGTTCAGCACTGATGGGCAGGTTGCGGATGTAGTCCACATAACTCTACATATAAAAGAGATTCATCTTCTGTAGCTCTCAAATCCCCACAAGCCAGTGCTATTTTAGTATCCGTAATATACAAATATACTTAATATTTTTAATTCATTTTTAAATGTTCCTTTTTCATTTCAAATTTTACTCACAGTTTTAGTTTAGTTGTAGTCTATATAGTTTTGTTAATACAATTTTATTAATAAAGTTTATCATTAAATGTATTCGATTTTCTGTTTTTATAAAAAAAATTATTTACATTTTTAGTAATTTGTTTTTTTGCCAT
Source organism: Rutilus rutilus (assembly GCF_951802725.1). Taxonomy (NCBI): domain Eukaryota; kingdom Metazoa; phylum Chordata; class Actinopteri; order Cypriniformes; family Leuciscidae; genus Rutilus; species Rutilus rutilus. The sequence continues at coordinate 4,261,082 of NC_140228.1, forward strand.
TTTAATTCGTTTTTTCTTTGTTGTAGTTTTAGGAATATGTCTACATTAATAAAGTTTATTATTAAATTTATTAAATCTTTATTTTTTATTTATTTTTAACTTAAAAATGAGAAATGCCAAGTAACTGAATAATATCTGAAATAAAATAAGTAAAAAAAAAATATATATATATATATTTCAGTTATTTTAATTATTTTATAATGATGCTTAGTTGTAATTAACTATAATAATTAACTGCCACAAACATGACACCTAAATATGCATCATGGTCCTGGCATGTCTCATAAATGATCATAATTCAGAACATTTTAATGTATGCAATACATCACATGACTTAATTTCTGGGTGAACTATTATTCCATTAAGCATCAGAATGGTTTGTTTGTTTCTTTTGCATAATGAACTGACTTTAGCTGAACAATGACACTGTCTTTTTAAAGCTTCTTCACAGCAGAATTGAATTATGTTTGCATCATTGATCATTAGGGGCTTTCACACCGGGTAGTTCTAGGAACTAGGAACTAGCCACCAGGGTGGTTCCCTGAGAACTAATGGTTCCCTTAGGAACATTTTCCTGGTTGCATTCGCACCGCCAGCAGGAACTCTGAAGTGACGTAAGCCTCGCTTGTTGTTGTGCTAGCTGAGCAGAAATATATAATCATGTTTCTCTTGGTCCCCTCAAAGTTGCGTTGGATTTTCTCCTTAGAGTAAAGGTTAAGAGGCCCATCTATCAGTTTTCCATGTTCGTAGAGTCAGTTTCTGGAGTTAATATGTAGGCTATAATATATATATATTTTAAAAAATGGCGGGTGCTGGTGTTTCGCGTGCGTTCGGCCAATCAGCAGCATACACTAACGTCACGGATAGTTCCTATAGTGCTGGTTTAGACCGACTCTGAAGTAGGAGCTAAATTAGTTCCTCCAAAAGGAGTTCCTAGAGCTAAAATCGTTCCTAGTTCCTGCGGTGCGAACACGCCAAAATCCGGGTACGTTCACCAATAGCTATAGGAACTATGAAAAGGCTCTTCGGGTACAAAAGTCCCTATTATTTGTGTATCACTGTAAAGCAGCTTTGAAACAACCAGTATTGTATAACACGCTATATAAATACAGGTGACTTGACTTGATTTAATGAAGGTGCACAGTGTGAGCGTGTACCTGGTAGGGAGCGTGTGACGGCACATAGTACAGATCTCCCTCACACACACGATACTTGTCCTGTTTAATGAGCTCCCAGCTGTAGAAGATGGAGAGGAGGGACATCAGCAGTCTCCGGTCTTTATCGTCAGTCACCCTCCCACCATAATTACACTCTCCTGCAGAGGACACGAGAAAACATCAGCTCGAGTGTTGTAACAATGCAACTGCGTTTCATCAAATACTGTACATGTTAAGATGTGTTCGTATTGCAAAAAGAAATACTGCCAGTAACTAGCCAGTATTTTTGCATTTTCTGAAGAAAAGAGTAGTGATCACCTATACAAAACTCACCACCATAATGCTAGGGTGTTGCTATGTGATTACTAAGGGGTTCTGAGTGGCTGTTAGCACACTGCTATGTGTTTACTATGATTATCAGGGCGGTTGCTTGCTTAATCACCTGTCAGATACGCGAGGGCCTCCAGTGGAACCTCTTCATACTCGTCCAGGAACATCTGGATCTGACGAATGCTGATTCTCAAGTCAGACTCGTTAAACTCGTATGGAATATTCCAACCTGCAGAGAAAGATGAAGAGAGAAGATTGAACACACATTTAATGCCACAATGAAACCCCCTATAGAAGATATGAATGACATCAGGAAATGAATCTTACAAAATACAGAAGAGTCAACACCCTGGCTCCCAAACACATTTAATGAGCTCACCTAAAGAGTCTGATGAAGAGCATGAAGCTTTAAACATCACATTTGTTTTGGTGAGCTACAGCAACAGTTTACCAACGAGTTTTTTTTTGGATGTGCATGCTTTATTTGATTGTCGGATATTGATTATCACTCTTCATAATAATATCCAGATCATATAGATAAATAGAAGGGAGTTATATTAGACGAGCTTGGTTTAATAATAGTGTTGATAGTTTTTTTTAGGGGAATCAATCTATGAACTTATAGCTGCCTCTGCCTATAAAACTGCCATTTGATTGTGGATGTACAGTATATAATGCATGTTTAGAAAAGATTAGATCCGGTAGACTGATGATAGCATCACAGCAGCTTGTTCTCTAAAGACGGAGGCTAAATTAAATTAAGGATTACAGACAGGAAAGCAAACTGCATTAAAGATACGTAAGGGATACAGATGGAGGTTTCATGTTTCACTTGTATGTTTGATTTGTGACGTGCTTCCTCCCGTTGTTCTTTTCTATTGAAATGCCTAAAATAAAAAATAAAAAAAAGATGCATATCTGACCGAGTGGGCCGAACGTTCTCCTCTCCTGTACCAGAGCGTGGAAGAAACACAGGCCGAACAGCAGCTTCTGCCAGATGTCCTGCTTAGCGGAGCTGTTGAAGAAGGCGGGGTCTGAGATGGGATTGCTGAGGTAAGAACGCAGTAAATTTGCCCTCAGTCCTTTGGGAGGCTCATTCGTCATCTTCACCCCATTCTGCAAAACACTCACTGGAAACTTATCAGATGGTTGACTGGTCAACCACAACCTAAAACACAAAGAGTTTGGGGTTAGGAATATTGGGTAAGTAATTGGGACATTTTTTGTCTCAGAAAAATAGTAAATAATATTTGCATAAATGTTGATTACCACAGAAAAGTATTTACTTTTTTCTCTCTCTATTTTAATCTCATTGTAATTACAGTAATGCAAACATTCATATAATGATACATGTTATTTATAATAATTAACTATTATTTAATTAGTAGGTATACATAATGCTAGTATTTATTTTACTGCATCTATTTTAAGCTGATTTTAAAATAATTTTGTAGGATGATTCGCATAATTGTATTACTGTAATGAGAGTTTAGGGGGAAACGTGCTTAATTGTCATAAAAAAAATAACATCACACTGCAAAAATGTTATGACATGCTTCATTTTAATTTCTTCATTTTTTTTTTCTTTGGATTATGAGATTAAATATGTCCTTTGCATTTAACTTCATGTTTAAATTGTGTGTGATTTGCTTTATTTTGAAACGGCACAATTTTTACCTGAAGCTGGTGTGTGTGTTTTCAGGTGTGATGACCTCCTCGCAAATCTTCTCCAAGCTTGGCATCCAGCTGGTTGCCAGATGACAGTTCTGCAGAACGACCCAGTCGCCGTTGGTCAGCGCGACCTTGATCAGCTGCTCAGCTACTGGACCTTGACCTTGACCGAGAGAGATCGTCTGGGTCTTACTGCCGCCCATGCCCAAGTCATCTGCAAACTTCAGCAGTCCTGAGTAAGACAAAGAGGGAAATAACATCATTTAATTGTAAATGTTTAGGTCTGTGCCGAAACAATCATATACTGCGATTTTATTTCTAATAATATTACAGATTGTCCAGATTTTACATTGGTCTTCAAGACCATCATTTGAGTATCATACAAAACTATTTAAAGTTATTAAAAGTAAAAATGATATGGTAAAGTATATATTTTATGTCAAATAAAACAATAAATTTAAACTTCCATAACTTTTTCATACTTTCATTTTTTGCAGTGCTTTTGCAGAGTGTCTTGAAATAAAATAAACATTAACATTAATAAAATATAATAAAAAAAAACTTTAATTTGAAGTACTAAAACTGAAATAAAAATGTATTACATTAATTAAATCTATATAGACATTTAAAAAATATCTAAAAATGACAAACAAAAAAATACTAAAACTTTAACTAAAATTAAATAAAAACTGATTCAAAATAATAATGAAACCTGTTATAGTATATTACATTTTCAAAACAAAATTACTAATGGTGTACATATATCAGAAGGAACAATACTATATTATAAAAAAGCACAGAAAAGGAACTTCTTTCTATTTCACCTGCTGTAGGGTCTGTTCCTGGAGAGAGGACGAAGATGAGCGGCGAACAGCAGTTGGAATCACTGTAGCTTTCCGCCAGGTCGAAGGTCGGTGGCTCGATGAACGCCCGGCCCATATTGTCCACAATGAACTGCTGTGCCGCCAGCACAAGTTTATCCGGCCTGAAGCAGCGCAGCACCACCATGCGCTCCATGCCCACTACCTCGCACCACTTCCCGGGTAACTCCTCGTCCTGCGGATGACCAGAGTCGTAAATCTGCTTCCATGGCGCAATGTTCTCCTGCACATGCTCAAACAATCCTTTGAGACGGGGAAGTTGGGAAGCACGGACTATTTCGGACCATGATTTGTCTGAAAGCCACTCCGGGGCTGGGTTGGGGAACGGGTTTTCCAGAGCAACGCCTCCTGTGAGAAGGAAGCGCCAGACGATGTCGTCGACCTGACCTTTTCCCTGCATGATGCCAACGGTCAAAAGCAAGGAGAACAGCAGCTTGTCCTTCTCGAACAGAGAGCGGCACACGTTGTAGTAAACGCGCATGGTGAAGTGATCTAGGATGTTGGCTATGCGGGTCTGTAGGTCGTCGCTAGGTGTGCTGTGAGCAATGGAGTGCAGGTACAGGTTGATGAACCACGTGAGAGAGTATTGGTACATGGGATCGATGTTCGCCAAATCTGAGATGCAGAAGAACAGAATGGACGAGTGTTCTGCAACCGGCCGATAACCCATTCGCGTTTCGTCAATCTCATTTTCAGTCACGATTGCGATCTTCTGCTTCTCGGATATCTCTTCTGACAGCACCTTAGATGATGAGAGGACCTTAATGGCAGCCTCGTCCTCTAGGATGTTCCCTTCAGAGGAAGAAAGAACCTCCAGGATTTGGTTCTCGATCTCCTTCAGCTGTTTATTACTGGCTGCACTTTCGAGAATCAGCTGATTTTTCTTCTCCTCGAGTTCTGGTTTCTCTTTGGCGGCGACGAGCCCCAGCAGCTGATCTTCGAGACCCAACGGCGTGATCATGAAGTTCAACAGACACACTTTGACCGCCACCTCCGGCAAGTAATGCGGATTCCTCAACCCTGTTGTTATGTAGAACCGGAAGTCGGCTGAATATTCCACGGTGTTCTCGCCCAGTTTCATATATTCCACGCCCTGCTGCTTAAAGGTCTGTTTCAGGAGAACCGGCTCTAAAACTGCGTCCAGCTCCTCGCCGACATTCTCCAGGAGGACCGGTGTGCCAAACTGAATGGCGTTCTCGAGGGTACGGATGTAGTTGCCATCTGAGAGCTTGATGACAGAGAGTTTGTTAGCCTTGTTCATGTTTTTGATCCACTTGTTGGCCTGGCCCTGAGGGTCGATCATGAGTGGCCAACGGCGAGAGTTTGAGACGATGATTCCGTTATCGGTGGAAAACGAGTCCACGGGTAATCCAGAGATCTGCCACGAACGGATCGACACCTGGTTTCCGAGAGTGTTGCTAAGCGTGAAGTCCTTTGAACATGGCACCATCTTCTCACTGCACAGCTCGTGCCATTTCCGCTGACACTCCACGCGATAATCGACGGTGAATGCTCCAAGATACGACACTGTAGCCGAGGACAAAAGCACGTCGCCGGTCAAGTTGGTGTATTTGATGCCGAGGAGCCGCGCAGCCTCTGTCCATCTGTCTTTTTCTCCTCCCAGGCCACCGATTAGTTTTTCAGCTCGTATTAGCTTCTGGGAACAGAGCTCGATGTTTGCTTCTAGGTCTTTTTTCTTCTGTATCATCCCTTCGAACGTGTCATTTAATGCCTGCAGACGATCCTCCACCTCCTTCAGTTCGGCACGTTTTATGGTTAACATCTGCATCTGCACAGCTAGCTCGTCTTCTGCTTCTTTTAATTTCTCTTTCTTGGGGGCGACAACCTTGGCCACACGCTCATACACTTCCAAGGCACGCACCCACTTGCAAAGCCCCTCGCAGGCAGAAGACACGCTTTTGATTATTGAGGGCTGAAAGTCTGGGTGGTCTATAAACTTTTCTCTGATTTTCTTGATGTTAGCGGCAGGTATGTTGTCCTTGTTGAATGTTTTGAGGCTCTCAAGGAACTTCATATCACTTAGAAGCTTCTTAGATGGCCCCCAGAAGTCTTCAACCATCTTACCTGTGTAAATAAAGCAAATAAAAAAAGATAACAGAATAGCTAAAGATGCTGGCAAAATGGTGATCTTAGCTGGTTTAATGTGACCTTCAACCAATGCAGTGTTCAGGAGAGACAAAAATCATTCTCATACCTGATCCACCAGGGTCTTGTTTCCTCTCTGGTTTAATTCCCTTCATGACACAGATGGATTCCATGACGAGTTTGACGGGACCAGGCGGATTCTGCATTGTCTTCAGGACAGTAATATCAGCCGGCTTCAGTGTGTCTAGAGCAGAAAGAGCCGCTTCCAGCGCTGGCATCGCCTCTGCAAGATCCCCCTCACACTCATCCTATCAGACAATAAATTAATTGATTTAAACTCCTCAATCATAGCTTTAGCAAAGTGTCTACCTCATCTCACAAACCACCGCATCCTATGCTCAAATTTAGGGCAGCACAATATATCGAAATATATATATCGCAATATGCATATCGCAACGGCTTGCAATAACTGGGGCCATGAGCAAAAGACTTGGCTGAATAACTTTTGTAGCTTTAATAAGAATCAGTATATATTTAATTCACACAGTGAAAACTAAGCAGTGTTTTATTTTTATTATTCAGTTTCTGTTGTTAAATAACCCTAATGTAGGATAACCTGAAACCCTGAACCCCATGGTTTACACTGATGTTAAAATAACACTTCTTATGCTACAGTAAAACACTGATGTTCACTTTCAGAAGTTGTAGAGATGTTTTCTTGTCACAAAAAGAATGTGAAACACGTATGTAGGTTATATAATTTTAAATATATTTTAAAGATAATTTAAGTTAATTTGACACACTTTAAGCATTATCGTATCGCATATCGAATATCGCATAATTTAATGAGTTATCGCATATCGCATTTTTCTTCAATATCGTGCAGCCCTACAAATGTGCTAACCACTTTCCCAGTCCCCTCAATTGAAGCAGTGCATCTAGTCCACCAAGACCATTCCAGCCTTGTAAATTCCTACATCTATTTTTTTTTTTTTTAATGCACTTTCTAATTAAACTCATCAAGTGGATAAAAAAGACTGAAGGAACATGAAAAAATCTGTATTGTTTTTATCACTTGCTTTGAGGCCGTAACACACTCTAAAAAAGTATGCATAAGTACAAGCTTTGCAATTCGGCACTCCAGTCAAGTCACATCAAGTTCAATTATATATAACTTTTTTGTTTTGTTTTTACGATAGATTGTTTTAAAGCAAGCAGCTTTACAGTATTACACATGAACAGAGGTGTCAAGTAACGAAGTACAAATACTTTGTTACCTTACTTAAGTAGAAATTTGGGGTATCTATACTTTACTGGAGTAATTATTTTTCAGACGACTTTTTACTTCTACTCCTTACATTTTCACGCAATTATCTGTACTTTCTACTCCTTACATTTTAAAAATAGCCTCGTTACTCCTATTTAATTTCGGCTTGTTTTCATTCCGGCTTGTCGTCGTTAAAAAAAATTGGCCAATTACACAAACGATTCAGATCTGAGTCCCGCCTCCTGAATACACATCGCTAAACTGATTGGCGTTGTGGTGTCTTTCTAACTTGTGAGAGGCTGTAGTCACATTTGGTTGTGTGAAGCGCCAAAACTACTCCGAAGGAAACCTAGATGCGGTAAGCAAGGGAGAAATCGGGGCAAATCGTGTCAAATGATTGAGAGAGAGAGAAAGAGAGAGAGAGAGAGAGAGAGCTTTAATTGCATTTTTTTTCCTTACATTACTTTTACTTTTATACTTTTAGTAGTTTTGAAACAAGTACTTTTATACTTTAACTTGAGTAAAAAGCTTGAGTTGATACTTCAACTTCTACAGAAGTCTTTTTAAACCCTAGTATCTATACTTCTACCTGAGTAATGAATGTGAATACTTTTGACACCTCTGCACATGAAAAACAGTGTCACTTTCATCACAAACATGATGACAGGTCAATTAACTTATTTGAAACTGTTTTTTCCTCAATGACAAAGGTTCCTGGAATAAGACTGTATTGTACATGCATTGTGTTATAAATTGCATTTTAATATATTTTTTATTTCTACATTTCTAATACATGAAATCGATTTGAAATTCGCCTTTGGCTAAGCCACACCCTAGAATGTAGATTGACCAATCACAGCGCAGCCAAGAACGAGCTCCCACAGAGGTCCGACACTTTTTCACAGCGCTCCATTGACTTTAACACAGGCATCTCATATTTTTGGCCTCGGCAGGCTATTACCATCGTAGTTTTATCAAAAATATGGTTAAACGTTGTGCCTGGGGCATTTGTAACACAGATACACGTTTCCCAGGGAGGGGGGTGTCCGTTTTTTTCCCTTCCCAAAACCGAAGTCAAAGTGCCGTCTTTGGATTAAACTGTGTGGACGTCCTCACAGTCAGCTAAACCCCTCAAGGATCAACAAGCACACTTTTGTGTGCTTTAGGTACATTTTGCTTTTAACCTTACTGTGAAGTTATACTAGTTAGACAGTTTTATGCTGTTTAGGTTTTGATTTCGGTTCTCTACCCTAATTAATGAAGAATCAAGGTGCTAGCAAGCAAGCTTAGCGATAGTTTAGTTATCACGTAAGTCAGGATTGTATGTTTTGACTAGAGGCTGGATGTTAGCTAACTTTGTTATTCAAGATACAAACACCTAACGTTAATGTTACAGACACGCTGTTGTGGTAGTTTTGAAGGTGACTAACGTTACCGCCACCGTGTTGACACAGTCGAACAATATGAAGTTGTCGGACGTAGCAACAGTAACTAAGGGGGGCGGGGCTTAGCCAAAGGTGAATTGGGTTTGCATTCAGACACCTGCATGGATTATTTTAGTGAGTTACCTTATTTTCCCATCCGTTACCTTAATCGCTTTAGCAGCAGCTGCTGCATCATTGGCGACTTTCTCATCGGCACTGACAAGCTTTTTCTTAGCATCCACCTCAACGGTCTCTTTTTCTATCTTCACCATCATCTGATCAGTCTGCTTTGCGGTCTCGATTAGTTCTGGCTGTAGAGCTGTGAGCTCCTGCTGCATGACTGCTACCTGCACATCACACATACATATACAGCGCTGTCAACATCAATATATTCATGACTAATAACTATGTACATTATCAAAAAATGGGCTCTCATTGATTAAAAAAAAAATCACAATGATTTAAAAAAATCTCGATTTACTGAAATCTACATTATTTATCTGAGACCACCTGTGAAAATGGTTCTATTTTACATTTTGAATTGATATTGAAAATCAAATATTTACCATTTAAATAAGATTATATAGAACAGAGAAGCAGATGAACATAATGAAATCTACAGAGAGTGTTATGAAGTGACAGGTAAAGCATTCACATTTTCTGTCTCACCTGAGAAGCAGCAAAGTCAAGTTTCTGCAAGCCGATGATGTAGCGATTCTTGAGCTCGTTCACCTCGTTGCGTTTGGAACTGAGCAAGGCTTTATAGGTCAGGATGAGCTCCAGGTAAGAAGTAGGAGTGACGTAATTATGTCTGCGCAGCTGGGAGTAATAGCGCTCGGACATCTCTCGCACACTCTCCTGGAACGTTTTACACATTTCCACCACCCTGAGAATAATGCAAAAGCAGACAATGTGAGCCTTTATATTTCAATACTATCATTTGTTAAAGGTAATCAAATCTGGCTTATGACCGCACTCTATCCTGGTGTTGTCTTCCAGGTCCAGGTCCTCAAGGAACTTGTTGGCAACCATTTCCAGAGCATCTTTGGGCCAGGCCTGAAACCAGTCTATGGTGCAGCAGTTGATCAGAGACGGGAACATCCTGAGACGATTGCGGAAGCCTTCACCTATTGGGCTCATTGCTATTGGGACAAACATGCATACAGTTTACAAATAAAAATAACTATATACAGTATATAAATACAGTATAAATAACTTATAATTGTGATAATTGACAATACATAAATACCATTATAATATATAGATAAATATACACTATTTTCTATACAGTATAAATATATAATTAGTATACTATTATTATATAAAATAACATAATATATAAATGATATGATATATAAATATATTTACTAAATAAACAAACAATAAAATAACATATACTTTATTTTTATATAATTTATAAAAGTGTATAGTGTTCTTCTTTCGTGTATACGTTAATTTGCTATCTTGGCCAGTAAAAGCGACCTCTCAGAGAGGTTTCTGTCCTGGTTAAATAAAAAATATGATATAAAATATGATATAATATAAACAGTACCGAGAACTATATGAAGATTGGCTTTAACTTTGTCGATAAAGAAGTTGTACATGGAGAGTGGTGTGACGTCAATCTTCTTCCCTTCCATTTGGGCAATTCCCTGCATTTTGTCTATGATGTCCGCACGCTCGTCCGCTGGGAAGATGTTTGGCACGTCTCCTGTGTTCAGCAGCATGTTGATGTCCTCGACGAAGGCTTCATCCTTGATCTGGTTGTCGCTAAAGAGAAATGTTGTTTTCTTCCCCTCTATCCCTGCTTTAAGCATCAAGTGCTTTAGATTGTCACGCCAGTCCGACATGCTGTAGTTCTTGGTCAGTTCGATCTGAAACAGCTCGTAGTCATTGATGAAGGTGGCAAGTTTGGTGGTGCTCTGTCGCCCTGATCCGCCGATACCCACCAGCAGCAGGTGACCGTTGTCTTGTTTCAGCACACGGCAGATTCGTGAGATGTGTTCGATGGCGAACTGAAACATGACAAGGTTCATGGGTGCTTTGCTGATGTTATTGAACTCCCTGAGGTAGAAATCCATCACCTCGGTTAACGTGCTTAGATCTGCGATCTCGTCATACGGTTTATTGGCCGAGTCTGGTTTGGCGTAGTCACCAAAAAACAGGCTGCGAATGCTGTCATCTTCGACATTACCAGACAGAGTGAGATGACAGAGAACCTGGACAGGTGAAAAGAAACACGTGAATACATCTGTAGAAAATCATCTAAAGCAAAGTGTAGAATAAAAAATAAAAAATACTAGATAACCAGATCTATTTTATTTAAAATAATTAATTGCAAATTGCACAGGTCATATTTTAACTCAAATTTAAAAGGTATGTTTGCATAAATAAAAATGTTTTATTATTATAGATAAATTATTTAAAAAATACTGTGGTTTAAATCTAATTGTCTTTAAAAAAGAAAACGTGTATAATTAAATAAAATGATCATTTATTTATTTAAAATCATTTGATGTTGTGGGAGGCAAAATATGACTACGTATCTATTACCTTGTGAATGGTTTGTTTGAAATACGCAAATGTCCTCTCTTTAACAATGTTAAAAAATGTCTCTCTATCATCATTATCAACCAGTCGGTCGTAAAACACACGATAGATCTCATGGATCCACAACCGGATCAGCTTATCTCCTTCCTGATGAAAAAAAGAAGCACAAAACTAAACTCAGATTCTGTAAACTATTTAGTGTATTTACTTAGCCTATATACGTGTGTGCATTTACCTGCATGTGCGTCGATGGGCAGAGCATTACGCCCCTAATCACCCTCGCGAAATCACGCAGGTTAAAAATATAATGAGATTTAGACGGTGTTGGGAGGAAACTCTCGATCGCATCCTTGTACACAGCCATAGTCGCTTGAACCATGATTTTACCCAACCTACAACAAATACACACACACAGACATGTTTAATCTCGTTTCTTTTGCCAAACAGTGGTTACAAGAACAAATCTTCAAATGTTTGGCTTGTAAATGTGCTTGTGCTATTTGTATTCTAAATATATGGCACTAAAATATTGGTTTGATCTTTTTATTTATATATATAATACAATCACATTGAGACACTTTTAAGTTTGGACTTGAGTGTCTAAATACATTTTTTGGGGCCACTTTACAACAACAACAGATTCAACACACACCTGTAGAACGAGGCATCAAAACCATTGCTGAAGTGCCAGTCTGTGATGGATGTGAAGATGTTCCCTAGAGTCTCATCATCAAATGTGTCGATTGATATAATGTTTAGGTGACGTGTCAATCGCCCTGTGAGGGAAGAAAGACACAAAACAGTGACAAAGAAGAAACTGACTAAGGCTAATATTGTTATAAGCATTTAGGATCAGACATTTACCTGTAATGTCATTTCTCCCTCCACCAGGGGGCCCCATAGCAGACATAAACAGCACATCCTCAATGTCCAATCTGGATGTGTCTTTTTTATCATACCAATGATGATGATCGATCCACTGCCGCAGCAATTCAATGGGCGGCTGAGCACCGTATATCTCTTTTGCAGGCATGTTCAGATCATCTACAGGAAGTTTTACAATAGCAAAGACCGTTTTAATCTCTGCTAGGTCACAAAATTAAAGGAAAGTAGTAGAATATTTATAAAAGTTTATTTATAACTTATTCCTCCGGTTTCACAGACACAGCTTAAGTCTAGACCCACACTAAAATGCATGTTTGAACTGTTTTTACTGAAAGCAACTATCTTAAAATATGTCAGTGATATTGTTTTGACTCAAAATCCACACCAGTAATGTTTTTTTTTTCCTAAGGCATGTTTATAAAAGCTACTTAATTGTCCTAATTTAAATTAGGCCTAATCCTGGCTTAATCTAAGCCTTGTCTGCTAAGCCGGGTCATTGTCAAAGAACATAATATGTGGCACGCTGTAATTTAATTAGAATTGTTTTACAACTCGTATACAAAAAAATGTATTTGTAAAAAGAACAGAAATGTTTACACTAATACAAAGAGCTGTGCCAATACAATCATATATTGTGACTACCTTTCTCATGTAATTGCATCCATACCTTTTGATATCTTTATGTATTTATTTCTTTATCAGTGCATTAATTAATTCTCTAGAGATCAGTTAATGAAGCAGATGTACATCAGCACAAACTTAAACTACTATTTTGCAGGGAAATGTTTTCAGAACTTGTGTAACTATTATATTTACAGCATTAGTGACAGCAATGCCTTAGCTTAGTCAATCAGTGTTTGTACCAGATCTAGTTCTTACCAACATAGATAATGCATTTCTTCCCCATCGGCGGGCCAAACACGCCCTTGCGGCGGCGGTCCAGCTTGGACATGATGATGTCCTGGGTTTGGTTGGCAGAGGTGCGGGCGGAGAAGTTGATGCAGATGGGAGTGTAGCGCTCCTTCGGGAGCGACATCAGGAAGTTGTTGTTGATCACAGACTTGCCGGTTCCTGTGGGTCCCACAATCAGCACGGGCACTTCATGTGACAGGTACGTCCTGAGGAAGAAGAGCTGCCGTGACGTTTCTGCCGTGGGTATGATAAGATCAGACACCTGAGAGAGAGACAGAGACATCACAAAAAGAGAGTAACTTTACACTGTGAATGTGTGTGATGTGAATTTTTCCCTTCGATTCATTCACCCCTGGTAGACAGTGATCTGGGCCATCACTAATGTCCTCTACAGGCTTACTTTAAGAATATATTTAGAATTAGTTTTCAGACTTTCCAATAAGGTTTCATTTGTTAACATGAACAAACAATGAACAACATAGTTTTTTATTAACTAACATTAACAATGGTTTATAAATGCTGTAAAAAAATATATATTGCTCGTTGTTAGCTCATGTTAGTTAATGCAGTAACTAATGTTAATAAATTAGACCTTATTTCAAAGTGTTACCTTTATATTTTTTAATATAAGTATTTAAAAATGACATTTGAAAACTCACAGTGTTGAAAAACACTGTTTTTTGACTAAGGGAATTTTTTTGCAACAAATTTACAAAAGCAATTATAATTGTGTATATTTGTATCAATGTTATATTAATATAACTAAGATACTATTTTACTTTTTATTAATTTTTTGAATTCGTTTTTTTTTTTACATTTTCCATTTGTATTTTAGTAAATTTTTTATGGCTTTTTTGTGTTTGTGTCATTTTTATGAGATAAATATGCAGATATAGCTTTTATTTCAGTTTTAGTTATGTTAGTACATCAAGTTGAATGACTTGTTTGAGTCAAGTTGAAAACTTAATGAAAATGAGTAATGTTGCTTAGGTAATAAATATAATAAATATATTTTTCATTTTAGTTAATGTTTACTTTATTTCAAGTAACACATTTTTTATGGTTTTAGATGGGGTCTTGTAGTTTTACAAGTCAACTATAATAACCCTGATTTGCATGTACTAACTTTTGCGCTGGCTGGTATGACTCTGTCCTCTTTAGAGATGGATTCTGTCCAGTTGTTCCACTGACCAGGGCCCTCCTTATGGAAATAATAATCATAGACGGTGCCTGTGTGGAGAACAGAACAAACAATGTTATTGTATATGACTCTTGATTGGTGTCAACCAATTAATAATGTTATTCGCATCAATCTCAGCTCTCTTTTTAACTTTTGTTTTTTATACCGGAAAATATGCCTTTAAACATTAAAATATCTTCTTTTCGAGTTAAGAATCTGCAGGGACTATGAGAAAATATTTATATTCAATCACAACTATATTGTTATATTTCTGAGGTTTCCATGACTGCAGGAACCGTGTAATTAAATAGTAAACCAAAAACATCATGTGGACCTCTCTCTGGGAAAACATTGCTTTTGTTGAGTTTCACACTCTGGGGTCGTGGGTGATCGGTGATTGTGCCCATGACAAGGTTTCGGTAGAAGGTGTCAAACTTTATCCTGCTGTTGCCGTTGATGGTTCCTCCCAGACTCCACACCACAGCGAAGAGGAACAGAGCCTGCAGCCACAGCGTCACCTGCTGACTCGTCATAGATTCTGCTCCTTCCTTTCCTGACTGGAAAATCTCGTCTGCACAAATAAACATACTCCTCAAATCAGATGTGACATGAATAAACAGATTGAAAAAGCTTAAAACATATGTATAATGTACATATTTGTGTGTGTGTGTGTGTGTGTGTGTGTGTGTGTGTGTACCCAGTAGGCAGGTATACAGGCGCATCAGGCTATAGGCCAGGTGAATGGGTGACGTCTGGACTAAGAATCCACACTCATGGTATATAAAGTCCAAACAAGGCTGAACCAGCCAGTCAAAGAGTTCAGAAATCTTCAACAAAACACACACAATGGCATTCAGAAATGTTCAAAAGCATTCATTATAACATGTGCACGAGTGTCTTTCTCACCAGTGTTCTGTGTTCATCTTCCAGGCTCTCAGGTAATGTGTTCATGTAGGAGTCTCTCAGAGGAGTCCAGCCCAACTGATGCGGCTCCATATAGATCATTCCGCACCTAAACACAACGCATACACTCTTTAAAAGCCATCAAACATGTCGAAGCAAAACAACTTGGGTGGAAAAGTACATTTTATGCACCCATATGATGCATATTACATATTCACAAAATATGGTAATCATGAGAATCTGAATTATAAACGTATTAATATTTAGAATAAATAATTAAAAATACTGAAACAAAATCAAGAAAAAAGATTATGTACTAAACCTCTTTTTAATGAGAAAATTAACCACTATATGAGATTATAATCAATGTTATTATATAGAATTATGCAATTATTAACATTTTAAGTGTACAGTTTGTGAGATTTATCATGAAATATTCAGACATACATCACCATTAAAATGTTTGGGGTTAGCACGATTTTTAAATGTTTTTGAAAAAGTCTCTTCTGCTGCATTTAATTGATCTACAATACAATAAAAAACCGTAATATTGTGAAATACTGTTTACAATCTGTTTGAATATAATGTTATTTATTCCTGTGATTGAAAGCTGAATTTTCAGTATCATTACTCAAATCTTCAGTGTCACATGATCCTTCAGAAATCATTCTAATATGCTGATTTGCTGCTCAAAATGTTGAAAACAATTGTGCTGCTTCTATTGATGTACTTCTATTGATGTTCATATACTTTCATACTTCCACATGAGCATTGTATGTTGAATTAGTGTAACAGTGTGGAGCAGGAGAGTGTTTGTTGTTTACCTGCTCACAGTAGCCGGTGACGCCTGCTCCAGATCCGCAGGCTCAAAGATCAGACTCATTTTGGAACTCATCTGTATGATCTCACCACTCATCAGACACAGCTGTTCAACAGCAAAACACATCAGACACCAGCACTGAACCTGAAGCCCTTCAGATATGTTTTCTGCAACAATTAAAATGTAAATGTACCTTCTTGTTATCATCCAAAACGGTGTTCATGTTCTCAATCCAGACCGCATCAATAGGCCCGTCGAAAACGATCCACTGACGGTCGTCTGTGGTGCACTGGGCCTGTTGTCTGAATGAGGTGGCCAAAACACCGTCTGACCACTCGTGACTCACTGGATCAAAACAGCCATATAGCTGCCCCATAGTGATCGCCTTCGGATTAATGATGCGGAAATCTACCGCAAACTCTTCCATCAGCCCTTCTATATAGACAAATAACAAACACACAACATGATTACATGCTTGGATATGACTCCACATCATTTCAACAAATAGTTATTGATTTATTTTTATATGCAGATGTAAATGTATGTACACTAACAATCCCAAGTTTGGAATAATTAAGATATTTTTGTTTTTGAAAGGAGTCTATTATGCTAAGCAAGACTGCATTTATTTGATCAAATCTACAAAAGATTTTTATTACAAATAAATGCTGTTCTTTTTAACTTTCTATTCATCAAAGAATCCTGATTTTGTTTTATCACGGTTTCCACAAAAATATTAAGCAACAAAAACTGTTTCAATAATGATAATAACAATATCCATTATTAATAATTTTGCACTAATAATAATAATTGAGCAGCAAATCAGCATATTAAAATGATTTCTGAAGGATCATGTGACTGAAGTCTGCCGTAAAGATGCTGAAAATTCAGCTTTGCATCACAGGAATAAATTATATTTTTTAAATATATTCAAATAGAAAACAGTTATTTTAAATTTTAATAATATTTCACAATATTACTGTTTTTACTGTATTTTTTTACAAATAAATGCAGCCTTGGTGTGCAGAAGAGACTTATTTTAAAAACATTAAAAAAAAACATTATTCCAAACGTCTGAAAGGTAGTATACATGCACAAGAGATTGATTAAAGATAAAAAAAATAAGAAATAAAAAAACAAACTTATTATGGCCTGATTACCCTTATAAAGGTCTCCCAAAGCTCCAGCCAGAACTTTATAAGCTGAAGTTTTTCCACCCATTGGCTCGCCAACAATCATGAAGCCGTGCCTGACCAGCATCATCTCATACACCTGCACACACAATAAAACTGTTCAATTGTTTGCTTTTTTTTTATTGAACAGTTTTAGTAATAAAAACAAAGTCTGACTTGTCCCATTAACATAGAATTAGCTTATTCTTTTTGCAACAACTTCAAACAGGAACACCCAATCAAATTTTTGAGTTAACATTTAATTTAATAATGGTTTTGCATGAACCCATAAAAATAAATTTTTAGCTGGATCAGTGCTCATATATAAACTACTTTCTAAATGTTTGAATCTCAAGGCAGAATTTGTAGGGGGGGGGAATGAATGAGTATAAAGACTTGACAGATAAATGTTCATTGAATGATTAGATTTTGTACTTGTATAATTTTGCTGATGAACCACGGTACAGGCTGCAGTTTCATCCTGGCGATGTTGTCGTCCAAAGCTTTTAACAGTAAATCATAATCTGGTTTGGGCAGAACCACTCCAGGAAACAAATCAGTGATGATTCCCTAAAACACACACAAACACACCATCATTAACCACACGCGAACTCATTCAAAATGAATATGCAATTTACATTCACACACCTGAAACAGTGGTAAATCCTGCGCGAGGAACTTGGCCATGTTGACATCCATGAGAGCTCTAAGCAGCAAAACGCTCTCGTCTTCCTCTGGGTATTTGAGTTTCAGGTTTCCCGCTGCAGTCAGGACTGATTTCACTGCACGCATCCCGTAATCGTAGTGCGCTTGAGACGAGAGCTGCTCCGAGCACAAGCGATACGTCGCCACAATCTTCTGAGCCAAGCTGGAAAACACAAAACCAGGAAGTAAAACAACTGGAACTTTAAATAATAGTACCCACCAAACTAAAAAACTGTTTAGTTTTATTGTCTGTTTGGACCTGACTTTACCTCCGGGATGCTGTGAATCCCATTGAATAAAGTGATATCTCTCCAATCAGTCCATAATCCGGAACCATCATTGCAACTGTGCGGAACAAAGCCTACAAACATACAAATATAGACACAAAACATGGAGAAAATATAATGACTTGACCCATTTTTTTATTGAAATTAATTTAACCCCGTAAAGCTCTAGTTTATCTCAAAGTGTTACAAATGGAGCCAAACAACAAGAAAATTACAAGATGGAAACCTGAAAATGAACATCCTACAAGTGATAATTAAGTATTTGGTGTGTTAATTAAAGGGATAGTTCACCCAAAAAATGAAAATTCTATCATTGTTTACTCACCCTCAAGTTGTTCCAAACCTGTAAGAGTTTCTTTGTTCTGCTGAACACAAAGGAAGATATTTGGAAGAATGTTTGTAACCAAACAGATCTCGGTCCCCATTGACTACCATAGTATATTTTTTTCCTACTATGGAAGTCAATGGGGACTGAGATCTGTTGATTACAAACATTCTTCCAAATATCTTCCTTTGTGTTCAGCAGAACAAAGAAACTCATACAGGTTTGGAACAACTTGAGGGTGAGTAAATGATGACAGAATTTTCATTTTTGGGTGAACTATCCCTTTAAAGGGATAGTTCACTTTGAAATTAAATTTTGGTATGTTTTAGCTTACCTCAAAGGCATCCAAGATGTAGGTGTCTTTGTTTCCGCAGTAGTTTCAATTTTGATATTTTTAGGTCAAACCGTTCTTGTCTGTCAGTCATATAATGCAGGTCTATGGTCACTATCTCAAAGAGCATGCACAGTGAAGTCCAAATTAAACAATCCCCCATCGTAAGTACACATTGTAAGACACGAAACGAGCGGTTTGTGTGAGAAAACGAACAGTATTTATATCGTTTTTACCTCTTGCACACATCCGAGATCACGTCCGGCGCTTGCGCAGACTAAGCCAGAACGCGCGCACACGTCACACACCAGGAAGCGCGCGCACCCTCAGATCACTTGGACGTGGTTGTGTAGAGGTAAAAACGATATAAATACTGTTCGTTTTCTCACACAAACCGCTCGTTTCGTGTCTTAGGCCATCAATGTGTACTTACGATGGGGAATTGTTTAATTTGGACTTCACTGTGCATGCTCTTTGAGATAGTGACCATAGACCTGCATTATATGACTGACAGACAAGAACATTTTGACCTAAAAAAATCAAAATTGAAACTACTGCAGAAACAAAGACACCTACATCTTGGATGCCCTTGAGGTAAGCTAAAACATACCAAAATTTAATTTCAAAGTGAACTATCCCTTTAAGTATTTCTCTGTAAATAAGTATGAGCGTGTTTGTTTTTGGTTACTTTCAGGTTATCGGGTAGTTCAGCTCTGCCTGCGTATCCTGGGTTCATGGTGATAAACACACAGCAGGTTGGGTTGAGAGAGAGCTCGGTTCCTTCAAACATAAATGTCTTCATGTCTCGCATTATGGCTTGCTGAATACTCAAAATCTGCTGAGCGACCACAGACAACACCTCCACCTGAAAGAGAGTGACAAACACAGAGAGACAAGCTGATAGGCAAACAGATAAGAGTTAACATGCTATTTGTTTAAAGGGGTGGTATAATGACCTTTTAACAAGATGTAAAATATGTCTTTGATGTCCCCAGAGTGTGTATGTGAAGTTTTAGCTCAAAATGCCCCACAGATATTTTTATATAGCATGTTAAAGTTGTCATTTTTTGTGGGTGAGCAAAAACACAGCTTTGTGTCTGTTCCTTTAAATGCAAATGAGCTGCTGCTCCCGGCACAGAGGGCGGAGCTACAACAGTTTGCACTCACACATGCACTGGAAATTTCAAAAACTTTTAGCCTTTTATTTTCAAACCGAAGTCAGAAAGATGGCGAGACTCAAGAAGAAGTGACAACATGTAGACAACATTTCTGAATGGTTAGTAGGTGAATTTGTGTAGCTTATGTGTAGTTATCTTCTAGTCATTGATTAGCATATTCTGTCTTGCTAATCTATAAATCTCGTTCCCGGGGGCGGGTTTATGTAAATTCTAGGGTTGGTGATGTCACTAACCCGGGAGGAATGTCGTGTAGTCTCTACCAGCCATTTGTTGTAGTCCTTAAATATCTCCCTTTGCTTTGAACTTTGAGCACTGTAATTTTGCAGATGTTGTTTATGCTCAAACAGCAACATTACACACTAACTAAAGTTAGAAAAGTGAAATCATATTCAACCATCCCTTTAATTTGTTATTCAGCAGTCACATTACCACTCTTTCCGATAATCTGTGGTGAAGCTATGGTGTTTTACTCTGCAGTACTGACCTCTATACGGTTGAACTCGTCGAAACATGCCCACGCTCCAGACTGTGCCAGACCCTTGAAAAACTTACTCATCGCTTTGTAGTCCAGACCATCAGAACAGTTGAACACCACACACTAAACACACATTTACACATTTGTCACTTACATACAATAACATTAACAATAGTAATCAGAGATTAAACTGAAATAGTAGCTTTATATACGCCGTAAAATCCTTTTGAGCACCTGTTTGGCGAGCGCTTTGGCCAGATCTTTAGTCGTCTCTGTTTTTCCAGTTCCCGCAGGACCCTCTGGAGCTCCGCCCAGATTCAGCTTCAAAGCGCCCATCAGAGTCCTGAGGACCAATCAGCATTCAGCATAACAGACGTAACATAACTCAAAACTCCACAGCTAAGCCCGGATCATTAAAGAGCTCAACACTAGGAATAAAATGAAATATTATCAAAATGTTTTAGTGTGTGTTTATGTGAGTGCACCTGTAGCAGCGATCAGTTAGTGGTGTTATGACCAGGCGGGGTGAATTGCCGAGATATTCGTATCCATATCTGATCACAGTGGTGATCATCCTCAACATGACCTCCCCGTCTTCCCAGAAATACCGCAACTGGGAAATCCACTGGAAATCATTCAGAGATGAAACGCCATCCTGAGCCAGCTTGCACACAACATCACGTGCTGCGTGGAACAAAGAGGCAAAAGTCATGAACTATATTAGACATCAGAGACTACACCTACGGAATATAGATGGGACCATTTGATGCATACTGCAAACAAATACACTACCGCTCAAAAGTTTGGAATAATTAAACAATTTTATGTTTTTGAAAGAAGTCTCTTATGCTCGCCAAGGCTGCAGAAAAATTCTGAAATAGTATTACAATTTAAAAGAATGGTTTTCTGTGTGAATATATTTTAAAATGTAATTTATTCCTGTGATCAAAGAATTTTAAAATTCTTCCCAAAGAAAATCCAGAATTTTCAGCATCATTACTCCAGTCTTCAGTGTCACATGATCCTTCAGAAATCATTCTAATATGATGATTTGCTGCTCAAGAAACATTTCTGATTATTATCAATGTTCGAAAAACGTTTTTGCTGCTTTATATTTTTGTGGAAACCATGACACACTACCATTCAAAACTTTGGAGCAAGTAAATAACAATAATATTCTTTTATTCAGCTAGGACGCATTAAGTTGATCAAAAGCGACAGGAGAGACATTATAATGTTACAAAAGATTTCTATTTCAAATAAGTGCTGTTCATTGAACTGGCCATGATGAAAATGGCATTTACCATGAACATCAATGACGATAAGAGCACCCAGAGTCATCCTGGCCCCACCTGGCAACTTCCCTCTTACCAGCTCGACTATATCAGCGATCTGAGCATTACTCTGCTCAACGTAAGCCTGAAACACATGCATAACAGAAATTTCACCAAAGAAAAGACCAGCAGCACTTAAGGGGATACCTCACTGATTAGCATTAAGCTTTGTATCAGTAGAAACCCGGTAGTATTTTCGAATGACCGTGCTTCCCTCCCTCATGTCCCCCTGAGACTGAGACGAGAGATTTCTGTATTGTGTATCAGGAAAAAAACCTCAGATGACGCAAAAAACGTCATTTAGCGCCATCTGAGGCTTTTTTGTCCAGAGGCGAGAGACTACAGCCAGTAGGAGGAGCTCGTCCCGCATGTGTTCAGCCCGCCCATAGGGGGATCTCACGATAAAACGCCGTCTTTTCAGTTTCGAAGCGACTAGTAGCCTAGCTGTATCATTTCTGCCGATACTGCCCTCTGTAACCGGTAGGCGTGGCTTGTGAAGCAAGTGCATTCTGGGAGTTGTTGTCTTTCATCCACATGAGCCAAAAATACATTTTCTGGCTTTTCTCAGTCTAGAAGGCACCGACTTCTAAAATAATGTCACATTTCTACTACATAAATGACCCAATTTAAATACACATTCATCTTTCCAGCGGTGAAATATCCCTTTAATCAAATCTGCTCTGAATGTGTTTGTGTGCGTGTGCTCACAGGAAGTGTGTTGTTCTGTATAGCATCAGATACTTCACTGGTCCAGAATATGCAGGACGCACAGATCACGACCTGACCGGGCCACAGCAGCACCCACTTCTTCCTAGGCATCTGAAACATGCAAAATCAAACACACATGATGCGCTGATCATATTCTACATGTTTATAAGTCTTTGTGTGTGTCTATACCTCCGAGTACTGTTCCATTCCTTGCTTTATGACGTCTCTGATGCTCATCAGCATCGTGTTTTCAACCTGCAGAAGCCACTTCTCAACCATTCCCTAAAATTCACAGGAAACATATTACACATTTGCACAAGCAAGGAAATCTCATGAAACTTTACATGAAAAGCTTATATATTATTCCAAAATCAAAAGAAAGAAATAAGAATTGTATTTTACATAAAGAAAAGAAAAAATTCACCCCTTTTATTTGTCTCTCTGTCTGTACCTTGGCTTTAGCAGGGTAGATGGTTTCTATAAAGGGGACGATCTCTTTCTCTGAGCTGATCATTCCCGTGATCTCCAGGTCAGGGGTGAATTCGAGTTTAGCGATGCCCTCAAAACACTTCTTAAGATGAGGCTGAACACGCAGTGGATCCTTCGTCTCAGACAAGATCTCCAACATCTCATCATTAGATAAGAAGAAAAACCTATCCAGTGAGAAATAAAGAGTATGAGAGAGGTGACTTATTTATAGTGACTCTGAACATTAAACTGAGATACCTGAGGGTGTTTTAACATCTTTAAGAGGTAGATCTGCATGTTTAATCTCACCGAGGGAAGAAGAGTCTCTTTGTTTCCAGGTATGAGTTCAGACCCTGCTGTATTTCCTCCAGAAAGGTGTTGGACTCCTGAAGGCGACCCAGCATGTTAGGCTGCTCTGTGGCCACCAATACATGTGTGTCCTTTAACTGTTAAAAAATAGAAAAAAACACATGGCATGCTCAATAATGTACACTACCGGTCAAAAGGTTATAATAATTATGATTTTTTTTTAAGAAGTTCTTTATGCTCACCAAGACTCCATTTATTTAATAAAAAAATACAGTAAAAACAGCAATATTGTGAAATATTATTGTTTGTTTTCTATTTGAATATATTTAAAATATAATTTATTCCTGTGATCAAAGCTGAATTTTCAGCATCATTACTCCAGTCTTCAGTGTCACACGATCCTTCAGAAATCATTCTAATATGCCGATTTGCTTCTCAGTTATTATCTCATTAACCCTTGAGAGCTGTTGGAATGACAGTTTTTACTACATATTAAAACTATGGATTTGGATGTGGACATCTTCGTGTGCTCTTTACTTGCTATTATTAAACCTAATGGTTGTCAGATATTGGTGCTGGTCATTAGCTTTATGTACCGTACAGTCGTATACAGTTACGGTAATAACAAATGCAATCACACACACCGCTTCAGCGACAATGTTTTTCCAGTAACTGTCTACGATGGCAAACTTGCGTCCATTCTCCGGCATCTGGGCGATGATGTCCTCGGAGCTGAAGATGGGCTCGAGATACATCCACATGCTTTGACACTGCAACATCGCATCCAATATATCCTGCATGCACTGCAACTTCTCCTCCCATGTCTAATGAGAGAGAAAGAACTATTTATCAAAAAAGGTCAAGGGTCTTATTATTATTTTACAGGGTCATATTATTTACAGAGTCATACTGTAACACACAACTCAAAACTTCCTCCCCAGTCCACCTAGAATTATTTTCATTGAAACTAAACTAAGTTGTCATTGGCACTGTCGTTTCTCATTCCACAGAAGTCAGGTTATTTACATGTAGACTTCTTAAAGGTACAATAAATGGTCATGGAAACTTGTTTTGTGGCAAGAAATGCTTATGCTAATTCTATGCAGGTGAACGAGTCGTGAACCTTTGCGTCGGCCTCGATGGGTTTGATGAATGGAGACCCTCTCATAGTCTGAGTCTTGATGATGTGATCATCCAACAGCAGCTGAATATCATCGACCGCCGCTAAAACACTTGTACCCTTCACAAACAAATAATAATAATGTTGTTAAAATAAACAGTAGTTTAAAAATAAAAGCCAAATATTTTTTTAATAATAATCATTTTAGTTTATCAGTAGTGATTCAGCCACCGAAACTGAAATGTAAAGTTTTCATTTAGCCGAAAACCGAAACATAAAAATAAAGAATATTTTATAAAAATATAATTAATCAAATTTATTCAGTAATCAACACTGATATAAATACAGTTTATAAACTTTTAAAATGCACATAAGGCAGTTTTATATCAGCTTTTTAATGATATAACTATGTTTCTACTTCTGATTCTACGTTCAGTCATTTAAACGGTGGCTGTAATAAAAACTTGTTTTCATGACAGATTTACTCAAACATACATTAAATATTGATGAGAACAGGTTAAGTAAAATACAATGACTATGTAATATAGATCATTTATTTAACAAAACGCCACTTTCATCATGCCACATTAAAGTGTATCTTATGAAGTGTGTTTTACCGTGTCCTTGTATGGTAAAAACCCAAAGCAGAGCTCGGTCCACTCCCGTTTCATTTTCTCCAGAGACTTTTCCAGAGAGTATTCTTTACTGGCGGAAGCGCCAATTTCCTCCAGCCTGCAGACACACAGAGACACGACTCATAAAAGAGTGATCCTGACTAATTCCGATTGCATCAAGCAACATGGTTTCACATTAAAGATAATTTTTAAATGTCAAAGGTAAGCCTTACTGGTCAGAATATTTCGACAATCCGAGCTCCACCATCTTGATGAGTGGCGTGTCCTCGTCTGGTTTAACATCAAATCCCACTGTATTACTTATCTGATATCAGCCCCAAAAAATACAAATAATTCACATCCATCAAACAGTGAGGAAATGCAACAATAATGGTAAATAAACAGTCAGAAAAAATAATACATATCCAACATAATTTACATTTTTAAAACAGTAGTTTGGCTATTAAAGCTATTTATTGTCATAAAGCAGAATTTAACTAAATACATGAACTGTTCAAAGGAATTAAATGATTCAATGTCAAAAAATGTCCCTTTGAACATCTGTGAGATTCACTAATAAATAAAGCGTTACGTATACTACTGTCGTACCATCTCCCAGTGTCTGTCCTTCAGGCCTGGATTGCAGATAGTTGTCAAAATAGGCAGGTGTTGTTTGAATTTGTCAATCTTTTTCTTGAAGTTCTCCGTGACACGTGCGGGAGCCGTCCGCGCTGAGAACGTCTTTGCAAGTTTATACATGGTGCGCCACATGTTTGCTAACTCCTCTGACACCGTTTCTGCGTTCATGTTTCGGAATGGACCTCGAGAGCAAACACAGAAGACTTATGAAACACACACACACACAATAATAAACATATACAGTCACATGCCAAACTGATTTAGATGCTTAATATATATCTTTGAGGTCCAGGAACAGTTGAGACTCGATAGGAAAAACAACAAGTTGAGAGTGAAAAACAACATCATCGACAGGACAAATGGATGTCTTTCTTTATTATACAAATGTTTGTCCAATCAGATAATAATTAATAATTCCAACAGGAAATATGACAGCATGTGTTTTACCATTCATCCACACATCAGATTTGGTCAGAAAATCAAGACCCGTGATCCACAGCTGGTCGTACGGCTGTTTCTTGGCCATTATTGTTTGTAAGATGGGAAACTGACTCTGTTCTTTGTCCAGAAAACTCTCTTCTTTATTAATCCCCTGAAATAAACACACATTTTTACATTTCTTTCTCTTGTCTTGACTCATCTCCCATTTTTTTATTTTTTTATTTATGTTTTATCTGCATTGCATTTGACAGGGGGTAGCTCTTGGAAAAGAGTGACAATATCAAACACAAACCTCTATCTCTTTGACAATGGCTTCCATCCTGATGCTGATCTTATTGAGTTTCTCCACATTGTTCTTATTCTCATCCAAAGTCATCTTTTCTTTCATCTTAAAGATGTCCACCTCTTTGTCCAGACCCTTCAGCGTCTCCTCTAACTTCCCTATTCTGAGGATGAAACGTATGATAACGGCATGGTTTGTTTAAGCTGTGTAGGATGTGTGTGTGTGTGTGTGTGTGTGTGTGTGTGTGTGTGTGTGTGTGTGTGTGTGTGTGTGTGTGTGTGTGTCCTTGTTTAAGCACCTTTTCATCAGATTGATCTCAGCCTGATCTTTCTGATTGTTCAGTTTATCCTTACTGAATTTAATCGATGACAGAATCTGCTCAGGCCAGTGGATCACAGTGCTGAACAACTTCATATCCTCCACTGTGAAGAAAGAAAGACTTAAGGAGTAAAAAAAAAAAAAAAAGACCCAGACTGCCCCAAATGCAGAAGGCAAACACACACTGAGAGATTGTGAGTGAAAAGCGGGTTGAAATATTAGTAAAACTGTAATTGAGTAGTAAGTATTTACATGCACACATTACGCAGAGGAAGTTTACCGGGTAGGGTGGCATAGTCGAGTAGGAAGTCAAGTCTCTTGATGGCTTCCTCAATCTCAAGGCGGAGTCTGTGTACGGTGACTTCACTTGTGTGTTTCAGGTACTGGTTTAACTCCACCAGCTCCTCTGTGTTACTCAGCTTGCCCGTGATTCTGTCCGTAATCTCATCGTAACGACGGCAGATACTATTGTAGAATAATAAATGCTATATGCTATAAACGGTATATGGTATTATATAATACCTCAAACAAACAATATGTGAAAATAGCTAATGAAACTGCTAACAATCTCATTCCGTTTAAATAATGCGATATGTTTTTGAAGGCAACAGGAAGTTTAATAAGAAAAATAATGAAATATTAAAATTGAGGCAAGTCACAACTCACAGGTAAAACTATTGTTTTTTCAGGCATTGGCCAATTTTGATATTTTGAGATATTCTCCTTCCATAACTTGTCTTATTCAGACTACTGGAAAGAAAACATCCGAAATACACATTTAAGTGTTTATTTTATTACACTTCATCTATTTGCGTCTGTAGATTTTTAATTATATTATATAGCTTTAAAGGCCATTTTCTTAAAATGAGTTTATTCTCAGTCAGAAATCTCACTTTAGAAGCAACACACCAAACTTTACGGTTCAACTTCTATCTATATTCTGAAGGGTTTTACAGAGGGGTTCGTTCATATATCATTTGACTCATTTAGGGCTGTGAAACGATTAATCGCGATTAATCGCATCCAAAAGAAAAGTTTGTGTTTACATAATATATGTGTGTGTACTGTGCATAATTACTGAATATATATATATATAAATACACACACATGCATGTATATATTTAAGAAATATTTGCTTAAATATACTGTATATATATATATATATATATAAAATTTGTGTTATATATAAATATAAATATTTTATATATAAATAACACATTTTTCTTAAATATATACATATTTGTGCATGTGTGTGTATTTATATATACAAAATAATTATGCACAGTACACACACATATATTATGTAAACACAAACTTTTCTTTTGGATGCGATTAATCGCGATTAATCGTTTCACAGCCCTAATTTATATTACACTTTATTTCTTAAAACATGGTGATAATGTATTTCTGGCTGTTGACAGTATATTCTGAGTGATAAAAATAATTATCCACAATCCCCTCTGTAAAACCAAAACGAAACGAGAATAGTGAAGAACATTTCAGACTGTTTCCACCCACCTCTTGTTGAGTTCTCGGTTCTCCTCCATCACAAACGTGGTAAGAAGATCTATGAGATGCTCTGCCTTGTCGCACAGATCTTGGTTCAGGTTCACCGCATCCAGACAGAACAGGGACAGAGGGACCGTCACATGCAGTGATGCGATCTCCTTCCACACGTCCTGCACACCTGTGATTTTCTACAGGTCACAAAGTAGAAATATCTTGCTTTACAAGGAAGCATTTCACCCTTGTGTTGTCTATAAGGCTGCAATGCACACACTAGAAAAGTTACCTTAGTAAAGCCCTGCAGTGAGTGCTTGGTTTTAAGGAAGTTCAGTATGTCTTGACGGTCCAGTGAATCAGTGTACCTCTTATACACATCCAGATACCTACACAAGCACAGACAAACTACAGTGTGAATCAATCTTAATTTGAAGCTTTTCTACTAGAAAACATGCTCTCCGAATGATAGCGGACCTCTGGGGCCCAACGGTGTTCCTCTGGAAGATCTCTCTCGCTCGGTTCATGATGTCGGTCACCAGCGACTCGTCGGGTCTCACTGAGAGCAACATTAATGTTTCTCCGAACTCTGGGAAAAGTTGACCTTCCACCTGTAAGAAAAGATCACTCATTTGGATTTCTGGTTTAAAAATGATGGTTTAAAGTATGTACTAAGTTTAATTGTTTTCTGCCTTACACAGCTTCATTAAAAGGGATAGTTAAACCAAAAATGAAAATTAACTCATCAAGATGAATAAAAACATGACATGAAATACAACTCCTAGAAATCCCCAAAAAAGTGTCTTCACTCTTTCTTCACTGAGTTAAATATCTCCAGACTGGAACTCCAGTTGTCAGATGACCGTTAGAATGACAGCTGACAGATGTGAACACGACATGACGGATATATTCACCTCAGAGAAAAAAGTACATGGATTGTATTTCATGTGCCGTTATTATTAATCTTGATTTCTCAAAACTTGTGTGCTAATAGAGTCTCAAGAATGTGCAGTCGAGCACAGAAGTTCAACGACAGGATTTTTGTTAAATAATGCATTAAATTTAGGTATCATACACCCCCAGAACACTTAGAATATACAGCATGTGTCACATGGGATCATTCTATGATACTTATGAATAATTTTTTAAAGGTTGATGCTTTTTACTATTCACTATGGACAAGCGTGAGCATGACATTTTTTTGTTTTTAATTCTCCTTTTGTGGTCCAAAAAAGAAAGAAAGGCATACAGCATTCAATTATACAATAACACCAAGGTGAGTAAATGATGACTTCATTTTTATTTTAATGGAAGCAATCTAGTTGTTGTTGTTAAAGTGTGTAACTTCTGCTAGATGTTCAATTTTCATTGTTTGTGTAAAATTATGACGAAGTGATTGTGTTTGTGGGCATATTCCAGGACCAAAAATAACTATTACCAATGCAAGTAAAGATTGGGAGCCACTTTGCAGACATAATATAAGTAATGCAAATGAAAGTCATACCATATAATCCTCTCTACTAAAGAAAATATACTTAAAAAATGTACACTATAGTATAACTACTATAACAATAGAAATCATCAAGGGAGTCCTCTTTTTTGTTAAATAAAAGTATATGTGTGTTTACCCGTGGTATGTTGTGGGCGCTGTTGATGATCTGTGTGAACGCTTGTTGTATGAGCTCCCAGCAGCTCTGCAGTGAAGGTTCGAATGCAATTCTGGGGTCCTCGAGTCTTAACTTCACCAGTAACACTGGACGCTGTGTGTACTGCAGCTCATTAAAACACTCCCCAAAATCATTACCATCCTGCAAAAAAACAAACAAAAAAACATACAAATTCTAACCTCAGACCTCATACTTTTGAATGGTAGTGTAAATACAGCAACAATTAGGCAAATGAACTGTACTTGGTAGAAGAAATGTTGGATTTATACTATTAAGAACTGTTTATTAATGAACGTAATTATTTATTGAAAAATTGTGTCTGTTTTTTAAAAGCCATAATAGAGTGATATTTACAGTGGTAAAATAAGTGTAAAATACACAATATACCAAATATAATAAATATACACAATAACTCTCAAAAAGCATGCATCTGCAAACAAACAGACGTGTACATATACACCCATAAAAGCAAGCACATGCTCAGTAACTAGGCTGTATAATGTGAAGACAACATCAGCAGGACACAACATATCAGTGGCTGTGGACCCTAATAACCTGACCGTAATCAGACTAGTAGCATAGTCGGAATAAAAACAGTAATGTAACCAAATTGGGCAAATCGCTGTCCCAACAGGCCTTGCTTCGGACTCAAGTTTTAGGCGCGGGAAGGGCTGTATTTACTGCTTGATAAATATGAGCATCATGACATTACCATTTATGTAAACACTATGTATGAATTCATCAATCGGAGTGATTTCATTTTGAAACAAAAGGTGTCAATGTAAACGTCGCTAGTGTCACTGGTTTCAGTACCTGATGTAGCTGGAAAAACTGCAGCAGATCCTGCAGTGATGCGACCACCAGACTGCGCAGCTGCAGTGACATCAGTGCAGCCACACAGAAGAAGAGCTTCTGGGCCTTTACCGGGGCGATGCTTGCTTTCTTCGGCACTAGTGGCAACCACGAGTCTTTAAAGGTCACGAAAAGAGAAGCACAGCTGGGCAGCCAGCTACACAACACACACACACACACACACACACCAGAGGAAACAGGTGATATGTTATATGCAACTTTTATTATTTTGCTTTAAAATTTGACCTTCATTTTTCTGCTTGGCTGTGTATCAAAATTCACTTCTTGAGTTGGTATGTTCATGATACCAGTTGACCAATTTGATTTATTTTCTGTGCTTAAGTGCAAGATATTCTCAAAATGTCTTAATCTTCAAAAGATAAAGTATTCTCATCTTATTGTATAAAAATTAAAAATTCTGTGGTAATTTGAGTGGTAAAATATGATGGGCAGAAATAAAAGTCTCACACAAACCTATAATTAAGGCTTTAGAAACTTGTAATATAGTACACCAGTCAGTCACCAACTTTACTTGTTATTGACTGATCCAGTCAGTCCATTCAGTGAAGGATACGTCAGACTGACATTTCCCACTTCCTGCAGTATATCTTCTAAACACTTCACACTGACTGTTGCTGTAGAGCCACGGACACCCTGCGTGTTAAAGCAGGTCCAGATTGCTCTTTATTTCCCCATTGTTCAAACCCTCATTCAAAACTTTAAAAGCTTGTATTGTGTGCGATTCTCTGGGTAGTTTGAGGAGACCATGGATACAGAGATGAGAACAAAGGTAGCCAAGACGAAGAGAACTATTTAAACAACAACACACTCGCTGACTGACCTTATTCAAATGTACATTTACCACAGTCCGGTAAATGTTCAGTATATCCCATGAGAGCATCAGGACATTGCTATGACTAATTGATAAAACAGACAAACATCAATAGTTTAATAGTTCATGTTACATTCTCTTATCTGTAAATGCAAATTTGTTTTGTTTAACTCCAAGTAACAGAGTAAAACTGAGTTGTTTCTGAATAAATCAAGAGTGTTTGAATGAACGACTCAAAAGAAGAGTTGTTTCACCACTAAATGAATCAGTGTTTTTGAACAAAACAGTTGAGTCAGTGATGAATGACTCACTCATAAAGACAAGTCACTTGTTTGTTATTTTAGTATCATTAATATGCTATAATAATTTTTATTAGTTTGAATAAAATTGGATTTTATTTTTATATTTTCTGTTTTAATTTCAATTTTAGTCATTTTGTTATTTTAAAAATGTCTAAAAAAGTTTTTTATTCATTTTTATGTCAGTTTTAGTCATTTTAGTACTTGAAGTTAAACTAAACAAAAATGAGAATTTAGAAATAGTTTTAGTTTTAGTGAATGATAATAAACCGGGAATGAATCAGTGTTGATGAACAAATCGGTTGAACGAATGATTCAAATGACTCACTCGTAAAGGTAAGTCATTTGTTTGTTTGTTCCTGAACTCATTGAATCAATGATTCAAATGGCTCGTAATTAGTCGCTACCTACTACAGTTTCAATGAAACCTGCAAAAACAAACACATAAAAATCTCAACCACTAACAACCAGACTAACAGTCTGTCTGGAACAAACACAGACAAGAGGAGTGATGCTGACTTTGAAAAGTCCCAGCGCTGTTGGACTGTTATATCGGCCCTTTTAGAACACTGCTCGACCAATCAGATTCAAGGAGCGGAACTAACTACTGTGCAGACCTTCTGTAGCTCCGCCCCTTTTCAGTGCTGCGCTCGTTGTCTTTTGTCTGTATTTTCACAGCGATCTTGCGTATTTATGAATGAACGGCTCGTTTTAAAATCTTCCCGGTCTACTGACATTTGTAAAGACATCTGCTTTAAAGGGGCGATGAACTGAGAAATCAAATTCACCTTGAGCTTTTGACATATAAGAAGTCATCATACTATAAGAATATCCTGTAAGTTTCAGAACTGAAAACTTCCTTGTTAGTCCAATAAAAGCTTTTATTGACACCAGGCACAGCGAACGACGGGTTTTTCAAAGTGGGATCTATGAGGTCAAAGGGTATCAAACACCGCCTCCGCAGAAGAAGATCAACGCCTACTTCAACACTGCCTGTTTAGCCCCGCCCACCGATTCAAGCATTACATGAAACTCATTATAATATGCAAAACTGTTATCCAATCATAGCAGTGGGCATTTACTTCCAAGTCTTCAATGCGGCACGCCCATAAAACCGAGCGTTTCAGGAGCTAGGCTCAAAACCAGGGTAAATAGCCTATTACTTATTCATTTTGATGTTTTTGAATGTAAAAAGCAAGCAAACGTCATAAGTTGACCTCAGACAACAATTTAAAAGCCAGTTCATGACCCCTTTAAACATTACAATCCTCATGATAACTTTCGTTAACTTTTACATTAAGTAAATCCACTTCAAAAGCGAATTACTCCTGGACAGCGATGCCATAGAAATATACAGAGCGACTGCAAAAACGGAAGTTCAAAGACAATATTCTAAAGATGGCTGCGCCCTCGTTTCTCTGGTGCATAAGGTCTATAAAGTTCTATAATTACAGCTTCCTGGATGTCCAGCTCTTCCTTTGCGTGCTCAGAGATGTAATTATAGAGCTGGATTCAGGTGACTACAGTGACAGGTTTACAGAGAACACGAGAATGAAACCTACAGATATATCATGTGTCTCCGTAAGACTTCTCAATCTGTACTGCTTCCATTACTGTCCACGGCAGGAAGTTACTTAAACCAGACCTCACAAAAAAACACAGACTTCACTTGTTCAGAACAAATATTTACACACACACAAAGTCTCTTACGTGTTAAGCAGCTCATCTCGTGTGTTTTGACACTGTCGCCGCACCAGCTCCTCAAACTCCGCTGGTAAGAGCGGAAGATCGGCTGAGAGCAGGTCGTCCAAACGCACAAACCGCAGAGACGAGAAACTACAAATGAAACACAAAAATTTTATAAATCATAAATGGGATCATAATGATTAGGACCATGATGGAGGGATCAAGAGATGGCGACCTGCTCATCCAGAGATCCTGTATGTGGAGCAGCATAGGGTTCACAGTGTAGAGGTTCTCCGTCTGCCAGCTGTAAGCTTCCTGCAAGCTCACGGACCAGGGCACTGGTGCACGAATTACACGGGACGTGAAAGGCCGGGGAACAGCAGAAATTGATAGACGCTCCCTCTCTGCTGGATCTAGCAGGATATAATCGACTGCAAAAAAAGAAAGAGATTACAATTATGAAAAATTTCAGACAACTTATTCAAAGCGCCACACAAATGTGGAAATGACATTAACAAGTAACATAAATTAGATGGCAAAAAAAAAAAAAAAAAATCAATAAATGTCAACAAATTGGGAAGGAAATCTAGTCTATATCTAGTCTTATCGCCCAGTGTAACAAAAATAAATTATGTAGCGCACCATTATTTGATTTATTTATATATATTATATATATTATACATGTGACCCTGGACCACAAAAATTGACCCAAATACATGGGTCGATTTTTTAAAATTGAGATTTATACATCACACGGAAGCTTAATAAATAAGCTTTCCATTGATGTATGTGTTTACAAATAACAATATTTGGCCGAGATACAACTATTTGAAAATCTGGAATCTGCGGGTGCAAAAAAATCTAAACATTGAGAAAAAAAATAGCCTTTAAAGTTGTCCATTTATGTTCGTGATTGTGCTGCATTCACTCACAAAAAGAAATGTTTTATATATTTACGGTAGGAAATGTACATAATATCTTCATGGAACATGATCTTTACTTAATATCCGAATTATTTTTGGCATAAAAGAAAAATCTATAATTTTGACCTATACAGTGTATTTTTGGCTATTGCCACAAATATAACCGTGCAACTTGTGACTGGTTTTGTGATCCAGGATCACACATATATATATTTATTACATGGCTTGGTTGAATTCTAATGTAGAATGCAGTGTGTTATTTCTTGATAACAGACGCTGCGAAGTATAACACACCGTTGCCATGAAAAACAGAGCGTTGCTATGGACGCAGGATTCTAAGACGGAACGGACTATTTTCTTTAGCGGAAGCAATACAATCAATAAACTCCTTTTTAAATCAATATTTTGTGTCAAATTATTGATTTATTTGGTATGTAGCCATGTAATAAGCAGGATAATGTAGAGCGAGGCGGTTGTTATAGCGAATACAACCCCTTCAGGCTGATTCAAGCTCCGCTTCGCATCAGGGTCCTGATCAGCCTGTCGGGGTTGTATTCGCTATAACAACCGCCTCGCTCTACATTATCCCTTACATATATATATTAGCACTTGTTTACTGTCATTAATATACCTGCTGAACTGTACATCATCTACTCTAGATGGTGTCGTGTGTCATACCGATGCTCTTGCGGAGGCTGAACTCATAGTCTCTCTGGACCTCCTCCAGGAGATCCTCCTGCATCCTCTGCATCTTCTGCTCATCCTCTTGGAAACGGCTGGGTACCAGCTTCAGGATAGCGCTGATCTGCTCTGGCGGGTGGGGGGCCAACATGTGGCCGTAAATACCCTCAGTGATATAGTACAAATACCTCTGAGAGAGAAAGAGAGGAGAAAGAATATAAACTGATAGATGGATGCAAGAGAACCAGTTCTTATTTAAAACCATTAAAAAATATATTTTATTTATTATCTATCTATCTATCTATATTTATATATTAGTGGTGTATTAAAATGAGGAGGCATTTTTTTATATACTGTATTGTATATCAAATGTAAATTGACTGTATGACTGTTACACTTACAGCAATTTTCAACAATTCTCTTTTGTATTTTTTGCAATAACTATTCACCTTATTTTCGAACGCGGAAGTAAATATGGGTCCAGTTTCCGGTTTTTGTGCGGCACTTCCGTTTCCTCGCTTCTCTGGGCTAACTAACGATATCGATTGCGAAGGATTATGCAGAGTTGACAGAAAAATGTTACACATGCCGTAGCAGATGAATACAACAAAGAACTAAAGCCCCGCCTCACCCAGGTCGGGTACTGGACCTGGTTGAAAACACTCATGCATCTAGCTGGCAGAGTGACAAAACTTCGCCGGCGCCTTCAGCACCGCCCTAAACACGGTCGAGCCAACGCTGGACTAAGTTAATATATCTATGGAGGTAGGCTATTTTGTCATGTCAAATGTATTAATAATGTCATCAGAATGCAACCAAAGCACATGATAGCAATAAGTAGATCATAGATGGCTATAAATAATTATAAATCATACAAAATAAATGCCATGATGACTAGATTTTATACAGGGGTTACTATAATGATTTTGTTTCTCCTTGGAGTTTTTATTCAGACTTCGTAGCCCAGCCACTTTTCTGGTATCGGGTGGTCTTCTGTAGGTCTTGTGTTCACGAAATGAAAAGAACAAACATACGGTCGTTTCTTCAAATGGGCTGCGTGGCGTGTCCGTTATTTCGGCTCCCATGTTAACCGGTTATTTAGAGCTTGCACACTGCCTGCGTGACACGCGCGTCTCAGGGAAAATGCGTGCATGCTAGAAATAGAATCGATGCCTATTTTTCACGCGACACGCAAGCGTTTTGGAAGCGTTTCCAGGCAAAATAGAATAGGAAAATATGTTTGTATGTCATTTTGATATGAATACATATTAATGACATTTTGATGTTTGAATTTAGGTTTTGACATAAATGCAGACATAGCCTAAATGTAAAAAAATATATATATATATTATCGATTTTCAAATATTGCACCTGTCAATACAGAACGAAATATTCTGTAGCCTATTTTGCCGTCAATACTGCCGACGTTGTCTTTGCTGCTATTTATGTTTAACATTAAGTGCCTTCCACAACTCTCTCCCAATATGTCGAATATATCACCAATGAGGCTTATCATGTCACCTAGCAGCAGCAACGCCTCGTCAGAGACGTTTCTGGTGTGCAAAGACATAGAAAACACCACGCAACAGAAACGCCACGCAGCCAGTGTGTCGCCGGTCGTATAGGGCGCCTGATTATTAAAATGTCAATAATTCGATGATTAAAACACTCCTGCTCCAAGTAAATCTTTCTTTTGTGCCAGTTATTATGACAACCTCTAACTGCACAAACAATCCCGGTCTTCCTCGAAGCCATAACGATGAGTTTGTTGTTACGAACAACGCTCGCCAGTGACCGGAAGTGCCTTACCGGAAGTCTCGCACAAAATACCGTCAACTGGCTGCGTCCGTATTTCCGTTAAAAATAAGGTGAATATAATGTTCTATTTATTAAAACCAAGTATAAATTTCATGAAGTCAGTGTTTTTAGGCATTTTTACATTGA
This sequence comes from Rutilus rutilus, assembly GCF_951802725.1. Taxonomy (NCBI): domain Eukaryota; kingdom Metazoa; phylum Chordata; class Actinopteri; order Cypriniformes; family Leuciscidae; genus Rutilus; species Rutilus rutilus. Next base: position 4,298,259 of record NC_140228.1, read on the forward strand.
TTCCAAAATAATAACAATTTAAACTATAATGTGAACTAATGTTCAGCTTTTCTTTGTAATAGTCGACTTATTTTCAGCAGTCATCAAGCTTGCACACACTGGTCGTCACAGACACAAAGATGTACCTTTAATTTCCCCAAGCTGATTGCTCACTAAACCCGTTATTGAAGTTTTGATGTCATTAGTGATAAAAAAAGCACAACTCAATTAATTACAAAAAAAAAATTCCTTCATTTCCTTCCTTATTTATTCAGTTTTCAGATGATGTATGAATCTCAATTTCAAAAAATTGACCCATGTGACTGGTTTTGTGGTCCAGGGTCACATATGTAGTTTTATGCTTCAACAGCTAGAGAGCCAAAGAGTTACAATGTGTAGCTTTAAGGAACTGAATAAAAGTGTGTTTTAAAAAAAACACATCAATATAGCTTGGATGGATGTTGCTAATACTGACCTCTAAGTCTCTCTCTGTAGGTTCAATCTGGTCCCTTTGACTTTGTTTCTCTTCATGCCGAATGATTTCAAGCTGCTGGTTCGGTGTCAAAGGGCGACTTCTAAGAATGATGGCATTTTGTTTGTTAATGTTAAAAAGCTGCTGTAAATATTACAATAAATACACACATATGCTCTAAATCTCTGCTTTAAAGTGTCGGCTGTGTGAGAGAGAGAACGTTTACCTCTGTGCTCGGGTCGGACGTTGTCGCCTCCTCACAACCGGAGCGTCACTGCTGACTTGAATGTGAAGTTAAGATGGGACTCACTTAAAGTGTGTGGTAAACTCACAATACCAGTTTTGAAATAATTATTTCATATTTTTGAAAGAAGGCTGTATTTATTTGATCAGAAATACAGTAATATTGTGAAAAATATTATTACAATTTAAAATAACTGTATTGTATTTTAATACTGTATTTCAAAATGTAATTTATTCCTGTGATCAAAGTTGAATTTTCAGCATCATTACTCCAGTCTTCAGTGTCACATGATCCTTCAGAAATCATTCTAATATGATGATTTGCTGCTCAATTACTAGTATCACTCGATTATGAATAATGGTTCTTACTATTATCAATAGTAGTTGAAAGTAATTTTTGCTGCTTAATATTTTTGTGGAAACCTTTTTTTCAGGGTTCTTTGATGAATCGAAATTTCAATGAACAGCATTTATTTGAAATAGAAATCTTTTGTAACATTAAAAATATATTTTCTAATATATTATATCACTTTTGTTCAATTTAATCCATCCTTGTATTATTTTTTTTTATATTTTTTATATCACAATATATCGCGATACAAAAATGCAACAATATGTATCGTGGATTGTGACAATATGTATTGTGTATAGTTTAGGAAAAAATTTAAAAGTTTTAGTGTCACTACTACATTAAACTACTGTATATAATGTTGAATATAATGTATAATAATGCAATGGGGGAATATTTGTGGGTCCTGATAATGCCAAATGTTACCAGTAAAAAGTGGCCTACATTATTTTAAATATATCTAGTATCTTTCATCTAGTCAGTGAAAGAGTGCAAGCATATTCGTCTAAAATAATTCTGTATTTTCAGCTTCAGAATCATGAATATTGTTATTCTGGTGTCTCTATTGTCCTGCATTGGGTTATCAGCACCAAGTCCAAGCCTATTCATTTACACACACAATGTTAAATCAAATTTAGCATTTTAATCAACAGTAAATTTGTTGTTAACCTTTAACCATATGTCTTGGAGTATCGCAATAAAATCGTATCAGTATCGTATTGTGATATGAGGATATAATAATTGATCATAATAACAAATGTTTCTTGAGCATCAAATTGTGATTTCTGAAGGATCATGTGACACTGAAGACTGGAGTAATGATACTGAAAATGATTTGATCACAGGAATAAATTACATTTTACTATATATTACAATAGAAAACAATTATTTTAAAATTCCAATAATAATTCACAATATAACTGTGTAAAAATTGTTTTTTTGAATAAATAAATGCAGCCTTGCTGAGCATTAGAAACATCGTTCAAAAACATTAAAAAATAGCAATTATTCCAAACTTTTGACATGTAGTGTATATGCGTATTTAAGCATAACTGAGTGTGTGTAAGTCTATGAAAGATGTTTGTTAAGGATACATGCAGCTGGAGGACACTGAAGCGAGTGACGTCTGCAGTGCAGATGTTGGATTTTCAGGTTTTGGCCTCCCAGGCTGTAGTTGTTCCCAATGGACTCGCAGGGAGTTCTGTGGTGCCGCAGCTCCTTGTAGGGAACCGCAAGCGTCCGAGAGTGACTCTGCAGGATGGGCGGGCATTGGCTGTTAAGGAGATAAATCTGTAAGAGAACAGAGAGCAAATCAGGATGAGCGGAAAAACATCCAGAAAAGATCAAATCAAATTGAGATTGTCATGTAGACACTGAGACACTTTACACACACACACACCTGATATAGGTCAGAGGGATTCTGGGATGCGGCGGGATGGGGCTGCAGCCTCCCAGTGCATCCAACATCATCATGACTCGAGTTAGCATTCATCTACGAGGAAAACAAGTACATTAAAACACTTTAAAGCACACATTTTGATAAAACACCAGCTTCATTCTGAGGCATGGTGTCGATGTGTTTCAGAGTATGCAGTATAAAACACAGTACAATGTGTTTTACACTACACAAACACTTAAGACACAAACACTGACAAAATGCTGTCTAGATAGGCAGCGTAACTTACTATGATGGCCAAAAATGCTGTCTAGGCAGCTAACGTTACTAGCTTTTGAGACACCGACAAGTTTAAATGTCTTGACTGCCGGTACAAGACAAGTAGCTGCTAACGTTAAGTTAAGTTATCAACAAGTCTGAAAACTTTAAATAGTGACTGACACACTTCAGTAATACTCACTCCTTATTTAACGGACAATTTCAATACGGTTTCGTTTCATCAGCAAAATGTTTTTCTCCACATTAACGTGTTTTTAAACGGTTACAATGGTCTTACCTTTAGACATTCCTCATATAATCCGACATAATCGCATCCAGAGAAATATAAATGTATTTGACCAGATCAAAGCGCCTCACGGCCGTTAATCGCGCACGAGCGGCTTGCTAATGAATTGAGAGCTTTCTGTCTGTCACCGGTTGTCAATATAAATGTTTGTTCACGCGCTGTACATGGTGACAGCCCGCTATAGTTACACTATCATCAGTAAACCATAGGTTTTGTGAAGCTGTTTGCGTAAAAGAATACATTACTAGTAAACAAAAAAGGGAATATTTATAAAATCATAAGTTACAGACATTAAAACAACTGTCAATAGTTTTCAAATAATAATATTACACATTTCTTCATTGTAGTTGTAATGCCACTCTGTGAACACACTGTGTCGCTGTTTCACCGATCGTCACTGAGCAGTAAAACATTGGTCATTTGTAATGCCATTTTGTTCACTAAACAGAAATAAAATAATACTAACTTTATTTCACTGGAAGAAAGATTAATATAAAAGTATTTGGCCCACATATGGGCAGCGGACGCCTGTGGGGAGTTTGAGCCCCTTTTATAAAATAAAGTAACTATAAGGGGCCTCTCTCCTTGTCCTGATTTAGATCTAATTATAGACATCTTTAACCAGCAGAAACAATGCACTTTTTTAGCATGGTGTATTATATATATATATATATATAATGCACTCTCTCACACTCTCTTGATATGTGTGTGTGTTTTGAGGTCACGCTGTTAAACTCTCAGAATAAATAACCACAGAACTGGCAAAGGACCCGAGAGCGGACAAGAGCCATTCATCACCAGACCTCTATACAGAGGCAGAGCAATCACCTATAGTAAAGTCTGCCTTACTTAAGAGGGAGAAAGCCAGGTAAATCCAACCGTCCCGTCCGATATTCCAGTTTCTGTCCTCTTAGCAGTAATTCTTTATTCCACACCTTAATCCCCTGCATTCAGTTGAAAAACACTTGTGCACAAAGACATCTTTCTTTACATACTTTCACTAACACACAAGGTCATCAGTAGAAGTGATCAGACACTAGTGAGTGATCCAGCACACGCAGATCAACTAACTCCAGCGCTGTCAGCATCAAATAAACATGACTTCTGTGTTTACTGCTTTCAGATGTCTAAACAAGGACACAGTCTAACTCTACAACTAGATTACAGACTGACACTGGACTAGATTACACCAGAGATTACACTGGATCACACATGCCGATCAAGACGACAATGAGCCTGACATTCTGGAACAAACGAGTCCTACCGCTCAAAAAGTTTGGAATAATTACGATTTTTTAATGTTTTTGAAATAAGTCTCTTATGTTCACCAAGGCTGCATTTATTTGATAAAAGGTACAGTAAAAATAGCAATACTGTGAAAAATTATAAAAAATTTAAATAACTGTTTTTTAATGTGAGTATGTTTTAAAATGTCATTTATTACTGAATTTTCAGCATCATTACTCCAGTCTTCAGTGTCACATGATCCTTGAGAATTAATGTTTCTTGAGCATCAAATCATCATATTAGAATGATTTGTGAAGGATCATGTGACACTGAAGACTGGAGTAATGATGCTGAAAATTCAGCTTTGATCACAGGAATAAATTATATTTTAAAATATATTACAATAGTCATTTCAAATCATAAAAATATTTCACAATATTACAGTTTTTACAGTATGTATTTGATGCAGCATTGGTGAGCACAAGAAACTCTCTTTCAAAAACATTTAAAAATCTTACCGACCCCAAACATCTGAGCGATAGTGTACGTGCAATAAAGTCTAAATAACTGGCAAAACTGTGGTCATTATAATGCGTGGTATATGAAAACTCACAACAAAGCATCCGATGCATGAACTATGGAACTTTTCCTGCACAAAATAACATTCAGCACATTCTTAAAGTCCAATTGAAACCATTTGAATGTCATCAAGAGATGTTAATACGAGTGAAAAAGGATATGCAAGAGAAAAAATGTAGGATGATTTAATATGTTGGGAATACATAAGGGTTGAAAAATAGGAGGGATTTGAAAAAAAAAAGTTGTTTCAGAGGCAGAACAAGTATAAAGATGAACATTTTTGTGCTTTAGAAAAACGTGCAACACATAATTGTGCACAATAAGACCAGCAACATGCAAGAAAGACCCATCAAACTGTCATTTCACATTCTCACAGCTCATCTAGAGCTTATATCACATCACAGCTAAACCCAGATTTCTGTATATAACCTGTTAAAACGTAATATTTCGTGCATGGAACTTGATAACACATCAGTTCTGGAAATAGAAATGGTTACGAGTGGGAGAGGCTGAGCTAGAGAGAGAGAGAGAGAGAGAGAGACAGCATGTAATTAGATGACTAAAGACTTAATTGTCTTTCATCTATAAAGACATTTAGAACACTCTGCTGTTCTAGCATGCAAATACAAAAAGACACATTCCCTCGCTCGCTCTCTCTCATCTCTTTTCATGAAGTCAGCGAATCAGACACTCATTGTAACCGCGATACACTAATAGCTTTAAGTGATTTCTTAACCGCTCTCTCAGGACAGATCTCTCCAGAGCCATTGCACTGGTTCAGACTATATGCATCCGTGTGTATTTGAGAGATATTTAGACTTTAATCGCTTTATTGTAGAGGTACAGTACACTTTCATCTCAAACCTTTGAAATCTCAGAACTGAAAGTGTGCAGTCTTTTTTTACTCACCGTCATGTTGTTTCAAACCCGCATGACTTTTGTTTTCATCTGTGGAACATAAAACAAGACGTTTTAAGGAATATTCATGCTGCTCCTAAAAGTACGGTAAAAAAAAAAAGGCCATAAAAAGTAGTTTCACAGAAGACAGAAAGTCATAGAGGTGAATGACAACAGAATAGTGCAGTTAAACTTGTTTTCTAAGACGGCGAAACAGTCAATAATAACTGGTTTGGTCATGTAACGTACACTGTAAAAAAAATTGCTGTAGTTATGCAGCTGTTTGCCAGTAACTTACTGTAGATTTAAATTGATGTTATTTACTGGCAACAGTTTGTTCAAAGTTAAATGAACATTAAACATTAACAAGTCTTTGTCTTTACAGAATAAAATTATAAAATAACAATCTAATGCAAAGCATTCTGGGAACCAGAAATCTTCATCAACCTTTTTCTGTTTTCTTTCCTTCAGATATTGGTTCCCAGAATGCTTTGCATTAGATTGTTATTTTATAATTTTATTCTGTAAAGACAAAGACTTGTTAATGTTTAATGTTCATTTAATTTTGAACAAATTGTTGCCAGTAAATAACATCAATTTAAATCTACAGTAAGTTACTGGCAAGTAGCTGCCAGTAATACTGTAATTTCTACAGATTTTTCTAACAGTGTACAGTTCGGAAACAAAGGAAAAACAAGTGATTTCCCACTTTACCAGTGGCTTTTGTATTTTTCCCAAGCTTTTTTTCTTCCATAGCGATGAGATCATCAAGATGAAATATTATCTAACGTGTCATTATGAATGATGCAATGACGAATCAAAATATTGTCATTGAACGCAAGTATATAATACCAATATGTTTTTTTGCAAAACATTTAAATCAGTGTTATTTTAGTATCACTGAGATACTATTATAGTTTATTGTTATGTTCAGTTTTCATTTTAATTTTTTGTTCAAGTTTTAGTCATTTTGTTGTGTTTTCGTCATTTTTATTTTCATTAATATATATTTAAGTTTGAGTTATTTTAGTACATCAAGTTAAACTAAATGAAAGAGAGAAATGTTTGGCAACTAGCTGCAATAAAATAAATAGATTTTTTATTGATTTATTTTATTTCAAGTTACAACATTTATTTATAAATGAATTTCAGTTTTAGCAAGGATGCGTTAAATTGTTCAAAAGTGACAATAAAGACATTATTTCAAATAAATGCTGTTCTTATGAACTTTCTATTACTCAAAGAATCCTGAAAAACATATTTTACAGTTTCCACAAAAATATAAAGCAGCAGAACTGTTTTCAACATTGATAATAATCATTCTTGAGCATCAAATCATGATATTAGAATGATTTCTGAAGGATCACACCGAAGACTGGAGTAATGATGCTGAAAATTCAGCTTTGTCATTTTTCTGTGTGCAAAATGATAACAATATTTGTCAACATCACTGTTTTCACTGTATATCTGATTAAATAAAACACGGCCTCTGAGACTTCTGACCCCAAACTTTCAGACCTACATTAATAAGTAATTTGGAGAATGTATATCTAAAGGGAAATGAACGTGACCATCCGACTCTTGCTTCAGATGCAGAGGTCTCGAGTTCAAATCCCAGACAAGCCCACAATTACGTTCCACTTGAGCTCAGCGGAGCAGGGCCCGCAAGAGTGAAACAAGCACTCTGTGGTCTGCAGTTTCACACAGACTTTAGTTCAGAACCGGCACATTCACCAGTAACTTGATAATGACATGAAATATTAACACGCCCACATACCCCGTCCCGTCCCCCCAACACAAACACACACACACACTCACACATTGAATATTAATGCAGCATCCTTTTCTTGCAGATTAATTGTAAACATGCATGTCGTGTATGACACATGATCTTCCCTACTGAGACATGATGCTTTTCTTCAAGTTGAAAACTGCTGTTTCTATCTGTCTCTCTCTCTCTCTCTCTCTCTCTCTCTCTCTCTCTGAGCTCACTTGTGGTCGGCGAGTAAATTTAAGTAGTGATACATGGTAAGTGCTTTCCGTTAATTACGGCTGCGTGTGTGTGTACGAGCGATGGAAAACTCATTAATGGGGCTGTTAATATTTGATGTGGGTTCTGGCGGTTTGGTTTACGGGCCGAGTGGGTCGCTGTGGTGATGAGGAGGGTGAGAAAGGGATGCCGTCGCCGTGGTCGCCCAGTGAAAGTGAGAGAGGGGTGAAACAGAGGAGATGATCAGAGGTGCAGCGGTTTCATTAAGAGAGAAATGGAAAAACGCACCTGTGGCCAGATAAATGCACGTGTGTGTGTGTGTGTGTGTGTGTGTGTGTGTGTGTGTGTGTTTGGCTATCCTTGTGAGGACATTTTACTGGTCCTCACTAGTTAAAAAGGCTTATAAATCAGCCAAAACATAATTGACTCTAGTGTTCTGCACATGTTTCTGTGATTTGGGTAAGGCCATAGAAAATATCATTAACCTGATATCAAATCAATGGAAGTCTATGCAATGTCCTCACTAATATACGGTAGTGAAACAAATGTGCGAGTGTTTGTTCTATACAATATCATTTTATACTTACAAAGCATAGATTTTCATTTCTAATATGTGGCCTATGAAGCTAAAAAATCATTTCAGGTCAATATTTAATGTGCAGTCCCTGTACATTTATTTACTTATTTTGTAAGTGGCTGACTAATATACAGTAATATATTGCAAAATTAACCATAGATTCACTAGCAGACTGATTGACTGTTCTGTATCATATATAGAAATCTATATCTGATAATCAATATAAACTACCGTTCAAAAGTTTGGGGTTAGATATTTAATGTTTTTGAAAGAAGTCTCTTCTGCTAAGCAAAGCTGCATTTTTTTTTATCAAAAATACAGTAAAAACAGTGAAATATTATTGCTATTCAAAATAGCTGTTTTCTATGTGAATATATAGTGAAATGTAATTTATTCCTGTGATCAAAGTTGCATTTTCAGCCTTCAGTGTCACATGATCCTTCAGAAATCATTCTAATATGATGATTTGCTGCTCAAGAAACATTTATGATTATTATCAATGCTGAAAACTGTTGTGCTCATCAATATTTTGTGGAAACCGTGATACTGTTTTTAAGGATTCTTTGATGAATGTCTTTAGTCACTTTTGATCAATTTAATGCGCTAGACAGACAGACAGGCAGATAGACAGATGAAATATGTAAATAGCATTTTATATATATATATATATATATATATATGTTAATCAGTACTATGATATGAACCATGGCATTACCATCTGATACCAGTACACTTTTGTCTCGTGTTCCTTTTCCAAATAACATTAATTACGTCCAAATTGGATTTGTTAATTAAAGTTTCTCTCCCAGAAGAAATCCCACAAGCCCCGGCATTTCTGCTCATTAGTTTCCCTCCTGAAACAGACACTCATTCCACTCATTCAGGCAAAGGTCAGGAGGCCACAAGAGTCATTAATGCTAAAAGAAAAGGGAAAGGTCTCCTTACGCAGAGCGTGACCTCTGACGGCGGCCCGTCCTGTCCTCATGCTGCCTGAAATACAAGAATCACTCAGCCCTTGACCTTGACACACACACACACACACACACACTTTAAGAGCTGTCAACCCTGTAAAACTCTACATTGATAATAAAAGAGTGCGAGAGAGAAATCGAGAGAGAGAGTTAAAGGTCTTTAAAAGCTCGCAGCGCTCCCGGTTTCCTCTCGGGAACGACAGTCCTAATGCAGAATGACTGCACTCTTTCTGTAAAGGAACGACAGACGCACAGAATGAAAGAGGAGCCGTCTGATGCTGAGTTATAGTGACTTGAGTAAAAGACAGAAAGAAAAAGCAATGAAAAGAAGATTTTCATACAATCTTAATACAGCTCAATAGAAAGGTTACACGTTTCTGGAAACGCTAATAAAGGCTAAAGTTAGCTATTAGATCATCTATGCAGTGTACTGCTAAAAGTTAATAAAACAAACATTTAGTCAAAATACTAATGGAATATGTACAGTTTGTGTGTTTATTGGCCAGTTAACTCCCATGTACAGTTGCTAATGTAAAGTTTCTTTCTTCTGCTGAACACAGAAGATATTTTGAAGAATGTCAGTAACCAAACAGTTGATGGGCCTCATTGACTTCCATAGTACTTTTCCCCCAATATTCCCACATTCAGCAGAAGAAAGAAAGTCAGACAGGGTTGGAACAACTTGAGGGTGAGTAAAAGATGACAGAATATTCATTTTAGGGGGAACTATCCCTTTAATACACATCCATATGTAAACATGCTTACCCCAGATTCACCGGATTGGTCCATCGTTTTCAGAACTATTTTTAGATTGACACTGCATTTTAAAAACACAGTACTCTGAAAAAGAGACAAACCTTTGGATATCTTCTGCCCCAACGTCATGCTTCATTAGAAAAACAGGAAAGAAAACCAGTTGTTAGTATGAGACTGATGTAATAAAACCATAAATAAATAAATAGCTTACCAATTCATCCATCTTCAACCAGTTTTCCGTCTTCCATGTGGCATTTGCGTGAGGGATATGTATGATGTACTCATACTTTATATGGAGCAAAACCCCAGAAGTTCCTGCACCGAGACAATTAGGAAGAATTAAACTTTACAGATAAACAAAACAACACACATTTCTACTGAAAATGTGTTTTAACAAAGGTTAAACCCTAAACTGCCGCACAGCCTACCATTGTAAGTGCACGAGTCAATGTAAATGTCTGCGGTAATCGATAAAACATTCACTCAAAAAAAAAAAAAAGCTGTTGAACAAACTTGATTAAATTAAGGAAAACTTTTCCACGAAAATGAATGACATTTTTCCAACAAAATCTAATTTGTTTGAAATGATTTATTGTAATCTTGTTGTATGAACTTAAATTAATTTAGTCATTCCTGCTAGATAAAGGTTTGTCAGGTTGACTACATTTAATTTTTGCCCTTCCTAAAATTGCCAACATTATAATTTTAGCTAATTTGACTCTACAGTTATTTCCAATGATAGAAGCTACTAGTGTTCAACTAAATTAAAACCACTTTTTACAGAGTAATATTGAATATCACTTATGCAGGTCTATGAAAGAGGTTTAATGCTTGTATAGTGTATACTGAGCGCCCACAGCCCTAAATTAAACACTCTTCTGCATAATGGTAACCACAAAATTCAGAAAGTCTTCTAAGTTTCTAACATAACTGAATATTAAACACTAACATTAACTAACAACATCTTTCCATTTACAGAAAAACACATAAAATAACACTTTAATCCCTAAATTTACCCTCCTAATGCAGTCCCTTGCAAAGCATGCTGGGAACTACGGATCCACTGCCCAGTTAGTTGTCAACAAAAATGATTCATGTAGTTTTCACACAAATTAAGTAAAGGTTGATTGAACACAATTAAATTAAGTTGGGACTAAATATTAAACAATCGTGTTACTTAAGCTTATTTTAATTCATTAAATTTAACAAGAGGCAAATATTTATTTTTTGAGTATTGATTTTAAAATGATTTTTAAACAATTATTTTTTTTAAATATATTTTATTTATAGTTTAAATTTTTTACAAAACACAAAAGAAAAAGAAAACAACAAGGCAAAAACCCTCTCTCCACAAGGCAAGATATTAAATATAAAAATAAACAGTAATAAGCATAGATTTACATCTAGTCTGTGGTCGTGTCAAGTTGGGTCAGGATGTTCAAAAAAGGAGTCCAAATCAGTTCCAAGTCATCTAGTTTTCCTCGGATAGAATGTAGAATTTGTTCTGGTGTGCAGTACAGGAGTTCATTAGCCCAGTGTTTTTGGCTGGGAGGGATGACACTTTTCCAATCCTTCAGGATACACTTCTTGGCAGCCGATGCTGCTAGTAACACAAAATGCTTCTTATTTGAGTTCACCTTCAATAAGGTTACGTCCCCCAGTAACCAAATCCTAGGGTCGGCGTCCAGAGCCTGTCCACAAACCCGAGAGGTCACTGCGATGATGTGAGTCCAGTATGGCTTCAAACGGGTACAACTCCATAGCATGTGCACAAGAGCTCCGACAGAGATGGTGTATCTTTGACATTGATCAGAGATGTAATTTCCTAATTTACTTAACCTATATGGCGTAAAATATGTTCTATGGTAAATATTGAATTGAATTTGTCTGTGTTTAGAAGACACCAATTTTGTTTGTGCCAATTCCAATAATCTGTTCCAATTCTCCTCTGTGTAAGTCCACCCAAGATCAGACTCCCACCTTGTTTTGTTTGTATATCTGGCATAAGCCGGATAAGTTATGGTTTTATACACTGTAGATATTAAACCTTTAATTCTATTGCATTTGGAGTTAAAAATGCATTTTTCAAGTAAAGATTCCTCGGGTCTGTGCAGAAAACTATCTTTAGTTTGACTCTTGATCCAGCTTCTAATTTGTAAATATTTGAAAAAGTTACGTTTATCTATATCATACATTTCTAACATTTGACTGAAACTTTAAAAGGCATTATTAGTATAAAGGTCACTAACCATTTTTACTCCTTTTCTCACCCAGTTTTGTAAAACTCCATCCGCTAAGGCCGCTGGGATGTTGGGATTGTTCGTGAAAGGTGAATTTACCAATAATTTTATGTTTTGTCCAACTGATACGTGCAATTGCGTGCAATTGCTGCCAGGCGATTCCTTGAAGAAGGATATAGGAACCTTCAGTGGTATACACTGGAATAAAAAAATAAATTTGAGTAATAGATTCATTTTTATTGTATTAATCCTGCCAATCAGTGATAAGGGGAGGTCCATCCATCTCAGTAACTCTTTTTTAGATTTAGTGAGCAAAGAGGCGTAATTTTCTTCATATATTTTGTCACAAGTGCTACAGATAGTGATTCCCAGGTATCTGAAGCCCTCCGTACACCATTTAAATTGAACTGGAAGCAGACTTATGTAATGGTTTGTCAAAATTAATTAATTAATTTTGTATCCCGATACAGCACTGTACTTTTGATTTTTAAACAATTCTGTGATGTTGTCATCAGTGTGACACCTGTATTTGTGTCATAGTGTGTAAAGAGCTGTGTGTGTGTGTGTGTGTGTGTGTGTGTGTCTGAGCATCAGCTGTGTGAACTATGATCTGGAGCAGCTGTCACTCATTCCCCTGGTGAAAGCGCTTCAGACGTGTGATCATGATGATCGTCATCCAGTCTGCAGCCATTCACAGGCTTCACATCACTTATTAAGTCATAACTTCATACACACTGATGGGTTACGCCAGGTCAAGTTACGCAGCCAGACACACAAACATGTCAGGGAGTCGCATGCGTAAATGTACACTTTTACACTCTTAAATAAAGCATTTATTTGCGAAACAAATGGACTTATCGAGTTTTAAATAGAAGGAGCTGACATTAAAGCCTGTACAACTCATCAGTGCACAAGTTTTATGTTACAGTTACCGGAAATAAGTCCTTTGAAATATGTCTCTATCATATTTTCATAAATTTGTAAGCTTGATCTTATAATGTTAATCCCCATATTTTGCCAGCTGAACCACATTATTTTTTAATCTCAGGCCATATGCTGTGAAAAACTGAAACATGCAAACGCAGACAAAGCAAAAACAAGACAAAAAAAATGCAGCACAAAGAGGAAATTAAATCTACAAACTTCTTATGTTTTAAGAAATTAAAATGAAATTAAACGCATTCTAAAGAAGCAACTGAAAACGTTTCAGCACTTGGAAATGAAGTTTTCATGCGTGTTTCCATGTTATATCACTTTATGACTCAGCGGATATATAAGAATAGATATATGTAATATCAGCAGATGACTTGTTGATTTATTCATGAACTCTTATCAGAGGTGAATCTCTGTCTGTCGAGAGAGATTGAGATTGTCTGACAGTAAAGGTGCTCTATCTGAAGGATGCTCATCTCCTCCAAACTTTCAGATTTATGCTTTATGACAAGGTAGAGGACGAAGAGCTGGTCAGTGTGTGTGTGTGTTAGTCCTGTCAAAGCTTGTTTTGTTTATTTGTGTTGCTTTATGAGATGACAGTTTCCGGAGCGGTGTGTGTGTATTATAGTGTTTCAAAGATACATACAGTAGAATAAAGAACAGATTTGGGCCTAACACACCAACACACACACACACACACAAAGTTACAAGGAAAAACGAACAAAAGAAATGTTTCGGTCATATTCCACTCCTTAAATCAAAAGACAAAAAAGAAATGAAATAAAAAAAAGCAAATCTATACCCACAAACATTAATCTAGACAAAAAATGTATATTTTAAGTTTTTATCCACTTTAATATACTACCAGTAAAGGATGATCAAGAAAATCATATACTTTACAATTTACAATATATTTTACAATTTTCTTGTGTTGTTTGTCTGTGGAAAACTCAGTGTGTTGTGGATGGTTGCCAGGGTGTTACTATGCATTTTTAACAGGTTTCTATGTGATTTCCAGGTGGTTTCTTCCTTTGTAAAGTGAAGTGAGTCCTGCAGCCTCCAGTCTTTGTGATCTACGGGTCCCTCCTTCAGTGTGTGTGTGCGTGTGTGCGTGTGTGTGTGTGTGTGTGTGTGTGTGAAGCATCATTCATATTCATAGTGAAAACACTGCAGGAAGAAGAATTACACACCAGAGTTAATACTACTGTTAGCGGTTTGATCATATCACTGAATCTGAGAGAGAGGATAGGGATTCTTGTCTTAGCAAACACCACATCAGCTTCTCATGAAGCTTGCGGATAAGAAAGAGAGAGTAGGGCACCATGGGAAAGGCCTACTTTTCTGCCCAAAGACGCTCAGATTAAAATAACTCAAACTAGCAGGGGAAAAACACAAGGATGAGCAAACAGAAGCGTTCTGCATGTGCATTTCTGTGTGTGTGTGTGTGTGTGTGTGTCACCTGGGCATCAACAGGGGACATGTACCGAGTGAAGCAGGTGCGTGTGTGTGATGTGTCCAGGTAGTATTTTGGGGCTTTCTAAAAACGGGCAGCACCGTGATGGCCCTGCAGTAGTGTGTGATGTGTGTTACCCTGATGGTTCTGTAAGTGACACTATGCACCGTATACACACACGAGTATGGACCGTGTTTCACGGACCTGCCACTTCCGATGAACTATGATTCATCTTATGGTTTTCTATTGTGCCACCTGTCTTATTGTGGTGTTATTGGCAACTAATTTTAAGGTTAAAAGACAGATTTTGGTAGTTAAAGTAGGTCCAGTATATTAACTCTATCACTTTATGAAATATACGGTTATAAGTTATTAGTCAAATATACAGGCAGGCATACTGTAAAACTGGATTTCTGGCACACACAGCTGCCAGTTTTCCACCATACGTTTAACATGTTCTTTACAGTGTGAAGTGAATGTGCTGAGCTGGTAAAAGAAACTTTGCCTGTTTTTGCAGAGCAGTCAGACTCCAGTTTGTCCTGTTTTCTGATCAGTTTTCATAAGGATATAGGCTAAATCTAAAGAAAAAGAAAATTTATTTTGCATACAGAAAATTAAGTCTATTTTTGACCATTGCATTTTTTTTAAACATTATTTTCATGCCAATTAAACAATTGTTTTTGACATTACAATAAAAAATGGTTTCATGACATGTACTGAATTATTTAATGAATATCATGAAACTATTTAATGAATTATTTCAAATTTCTTTGTGCCAAATATCAGGCTATTTCCCTTTTTTCTTTTGTTTTTGGGGTAATAATTGTTTTTGACATTACAATAAAAACAAACTATTTAATTAATTATTTCAAATTTCTTTGTGCCAAAATATTATTTCCTTTTTTCTTTTGTTTTTGGGGTAATAATAAAATAAAACTGCATACAGAAAATTAAGCCTACTGTGTGTTCATTACATTTTTTAAACATTATTTTCATGGCATTTAAGCATGTTTATTGCACATTAAAAATTACTTTAAAGTCATGAAATGCAAGAAATCATAAGCTCCTTAAAACTTAATTTTCTTTTTTTAATAAGACATTTGCATACAGAAAATGCAGCCCAGCATTACGATAAAAATTTCATGAAATATTGTCACAATGCAATAATTCAAAAAAGAATTTGAAAAGACTTTTCCTTTATTGTAAATATTATTTATTGCTTTTTTTTGTAGTAAATTTGATCTTGACTACTAATTAGAAGTGATTGAAGACAGATCTCTCTATGCTGGTGTAGAAAAAGTCATTTTCGTAAGATGATCTTACAAAATCATTTGCACTCATACACACACACACACACACACACACACACACAAATGTCCTTGTAACCTTATACAGACTTTTCTAATTACATTACCCTACACAACTAATTGAAATTCCCTAAAGATGAGTGTGTGTTAATTCACTAATCCTTTTTGGATATCTGTTACTAATTTGATATCTTCAAGGTATTGTATGTTATTGATACACACACACACACACACACACGGGACCTCCGCAGGGCCGCTGATGGGAGCGTCACCCCCGCGAGGCCTCGTCCGAACACTGACACCCGTGATCAAACCCCACACAGTCCGGCTTCTGAGAGATTCATGACCACGCGTTTGATGAACCTCATGTGACCTTTGATAACCAGAACCAGAAAAATACACAAATACTGGGTGAAATTGTTGACTTCAATTTTTATATATATGTTATGACATTAAATTATGACTACAGAGGATAAGTAAGTGTGGTGTACAGTTAGATTCTCATATTGAAGCTTTTAAATAAATATATATATTTTAATTTCTGGCACTGTATGTGGCAGTATCCATGACAACCGAACTAAGGCTCACTAAAGCCCAGCAGTGTGTTGGTGTGATGCGTTTAAGTGTGTCCGCGAGACAAAGAGAGACACCGAGGAGGAACTGCTGGTCATCACATGATAACGGCTTCTGTCGCACATTCACCAGAACTTTGCACTGTTGATCTTACAATTTGTTCAAGAAAACCAAAACAAAATTCCTCATAACAATAATCTCACTCAGCCAATAATTTTCACAATCACAACTTCTCAGATTGGCCTGATGTTAGTGACTCAAATGAGATTTCAGAGGGCCTTCTCGCCCTACAGTGACCCACGCAGAGGTTCAGTGGCTGTGGAAAAGTGCAAGCCGTGCTGTGATGGATAAGCACTGAATTAGTCCGGCTAAATCCATGTGCACTGATGGGAACAAAGAGGGAATGAGGGGTCCGGACACGGAGCGGAAACACTGCATTACAGCAAAGCCTGGGAGAATGAAGCTGATGCAACAGCCCAGATATGACCAGAACACACACACACACACACGCATTTATCAACACAGTGTTGCTCACCACACGTTTACGATGGTATCAGACCATGTTAGGTCACTACTGAGTTACAATATTCATATATTCACAATTATACAATATTGTATACACAAACCGATTAAACAAGTTGGCATTTTAACAAATACTATTGCTAGTGTGATATAATGTCACACTCTAAATAATAGCAACTGAACTTATGTATAATCATTGTTTGTTTATAAATTCAAAAACAGGTCCAGATCACTTCAGAAAAAGAAGAATTTTTTTTTATCTATAATATTTTGCATAAAGATTAGGCTTATATTCTCCATCCTTCTTATATAACACATTATGTTTTTATTTAAATCATCATAAAGGCACGACAAATACTACCATATATTAAATTATTAATATATTTAGTTAAAAATGATATACCCTGGCCAGTAAAGAAGACTGCTCACCAAAGATGCATTTATTTGATCAAAAACACACGAATAAAACATTATAAAAGAAAATATTATTACTATTTAGAATAACTGTTTTGTATTCTAATATATTGTAAAATGTAATTTGTAATCAAAGCTGAATTTTCAGCATCATTACTCCAGTCTTCAGTCACATGATCCTTCAGAAATCATTCTAATATGATGATTTAATGCTCAAGAAACATTTCTGATTATTATCAAGGTTGAAAACATTAATATTTTTGTGGAAACCGTAATATGTTTATTTTTTTCAGGATTCTTTAATAAATAGAAAGTTCAAAAGAACGGCATTTATTTAAAATAGAAATCTTTTGTGCTATTCTCACTGACCCCAACGTTTTGAATGGTAGAGTGTCATAATATTTCTGCATTACAGTAATGAGAACTTTTATTTCCTCATAAAATAAACGTTATGATCTGAATATGTAGTTTTTAGTATGTCAAAACATTTCATTATTCAAAATGAATTCAATGAACAGACACAGTTACATCACTCTCTCTCTTTCTCTGTGAACTGCCTGAAGTTAGACCCTCTTGTCACTCCACCATATGCCTCAGCCAGTCGGCATATGCCCGACCAACCCATTTACCAAACACACGCAAACACACACACTCTGCCAGAGACCTGCTGCGTTAAATGTCTATCTCATGCTGTATGTCCATTCACACACCACTCCAAATCAATAGTCGACCTTTCGTCACCCTCATATCACTCCAAGCCTGTACGCTGGTATCTAGTTGAACACAAAGTAGAAATCTTTGATGAATGATTATGCCGTGCAATAACTGAAGAGGCTAAGCTACAAATAGGACAAAAAAAGCATGAAAAAGAAAACGGCTTCTGAAATCATATGGAAGATTGAAGAACAGACTGACATTTAAATAGTTATTCACTAGTAATGTTCCCCTTCTCATGCCTCATCTGCATTCATGCCCAAAATTCAAGATTAGCATTGTTCAATTACAACACACAAGTAGCACACAGAACCATTTTTGTGCTTTTTTTGGTGCGTTACAAACATGGACATATGAAGTGTCAATTTATGCAAAAATGGTGCGCAACAATTATTTTTTTTAAATCCACAAAAACAACAACATACAGGTTTGCAACGACACGAGGGTCAGTAAAAATAGCCAGAATTTGTATGTCTTTTGTCACCGTGTGTTTGCAGTGGATGTGGGATGTTCATAAAGCTCATAAACTCAGTATTATAGATCAGGTTTGGGTTGCCATATAATGTGCTACTTTAAAAAAAAAAACTATTTTAGGTGAAAACTGTATTTATTTTTTATGCCAGATGATAGTATTGTACATATACCTACACACACACACACACACACACACAATTATTTTTGTTTATCTTGGTGCGAGCATACACAACTATATTCTCTGACTGATTTAGAGAGTAAGAAATGCTTTAATATGTCAAAACAAATGTTGATTTATTGTCTTTTTTGAAAAGCAACAACAAAAATAAGTTAAACTTCAAATATTTTAGGATGAATTATGAATGTAAAGCAATATGTTTTTAGTCTTTTTCAACCAGTCCACAGAGAAGTCATTAAGACATCTTGAATGTTCTATAACCTTCGCATCAGCAATTTTCTGGAAGAACTCATAAAGACCTAAAATAATACAGACAGGAACAGATCTCTTGGCTGCAATGCGTGTGTGTGAGAGTGTGTGAGAGTGTGTTCTGGACTAAACTGGGTTCTGCTGGCAGATGGATTTAACTCCCTGAGAGGCTAACCGGCTACAAATAGCACCAGTCACACACACACACACAAACACTTGTCAATGCTCAGGCAGACACACATCACTCTCACGATTTATCTCTTCGACACACACACACACACGTCTCTCTCCGTCATGAGAGGTCCTTAATGTTAAGGAGGCTAAAATTAGCACTAAAGAGCTGATGAAGTTTACAGCCAAGAAAACCTTACAGGACAAACAGGTGGTAAAAAGAGAGCAAAAGAGGACATTCTCTTGTCCAATTTTTCCCATGATGCTCTGGGGCTGGCACAGACCTGGCACACTCGTGGAGAGCCCCGCTGAGAAACGGCCAATCAGAGGGAAGATCCGCCCCCAGGAGCCGTCGAAGCACATCACATCTCACGACCAGAGAAAGTGGCACGACACTCGCACACTCGACACTGACCCGCCTGTGTGTGTATGTGTGTGTGTGTGTGTGTGTGTGTGTGTGTGCGCAGAGATGGAGGAATCAAATTTATTATGATCACCAGAAATGATATACCAAATTTTCTAAAATATTTAAATATTATATATTAACTACAACTGCAAAAGGAACCTATAGTAATTTATCATAACACACTGTAAGTTTAACCTATATTAACCCATATTAAGTGTCATATAATATTTCAAAATTACAATATTTTAATATAGGAAATTCAAATTATATTATTTCATTATTATGGTGCCAAAATACAAAAATGCTTTATGGTTGTGAAATGTGACCTGGACGTGTTTCTGTGAGACTGTGAACTGTGAGACGTGTGTGTGGGTCTCTATCAGTCACAGGGTGTTTAGCGCTGATCTCAGTCTGTCATTACGAGTCCGCGGGTGTGAAAAACTATCGGCCATTAGATCCGCACTGCTGTCACCTCTGTCCTCGCTTCTGTCTCTCTCCATCTCTCTACTGCCTCCCCTCCACCTCAACTTTAACCCAACCTGTCTCTCTCTTTAACCTTGCGGAGTCGATCTCTCTCATCTCCACACACACACACACACACACACACACACACACACACACACACACACACACACACACACACACACACACAGACACACTCACTAACCCGACCCCTAAACCTACCCATCACACACAACTTTCTACATTTTTACATTTTCAAAAAAACTCCCCACAATGTAATATAAACCACACACACACAGAAACACACACCCACCAACATGTACACACACACACACACACACACACACACACACACACACACACACACACACACACACTAACCTGACCCCTAAACCTACCCACACACAACTTTCTGCATTTTTACATTTTCAAAAAACTCCCCACAATGTAATAAACCTGTACACACACACACACACACAAACACACACACCATCGTGCACACACACACACCTGACCCCTAAACCTACCCATCACACACAACTTTCTACATTTTTACATTTTCAAAAAAACTCCCCACAATGTAATATAAACCACACACACACAGAAACACACACCCACCAACATGTACACACACACACACACACACACACTAACCTGACCCCTAAACCTACCCACACACAACTTCCTGCATTTTTACATTTTCAAAAAACTCCCCACAATGTAATAAACCTGTACACACACACACACACCATCGTGCACACACACACACCTGACCCCTAAACCTACCCATCACACACAACTTTCTACATTTATACATTTTCAAAAAAACTCCCCACAATGTAATATAAACCTGTAAACACACACACAAACACACACAAACACACATAAACACACACAACCCCTAAACCTACCCATCACACACAACTTTCTACATTTTCAAAAAAACTTATATAAACCTGTAAACACACACATAAACACACACACACCCCAACGCGCGCACGCGCACACACACACACACACACACACACACACACACACACTTCAGTAGATATCTAAATAAAAACACCCCATGGACTTCAAACTGGACATTTTGTAATTAAGTTTAACTAATTATAATGACTACAGAGTAACTCAACCCAAATTCTACCACTAAAATTGGATTTTATAACATTTAAAGGGATAGTTCACCCAAAAATTGGGTCATAATTTACTCACCTTCAAGTTGTTCCAAACCTGTATGAGTTTCTTTCTTCTACTGAACACAGAGGAAGATATTCTGAAGAAAGTCGGTGACCAAACAGTTGATGGACCCCATTGACTCCCATATTAAAAAAGGAAAAGGAAAAAATAAATAATATGGAAGTCAATGGGGTCCATAAACTGTTCGGTTACCGACTTTATTCAAAATATCTTCTTTTGTGTTCAGCAGAAGAGAGAAACTCAAGGAACAACTTGATGTTGAGTAAATGATGGCAGAATTTTTGGATGGATGGATGGATGGATGGATGGATGGATGGATGGATGGAGTAGCGTTTCTGTAGTTCGTATGAGACATAAGAAACTACAAATTTGACTTGCTTTATGGCAAGCATTACAATAGTCATTATTTAGTTTTTCTCCGTTTCTGATGTCGCAATACATCATACTTTCATAAAATCATGCAACATACTCTACCTTGTCTGTGGACATCGTTCATTCCAAAGCCGGCGCTGCATTAACAAATAGCGTGCGTGCGACAGCATATTTACGACAGCGGTAATGGACAATTCCGCTTCCAACCTGTAGGGGGACCGAAGAGGAAAAGTTATTTGGTGTTAATCTCAGAAACAAAAATAATCTCAGAAACAAAAGTAAAATCAGCAGATGCTAAAGATACTAAATACCAGGCCACTAGAATGCAATAATTATAAATGAATATGAATAAAACACACAACCACAAAATAATAATGTATTAGGCAGCACTGTAGCGTTACTTTGATAATATTTCACAGTAAAATTAGGAATATATATATATGTACAAATATTTGGTTGAACTAAACACAGTGTACCTGACTCAAAAACACACGTTACATCCATTTTTAAAAGATTTTTTAAAAAGCCACTGACCCAGTGGCATTCTGTGTGGTATTATAAAAATCACTAACAGCCCTCCGAAAAGAGCAACATCTGAGTAATAAAATATTCTACTGGGCAAACAGAGTCACACAGACAGAGTCACACTTAGTCACTGAATGTATCCCAGAACAAAATCATCACTGCAAACACACAGTGCAAAAAAAAGAACAACCAAAATATGAAGGTGTGAAAAGAGAGAATGGATAAGAAACAGAAAGCATATTATGAAAGAGAAGAGAAACGATGGGAACTGGCTCTAAGACTAAGGGCCCTATCTTGCAGCCAGCACAATTGACTTTGTACACCGACACATGTATCATTCCTATTTTGCACCCGACACACAGCGGATTTTTCCCTCCACAGACGCACGTCGGTAAACTAGGGAATGAACTTGCGCTCCCGGGGTTCGGTTCAGCGAAAAGAGGAGGCGTGTTTCGGCGCAAACGTTCCCTGGTGCTATTTTGCAGTTTCAGAAAACAATTCCGCCACAGACTAGGAAAAACCTCGTCTAAAGTCAGTGGCGTGTTATTCAGATGCTATTTTAAGGGCGCATGCTTTGCCATAATGTAGCATGTGCACATACACTTTGCTTCTCTCATCTACACACAGACGCAGCAGTTCCCATTTTTGCAAACCATACATTATTACAAGGAAAAATATTACCACACGAGGGAAATCATTGTGGTGTCCATGAAGATGTGAAAAAATAGGCATAAATCTAGCTTACACATTTACCCAAATTATCATACGCCTGTTTAACCGAAGCTAATTTGGGTGTGTTTCTCCATCCCCAATGTCACTTCTCTGTGTTTTACGGCCCTGACGAGAACGCCGGTCTCCTCGGCTGTGAACCGCTCTTGGCGTGCGCCTGGCAAATCGCCATTATAATACAGGGTTTTTCCTACATTGAAAAATTTTTGGCGGCCGCCAAAATGATTTTTTGTCCCGCCAAAGCCTTATTTGATCAGTAATTGGGTTTTGTGAGTGAAGCAGGCTACTGACGGAGTGACGGAGAGAACGATCACAGTGCCCCACCCCCGCGCGGGCACTCTCCGTCTTCAGTTCTGTCTTTGCTCTCTCCCTCGCATCAAAATCAACTGATCATAAAGGTCGGAAGACCGAATCCATGTTTCACGTGGGGCATTCGGAGAATATTTTTGCTGAATTAGCGCTGGGTGTAAATTGCAGTCAAAAAAAGTTGCCTTATCTTCTCTTATAGCTTGTGACAAGCATTCCGCACATGCAGCTGACATAACTTTAAATAAACGCAAAAAAAAAAAAATCTATCCAGTTTGAAGTGGTTTTTTAGGGGTGTGCGATATGACGATTTTTGTTCGTGGACGATTAAAACGTCTCCACGATCTGCTTTTGAAGAAATATTGTAGAATCGTGCACTAGGCCTATATCTGTTCTGGCGCCTCCCAACATACTAAACACCGCGACGTATGTTCACATAAATGTTAACGCAGCGGAACGGGACACTGCAGTTCATAATTTGCATGTGCTTTAAAGGGGTGATGAACTGAGAAATCAAATTTTCCTTGAGCTTTTGACATATAAGAGATCATCATACTATAATAATATCCTGTAAGTTTCAGAACTGAAAACTACCTTGTTAGTCCAATAAAAGCTTTTATAAACATCAGGCTTAGCAAACGACTCGTTTTTCAAAGTGGGGAACTATGACGTCAAAGAGGATAAAACACCGCCTCCACAAAAGAAGATCAACGCCTACTTCAACACGGCCTGTTTAGCCCCGCCCACCGATTCGCCCAAACATGCTAAATAACATAGGACGACATGATAATTGCTAAACCAGATCAAGCTACTTCCAAGCAATAAACATGCTGTTTACTAAATATTGTGTAGTGCCTGTTTGTGGAAGAAGACAGTCTGCATAAGCTTCCTTCGGATTCCAGCATGGTTAAACTTTATTAAATCAGTCAATCACAATTTCCCGACGGATCTGCCAGCAACATGTAAGTAACCATGTGTATTCTAATGCCTGATCTGCGATCAGCGATTTCTGATGTGTAATTATTCAAGTTCAGATATCTTTCTCTTAAAATCGTTCAATACTATTTATGCATCAGTGACTAAACGATCAACTTCACATAATTTCTCGTAGTATTATGAAAATAATCTTTTTTAAACTGTTATTAAATTATATACAGAAAGCGATCAAAGAACGATCCCTTTCCATTCGCCCAAGCTGTCAATCAAACAGCACAGCGCGAGCCGCGAGAGCTTATATCTGGACACTTACCAAACTCGTGATGAAATAATGACACTGTTACACTACACAACGAAGCTCTTACTGTGTATTCACATCGTGTTTGCATTGTGATTTGGTGTAAGCATTTGTGAGAGTGCAAAAATTGCGTTGCAATGATAAGATCTTTATTCACGCGATCAACAGACTGTCTGTCATCTGCTCAGTCAGTGCTCATCATGCTGCAACCTTTCATGCGATGTAATCATAGGCGTCGATTTCGGGGGGGACGGGGGGGACGCGTACCCCCCAGATTTCGTCATGAGTCATTTTGTACCCACCACTTTTAACTTCCGTCCATATTAATTTGACTTTTGGTTCGATTTTTTTGACCGTTTTCAGTGGTTGTGAGGAACAATATGAGAGAGAAATTTGGTAATCATTGTCTGACCCAACAAAAAAAAACATTATAATATTCATTTTATTTTATTTTCCGTGTTCGCATTTATGAGGGAAAAAACAACGTGCCAGTTTAGGTTACGGACCAGAGCGCTCTGAAAGCGCCACTAAAAGACTGCTTTAAAACTTTCACAGAGACCTCAAAAAGAACAGCTGCCTTTCTTTAAAGTGATTTTCGTTTGGTATTAATTATATCTTAATTTTAATCAATGTTTCATGAACCAATGGATTTAATATAGTAAATATAGCAGAATCATACGTGACGCATTGCTGCCACATACATATTATTTTTTCCCCTCAATTATGTCTACTAACGAGATCTTATGTCGTTTTAAAATAACGATGCATTTTAATTGTTTATTAATGAACTAGTCTTTTCTAAATCAGTGTAGGCTGCCTGCATACTTATCTCCACATCTCCGCTGTAATGTAGCCTAGATGCGCCTTTCATACGGACAGGATTACATAATCAGATGGTAGCTACCGTATTTGCTTTCGATTGGATTTTTTTTTCGTTGGTGGACATTTTTTTTAGTAACTTTATAGTTATATTTCTCATGTCTGTGAGGCTTGTCTATACACTGTTTGTCAGTTCATTTTTGAGGCGCGCTCCAATTCACAGAGATCATGAAAGCGCGCCCTGTTCGTTTTCTTTTATTTTACAAAGGCACACCGTTTTCTTGTTGTTGTGAGTTTACACAAATAAAAGTAGTTGCGACTGATGTATTATTATATTCTGTATGACCAGAAATGGAGTATTTTAAGTTGTTTCCACTGTTGATAGGAAAATGCGAGTGATGGCACCGGCGCCTCCATCCACATAGGCTATAGTGCGCGCTCCACACTCCGCACAAACACTTGGATATGCGCTTCATAATAGCAAACATTTATTTAGGTTAACGTTAGAGCGAGCGGCCATGCCAGACGGATAATCCTCTTCATGTTTAACTAATCAAATTCTGTTGCATTTTATTGCGCCAGTTTGAAAAGGGCGGCTGAAACACTTAGCCTATACAGATAAACGCCCAACGCTGGTGTTTTTCTTTAAACAAATTCGTTTAGGCTTTAAAATAAATATTGTTTATGGGCTAATTAATGCCACAATAATTTATTTATTTTATTTGTTTTGCATTGAATACCATTGCATATTTTCATTGAATGCATTGAATATTTGCTATGCCATCCTCCCATAGAAAGACACGTTAAGAGCCACCTATTTTCCTTATAATAAAGGGTTTCTACGAAAGGAAAACGCTTAATGTATAATTAAATGCATTGCGTTCATATTCTTTATCACTGAAGCTTTTTCTTTATTATAAGGGTGTATTATTCCATTAAAAAAGGGACTGTTTATAAGGTGACAATCCGTTATACATCTTGAAGATTTTTGTATTGTATTGTATCTTCTGTTATAAACACGAAGATTGACATTTCGTTAATTAAACAAAATAAAAACACAAGGTGTAAAAAATAAACAACTTAGGCTATGTTCTGTTAGATGTGTTTTGACTAGTTTTTGTTTAATTATATCTCTATGAAGATATAGCCTATTAACAATCATTCATAATCATTACTTTTACGAAGTGGACGAGCGGAGCGGAATATTCAGAAATGCGCTCTCCACTCACGAGCTCTGATCGGATTCGGAACAAACCCGAACCTCACTGTCTGCTGAACTTGCGCAGAAACATCAAAATATAACCAGCTTTTTAAAATGTTTTTTTTTAAACTAAACACTATTTTAGCACAAATTATGAGCTCATTGGCGATTTTTTTATAATTATTGACAAAATTAGAATATAGTAAAAGTTTTTTTTTTTTTTTTTTTTTTTTTTTTTGGGTGGGCCTGTTGAAAAGTGGGGCCGTGCCTGAGCTACAGGACATCGTCTTCCAAAACATAACTGCGCGAAAGAGAGAAAAAAATGAATGCGTCATTGTACCCAGCACTTCTGAAAATGCACTTCCGAATGCGTCTCTGTCCCCAGCACATTTCAAACCAAACTGACGCCCATGGATGTAATAGATTTAAATATAATGCTTTAAACGATACTTTTCACGATTTGTTAATCTCGATAGCTGTAATAGTAAAAACGTAGTAAAAGTTTTCGAGAGAGTTCATGTAATACTAGCTATTTCATATGCAAGCATGTCAGCCAATCACAGCAGTGGGCGTTTGCACTGCAGTCTCACAGCAGACACGCCCCTTAAAACGGAGCGTTCAAATCTGAGGCTGAAATCAGGCTTGGAAAAATGGCTTTTATTTATAAATTATGACAATTTTTGATGTAAAAATCATACTAACATTATAAGGGCACCCCAGGAAACATTATAAAATAATAAAACAATCCAGTTCATGACCCCTTTAATGCCTTGTCGGTTAAACATTTAATTCGCGTGCTGATGCGCTGTTCTGACGTGTGCTGTGAAGCTCACATGCACTAAAAGCCTGTCTACCAGCGCCTGATACTGGACTAAGTTATCTTTCGAGTCTTATTGTGCTTATACTGTTAAATACACACAAGGTTTATATAAACAGAGTCGGTTATGTCTAAAGTGAAAGCAAACTTGAGAAAATTGAGAGAAAATCTGCTTGTCAAATGCGCAACTCTTAAAGAAACAGTAGCAATAGTAAACACGCTGCCGCTTGTCCTTAAAGGGATAGTTCACCCAAAAATAAAAATTATCTCATCATTAATGCACTCTAATGTTGTTCCAATCCTCTATTAATTTCCTTCTAATATTTTCTAATATTTTTCTAATATTAATATTTTGAAGAATGTGGCTATCAGGGATGGAAATTAGCACCCGCCACCAGCCAAATGCGGGTGATTTTGTGTTGTGGCGGGTAAACTCGCTTCACCTACCGGCCACCGTGGCGGGTAAATAAAAATATACTGTTTCACACAGACGGCGGACACTTTTAGAGGACATAAGTGTACGCTGAAATAAAGTCTTTCACCTCAGAAAAACGGACTTTCTTGTCCTGTCACGTCAGCCGTTATCCTGTGCTCGGAGCGCACACTCTTCAACTGCACGCGCATCCGGCGGCGCGCGCTGTGTATCGCCTCACTGTATATAAAGTGCAAAAGAAACTACGAGCATGCAACGCCGTTACGTTGTAAATTACACAAAATAAAAGTAATGCAGGTATGATTTTCATACTATTCACCAGGAGCAGTTTCCATGGTTCATTAACAGTTATTGTTAATATTGTGTATTCACCATGGTAACTGTCGTTTCCATATTAACCCTAAAATGCCACTTTATTTTTCTTTGTGTTATTTTTTATATTTTTAAATGACTCTAGTGGCTCATACCAACATTGTATTAACAAAAACTAGTTTGGGACTGCTATTTAATAGCTTTAGCATAGGCCTAATGTTTATTTATTAGTACTACTAGTCTTTACTATTAGTCATATTCTTACAATTTATGTTAAGTAAAGGGGGACAGTACTTATGTGTGTGGAAATAGCCAGTTTCAATAAAACTACTTGTGACATGTCATATTTGGCTTTGACTGAACATTTGCTCTCACTTTGCGGAAAAAATATCGGGATATATATCGTATATCGATATTCAGCCTAAATAATCGGGATATGACTTTTGGTCCATATCGCCCAGCCCTAGTTTCATTGTTGGGACTAAAAACCTAAAACTGGAAGCCATAAAAGACCACGAATCATTCAAATGCCACATCCAGGTAAAAAAGAGAAATATATAGAGAGAAAGAGAAAATGTCAGTATTTCATTGAGACTTGAGATTAAATAAACTGCTTAAGTATTGTAGATCTTGTAGTATTAATTTTCACATGCAGTTACACATTGTCGGTTAAAAACAAGAAAGTGGCTGGTAAAAACATTGAGTGGCTGGTAGATTTTGAAATCCACCAGCCACAGTGGCCGGTGGACAAAAAGGTTAATTTCCATCCCTGGTGGCTATCCAAACAGTAGCTGATCCCCATTGACTTTCATAGGAGAAAAATATACTATGGAAGTCACTGGGGTTCATCAACTGTTTGGTTACCCACAATCTTCCAAATAACTTTTATTTTCAACAGAAGAAAGAAACTTATTCGAGTTTAAAACAACTTGAGAGAGTAAATTATGATAATTAGAATTTTTAGGAGAACTATCCCTAATAAGACAACAAAATGCAAAGAGAAAAATCACTCACTGCTCTTCACTGATAACTTTAGCTTTAATAAGTATCAATGTATAATTTATACAGTGAAGTCTATGTTTTGTTTTATTTTCATATTTGTTCATTTAATTACTTTCTTTTCTTTAAGAAAAAAAATCACAAACTGTTTCTTTGTATTTATTTTAAATTTAACATTTATTGTCAATATTGGGCTTGCGGATCATGTGGGTACTAGAGGACTCTTTGCTGTGTGTGGATGACCATGTCGGTCAGCCACCACCGAAGACCAATTTTGACCCAGGAAAAACCCTGTAATAGCAATCCGCCACGGAACAAGTGCGCCTGCTTTTAAAGGGAATGTGAGATGATGCTCTGATTGGTTTATTTCACAGGTGTGGTTTACGCCCAAACCACACCTATGAATAATGAAGCTACTTCAGACCAACCGTTTTAGATTTTATATTAGATCCGCCCACAAAGTTACTTGCGGTTCGAGTTTGATACTTGCATTTCAGATCGTTAAAATAGGGCCCTAAATCTGAAAGGGAGAGAGGGAGAGGGAGAGAGCAAGTTCTCAGAACAATAGTCTGCATGTGGGAGGACAAGAATCTTCTATTTTACATTTCCAGAAGCGAACAGAACACAGGAGTCTGAAGAGAGGGATGCAAGTAAACCAGGAGCTGCTTAGCTAGCGGGGTTTTTAGTCAAGAATCACTATTTTTAGTGATCTTACTTGGGGTTAGTGATTTGAACAAACTAATAACCCCAACTTATCCTATCTGAGATATTGAATCATTCCTGAAATCATGCGGCTTGTTGTGCAACTGTGCTAAAAACACTCTAAAGCAACCCTATAAGGCCCTAACAACCCCTAGAAATGTCATAGCAACATGAAAACAACCCAAACTGAATTGCAACATGTTAAAAACAATCAGAAAATCTTAGTAACTTCCCTGAACACCCTAGTAACCACAAAGCAACACCTTTACAATCTCAAAATGCTCTAGCAACTATATCTGCATGTTAAAAAATACTTAGAACAACACTTGGCACATCCTAATTGTGGAAAGTTTCGTAAGGGAAAACTCCATTCGCATTTTTCTTTAAAACGTATAAAAATGATGTAATGTGTTTCTTTTTTTAGCGCTGCAGAAAGGCCGCACTGACTGCTGCACATGACATTAATGAAAGCATCAGCGCGAGCGCTCTTCAACAGGTTTGTGTGTCATGCTCTGGTTTTAGCCTCCAGTACTTCACATTTCCATCTATCTATCCGTTCATTTTTGGAAACTGTGATGCTGCCGAGCTCAAGATCACCATGGAGACCCTGACTCTCTCCAGGAAACACCTCAAACGCCGCAAAGCGCTGAGAGTGTGCCAATCACCATGGAGACTTCAAGTGTTCAGAACCTGCCTGCTGGACACACACATACACACACACACACACACAGAGAGAGTTTCACAACAGTTTTAATGAAAACTGACATCTTCACAGTTTTGTGGGTAAAAACAGAACCGCTGATGTTTGGTAGGTATCAAAAATTCTGAGCTAAAATTGTGGCAAATACTTCGAAAAGCAGAATGCCAGAAGTGGTCAAACTAGAAGAAAAGCATCACTATTAGTTACAGTTAGTAATATTTTGTGATACTAACAAAAGAACGCAAGTTCAATGCGTCGGTCATCCATATTTTTTGCATTGTTTATTAAAAGCACGTCAAATCCAATCGCATTACTGTAATGAAAAAAAAATCATACATTATGATAGCATTTTATACATTTTGATTTTATAATAAAAAAATGGTAAAACTTTACAATAATGTCTCACATTAGTAAATGCATTAGCAAACATGAAATAACACTGAGCAATACATATTTTAAAGCATTTATTAATCTTTGTTGACATCAGTCAGTGTGAAAATCGAATTGTTTCACTGTTAGTTACTTCCAAGAGCATTAATGTTAACAAATACAACTTTTGATTTAAAAAAATGTAGATTTTAAAAGTTATCTAATATAGTTAATAATGTTAACAAATGAAACCTTAATTTAAAGTGTTAATTATTGTACTATAATACTCTTTAATACAATACAGTAAAAATATATATATATTTAAACTGTAATATATACATAATTGTATGTTGTACTGCCTTTAATATTTACTAATTTTATAATTAAATACAATTATTGTACTATAATACTATTATACAGTAAAAATTTTAATTGTAAAACATTTATACATTATAATAATATTTGTTGTACTGCCTTTAATATTTGATGATTTTATAATTATTGTACTATAGCTCTCTTTACTATTATACAGTAAATATAATTAAATTAAATTGTAAAATATTTATACATTATGACAGAATTTGTAAATTTGTACTAATTTTATTTTTAAATGAATGTATTATACGGTTTAATACACTACAAATGACTGTATTACAGTCACGAGAATCTAATAAGAATGATAAAACATTACAGTAATGGCATTGTGATTTGGTGGTCAAATTTGCTCAGATGTCATGAAATTGTCACGAGTGCTGTGGGAAAACGTCAGACACACAAGCAAATAAAAAACCTTTTCATGGAGGAAGATGAGAAAGTTAGAAAGGTTCTCTCTCTCTGTGTGTGTGTGTCTCTGTGTGTGTGTGTGTGTGTGTGTGTGTGTGTGTGTGTCCGTATGACCACAGCAGAGCATCAAGTGACAAAACGCTGGAGCGCTTGTGCCGTGGGAGGGAGAAACGAGCGGGTGGGGTGAGAGAGATCGAGAGAGAACGAGAGAGACGGACAGAGATGAGAAAAGTGCAGCACTGATAGATCTGATGGCAGATGAAGATGAAGCAAGCAGGTGCATGAGAGACAACTGCCGTATTCCTCCCTCGTTCTGGGGGACAAGAAGATCTGACTGAGTGCAGAAAGAAAAGAGGACAGTGTTTAATCCATCAGGAGTGGAGGAGAGGAGGAGGAGGACATGCACTTCTCCAAACTCAAGTATCTCTTCATGACTTTCTGCCTATCACGAGCTCACTGATGCTTTGATTCACTCAGAACTGCTCGTTCACTTACTCAACTGGAGTGTTTGGGGCCGTTTCTCTGTTTCTGGTTTGGAATATATGTGCTTTTAAAAAAAATGGGAAGAATGAAAAAACAAGTGGAACATTGGATATGAATCTGAAATGGACAATGAGTGTGTGTGAGGTCGAGATGGCAGAGCTCTGGATCCCCATCACGAGCTGCACAAGCTCTCATCAAATGCTCCAGTTTGGATAACGCAACCACAACGCCATAGCACACTTGTCCTGTCTTTGTGCACACACACACACACTCACACACACACACACACACACACACACACTCAGAGGGCGAGGACCCCTTACAAAACGCAAGGTAAGCAACATCCGTCTAAAACTTTACCATGTGTTGCTATTTGATATACTTTTAGCTGCTAGAATCTCAATTATATGCATAATTTATTACAAATTACATCATTGCTGTCAATGCAAATTAAAACAATGCTCTAAAAATAAACTGAGAAAGTTCATAAAGGGTTAAACAATGACTGCACAGCAGCTGGGGTCTTTTTTGTTTTGTTTATTACCGCATCAAATACGACGGGTCTAAGCACAAGTATAGCCTAAAACTAACAGAACTATTGAACAAACTGTTTAGATACAATAAACATGAAATAGGAAGGTAATATGAAATGACTAGTAAATCAAATTAAATTTATATTTCATTATATACAATAGTTATATTAATAATAAGAAATATTAACACTAATTAATTATTTAACAGTTATTTTAACTCCCAATTGGATAAATGTTTTAATGTGCGCCGGGAAGAATCAGTCACTGAACTTCATTAGAACATCGTTAACTGACCCGATTATAATGACCTGATATTGAGCAGAAAGTTATGCACACTAAGTATGCATGCGTGTTTTTCGGAGCGTGCTGTAGGAATATTTTTGCTGCCATCTGAGTAAAGTAAAAATAAGCCGTACTTATTATAGTGCAAGAATGGACAGAATGAGCCTGTAAACGGTCTTTATCTCTGATATTATTTCCCTGAGATTCCAAGCTTTGAATAACGAACCCACACAGCAAACACTAAAAGAAAACTTTACGCATGTACTTATGAATTGTATTCCTCAATGTTTGGTCAGATTTAGCTCACTTCTGAGGACAATTCTGTCTCCGATTCGCACATGTTTCTTTTCAGGAACTACTTAGGTAAAAAATGTTGACACAGAACGCGATGTGTGCACAGATGAAAGTGTGTGTGTGAGAGTGTGACGGTCATTTTAATGTCATCCGTTACCCTGCTAAAGAGGCCAGAGCTCCTCTCACTCCCGCTGCCTCCAAACTACTCATTCATCTGATACACGTTTAAAAATATATCGACATTTATCGATGCTTTCATTGAGAACCTTTGACATCCACCTTTGCATTGCACAGAAGGTTCTTTATGGTGGAAAAAAGTTCTTCACAATAAGAAAAAAGATGGTTCTTCTGTGTTATTGCTGCAAAAATCACATTCTGGAACCGTATTTTACAGTATTTACACAGGTTAAAATGATAAAGAATGATGAGGACCAACAAAACAATGTAAAATCCACATGCATATGAATAATTCAACCAGACGTGTAGAAATGCATCACTGACCACTTTCACATGGACACAAACAATCCGACTGGGGCTTTACTCTGCATAATACATTATCTGTTGAACTTGCATTGCTCATGCAGCGACTTATGTTTTGTTTTTTTGCTTTTTGAGGCACAGCTGAGCATGTAATTGTCCGGTACCTGTACCATTAAACACAAAAATCCTAATAGTACATTATTAAAATAGTACAGTAAAATGTAACCGAGCAAAGTTTCAAGTTCAATATGCATAAAAAGGCTTTTTGACAATATAGGCTTGCATATTAATTCTGTATTTCTGATTATAATTTGAATAATTATCATTTTAACATTACCTAATGATCTGTCAAGCATTGCATAATGCAATTTTTCTTTTTTTAAGTGTTACCAATATTGCTGTGAAATAACTGCTTGACACAGAAACTGCATGAAGAAAACAGCAGGTAATGTCAGATTAGCATTAAATACTGCAGAAAACTAGGCCACACGCAGCGAACATGGAGTCATTAATCATGATATTCTCCATATCATAAGAACGGCTCTGTTAGGATGTCAAAAGATGTTAAAAGAAAAAAGTCAGTCTGTCACATTTAAACTAAGTCAAATACTCTTATATTTGGAGACTAACGTAGGCTTTGAAGTTCAGGTCAGTTCATCGTCAAATACAACCAAATCAACATATATGCAACGTCAAAGTACATTGTAGGAAAATGTAATTCTGGCGTGACAGTAATTCCTCTCATCTGGACAGAATCTCACCTGCCATCTCAAGGTTTCTGCAAAGTTAGATGATGATAAAAAGCAATTCAATACTGCAAATTATTAAATAATTAATCGACCACATGGTAACCTGATTAAAAGCCAACAGAGAGAATTTGAGAGTGACAAACCGTTGGTTTATCTATCGCAACTAGAGATGCTGTCAACATTGCAGCATCTGTTGATGTGACCTGCTAGTCTTGTTCTTTTAGTCAGATTAAATTATATTTTTGACTTTAAAATGAATTCAAGCAAAACAATTGCTGAATATTTTGTTTCTACTTAATCTAATTGTGTCCAATCTACTTAAATATGTAAAACTTCAAAGTTTACTTTCGTTTTCTGAGCATTAACTGAAACTGGGCAGTGGATTTTTAGTTCCCAGCGTGCTTTGCATGGCTTGATCAGGAGAGTATATGTTGAAATTAAGTGTTATTTCATGTGTTTTTGAGTAAAGGGAAAGACCTGTTTAATGTTCAGTTATGTATGACATTTAAAATTTAAACATTCAATAACATCACGAGTTCATATTACTCACTTTTTATAAGGAATTATTAGTTGGCATTGCATTGTTAGATTTACTCAACATATGGGATGAACATTACCCAAACAAATAAGAGTGCAAATTGTTAGCTAAATTTGACTGAGTACGTTTGTTTTTACAGTGATACTTCAATAATGTAAGTAAGTATATTGAGCAAACAAGTTTAACTTAAATCCTTTAACTTTCTGCTTCAGGTCATGCAACAATGGCTCATATGTGTTAGGGTAAATTTTCGATATTTTCATGTCAAAATACACTTCTGAGGAAAAACCCTTCCTCTGTCATTCCCATGACCTACATTCTGCTCCGCTTCGGTTCACGGACAGACAT
Organism: Rutilus rutilus; assembly: GCF_951802725.1. Lineage (NCBI taxonomy): Eukaryota > Metazoa > Chordata > Actinopteri > Cypriniformes > Leuciscidae > Rutilus > Rutilus rutilus. The sequence goes on from NC_140228.1 coordinate 4,333,564, forward strand.
CATGACATTCCCCGGTCAAATCTGCTGCTACAACCTAGAACTCACCGTTCCCTTACAAGTCAACTACCTCCTGAGGGTGAACCATAGCCCAAAAATCAGCCAGCACACCACCATACGTCACAACTTTAGTTACAATCTCATTCACTTTTTGATAAAAGATCGCTTCTTGTTCATGCACAATACTTCACAATTTGATACATTTCTACATCTATGCAGAACAGTTGCTAAAGTGCTATATTTCTACCCGATCTGGCCCTTAAAATCACTTTCACTGGTGCAATTTTGTGCATTTTTGTTTTAGTTAAAACTTACTAAATCACATGAAAACATTGCGCTTCCTTTTTACAGTGAATGCATTTAATTGTTTTTATTCTGTGTAATTTATTTATTTACATCTTACCAATTTTACGTTTTAGTTACAGGATTGCAGATTTTTATCTAAAGCATTCACAAGCTTTCTCTTTCAAACTCTTGTCACCCGAGACAACTGTGGCCTGATGCTGTTGATGGCCCTGAAATGATGCAAGACACCGAGAGCTCAGAGACAAGACAACACTACGGTGTTTCTGTGTGTGTATGAATGCATGAGTGTGCACAGATCAGGTATCATGTTTTCGGGTAGAAGGCAGACAGCACAGAGACGCTTCAGCCGCTGTAATTATGTAATGATGTTATCATACATCAGTATCAGTATCACACCAAACAAACAGACCCTGTTATGAAAATTGTGAAAAGGAAGGGGGAAAAAAAGAAAAATCACAAAAAGTGTATTCTCTTCATAGTTAACCATAGTAGCTAGATGGACCAAATCTAGAGAACAGAATATGATATAAACTTGAGGTCGGTGCCGGGTCACACTGTGCGATTTGGCCGTCTGAAGCAAATTTTGTAAATCCTTAAAGATTCCTCTGATCCTAGGCCAAAATCTAAAGTCTTTGATCGCTGGTTTGACAGGTCCGCAGACAGCCGATTAATGACCATTGCGATTAAAAGTGAAATTCTGGCAGCGTCAGAAGTTTTGAGGCACAGTCCTACAGTGTGACATCTCCTATCAAATCAAAAACTTATAGGAACACAGAACCTCATTAGTGTGACGACGACGACAAACCAGCACTTGCTCCACACACACGTCTTCATTTTTTTCCAGTTTACTTTTCAAGAAAAGCCGTGATCAAAATGAACACTAGAGATTGTTTTTGTTTGCCAGCCACCATTTCTATCCCACACGAAATGCAGTTTAGTTACCGAACGTGTCACAGAATGATGATGATGTAAATCTCTAATGACAACTGAGACCCTACAGTGCTTACAATGGAGATCATGTTTGTACAGTCTGACAAGCAACAGTCGTAAAGGACTATAATAGATCTTACACACGGCTTTAGACCAGTAGGCAACATCCACCCATATCCTCTAAATTACACTTTAAAAGTGACACCTAGCAACACCCTGGCAACCACCCACAACACCCTAGCATGGAAACTTTTGCACAAGTAAACACCACTTACAGTTTGTTCAGAAAATGTAAAGAAAATGCAAAGAGGTTATATATTACATAATTGCTCCGAGACTTGGGTTGAAGATCTAAATGCAGCTTTATTGGGACAATCCTAGTCCATATAAAGAGCAAAGGGGCAAACAATCCAAAAAAGCAACAGGGGAAAATTGACAGGCAAAAGGATAATCCAGAATATGGGCAGAGAATCAGATAACTAAGACACAGGAATCCAGGATAAAGCTCAGAAATGCAGTGTAACAACATACAAGACTTCGCAAAGAATGAGTGAAAACACAGGGCTCACATCTTGCGTTAACAAGATAATGAGACACAGGTGGAAGTAAAAAGATCATAATGAGTCAAGGCAATGGGTTATGATAACACTGATGTTCTCCAGAAGAACAGAAATTCATTTGAAATATAAATGGGAAGTGTAAGTGTGACAGTAATGACGTCGCTCTATGATATGCAGAAGCAGGCCAGACAAATAAAGCACGAAACCTCTCTGAGCGCTGACTGTATATATTTAGATATCAGGCCACAGGGTTTCCTCCCTTCTTGGTCTTTGTCGTACATCAGTTCTGTCTCTCTCCCCTATTTTTTGCTTCATAACCTTCATTTTTTCCAAGTCTTATGTTAATTTTCTGTGTATGCCCAGCTAACTCATCGCCCTCCCCCCCTTCAACCCACTTAGCTTCTCTAGAGGATTGTGGGACGGCACCCATGGCCAAAGCCTCATACAGACACTGGTCTCCTGAGTGTCTGAATGATGTGTTTAAAACTCAAGCATGTGTGCGCAAACACTCTCAAACACACACGGGGCACTCGCACAGAATCCCAAATTGTTAACACCCCTTTTACGTCATCTTTACTTTGCCGTTTCGGAGGGTAAGATTTGAGCCTCTTGAGGGACATCTGTGGTTGTGTGTGTGTGTGTGTGTGTGTGATCGGATAGCCAGAACATCTCTGTTGTGTTAAGCAGCTTTAAAACAGAGCTCTGATCAATAATGTAGAAGCCGAGAACAAAAACACATACATGAGAAACCTGAAATGAATCCAGCGAGGGTCCATGCCTCGACACACTAATTTCATTCAATATCCAGCCTGTGCAATGCCAAACTAATATCAGAAATATCAGCAAAACAATTGACCCCAAAACAAAACAGCCTCAATTCCTCTTTATGATAGGCTTTTTGTCCAAACATCAATCACGCACCAATGTCACAGTCTGAATCGAGGTGAAACTGAAGTAGGTGAAAACACTCCTTTTGGCACATTTTGCCTCTAAAATCTAGTGACCTTCCAACCTAGATTGCATTTTAAGGCATCAAGGGCCACAGATCTCCTTTCCATCACATTTTATGGCAGCATTGCATGTATTCTTCAGAAAGAAAGCAGAAAGACCTGCAACAAACTCATGAAACAGAGGAAGTAAGCAAAATAAAACAGTTTAGTTTTGACTATAAACGTAATTTTCTTCAATAATTCTAAACAATATATTTCCTATAATAATAAATACTGCAAATTGCTAAAACGATTACTTTGATATAAGAATGTTTTTATATGCAGAGTCACTCTCAAATGCCACCACTCTCATTCACAGTTTTATGAACTGATGATGATCTGTTTGTTTTTCCCAAGGGTCTGAGGAAACCGAAGTGCTTCTACTGTTGATTGGATTTGACCCAACATCGCTACAACTAAACCACCCACCACCCTTGACTTGTACTACTACTAATCCGCTCCAAGAGAGGGAACACCAGATTGGAAAAATAGGAAGGTGGAGAGCTAAAGAGAATGAGCGTGGGTCGGATCGGTCGCTACAGTATCGTGTCGACGGAGGAGGATGCTCTGCGTTTAACCACCATGCATGGCGGAGGGATGAATGGATATGGCAACGGCAAAATCCACACTCGACGGAAAAGTCGCAACCGCTTCGTGAAGAAGAACGGACAGTGCAATGTGCAGTTCACCAACATGGATGAGAAGTCCCAGCGCTACCTGGCGGACATATTCACCACTTGCGTGGACATCCGCTGGCGCTACCTAGTGATCGTTTTCACGCTAGTCTTCGTGATTTCCTGGTTGGCGTTCGGCTTGGCGTTTTGGGTTCTCGCGCTTCTCCACGGTGATCTGGACAACCCGGCGGGCGACGACAACTTCACGCCGTGCGTTCTGCAGGTGAACGGTTTCATCGCGGCGTTCCTGTTCTCGATCGAGACGCAAACAACCATCGGTTACGGGTTCCGCTGCGTGACGGAGGAATGTCCCGTCGCGGTGTTTCTCGTGGTCTTCCAGTCCATCGTGGGCAGCATCATCGACTGCTTCATGATCGGAGCAATCATGGCCAAAATGGCACGTCCTAAGAAGCGAGCGCAGACTCTGTTGTTCTCGCAAAACGCCATCATCGCCATGCGTGACGGGAAACTGTGCTTGATGTGGCGGGTGGGGAACTTGCGAAAGAGTCACATCGTCGAGGCGCACGTCCGAGCGCAGCTCATCAAACCGCGGGTTACGGTCGAAGGCGAGTACATCCCACTCGACCAGCTGGACATCAATGTCGGTTTCGACAAAGGGCTGGACCGCATCTTCCTAGTCTCGCCAATCACAATCCTGCATCAAATCGACCAGGAGAGTCCTCTGTTCGGCGTCGCTAAGCAGGATCTCGAAACGGCGGATTTTGAGATCGTGGTCATCTTGGAGGGAATGGTGGAGGCGACGGCCATGACGGCACAGGCGAGAAGCTCCTACTTGGCTAGCGAGATCCTCTGGGGGCATCGATTCGAGCCGGTGCTGTTTGAGGAAAAGAACCAATACAAGGTTGATTACTCACACTTCCACAAGACCTACGAGGTGCCGTCCACCCCTCGCTGCAGTGCCAAGGACATGATGGAAAACAAGTACCTGGTGGTGCCCAGCGCCAACTCCTTCTGCTACGAGAACGAGCTGGCGATCCTGAGCCACGAAGAGGAGGACGACGACAGTCCGGAAAGGATAAAGCCAGAGCGAGCGAGGAGCCTCAGCCCGGAGAGAACGCCTCGACATGATTTCGAACGACTGCAGAACCCTCGCTGCGCGGAGCAAAGGTCATACCGAAGGGAGTCAGAGATATGAACCTTTACTATGACCTTTTTGATACTCGAATTTCGTGTTTCGTTCCCGGAGACACTGGAGCTTCTAAAATGCAGAACAATGCAAAGTGCCATACGGAGAGAGTGAGCGAGTGAATGAGCAATGAACAAACGGGTGAATGTGTGAAAGCTGGAGCGACGCGTAGCGGCGGGGAGATGCCGATTCGAAGAGAGAGAGAGAGAGAGAGAGAGAGGCAGTAGGAATCTTTTTATCCTGCACGGAAAACTTGAATCTTTTCCTCGTTTTGTTTCATGATACTAGTTTAGCTGTTAAACTCTTGATTCTTAAAGGAATAGTTCACCCAAAAATGAAAATTCTGACAAATGATTTACAGGTGAAACTCGATAAATTTGAATATCGTGCAAAAGTTCATTTATTTCAGTAATTCAACTTAAAAGGTGAAACTAATATATTATATAGACTCATTACATGCAAAGTGAGATATTTCAAGCCTTTATTTGTTATAATTTTGATGATTATGGCTTGCAGCTTATGCAAACTCTAAATTCAACAAAATTTCATAAGTTGTGAGCCATAATCATCAAAATTATAACAAATAAAGGCTTGAAATATCTCACTTTGCATGTAATGAGTCTATGTAATATATTAGTTTCACCTTTTAAGTTCAATTACTGAAATAAATGAACTTTTGCACGATATTCTAATTTTTCGAGTTTCACCTGTACTCACTCACATGTAGTTCCAAAACTGTATGACTGTCTTCCATGGAATACAAAAGGAAATATTTCGAAAAGTTATAATAACAAAAAATATATATACTTGTAAAAAAAAATTTTTAGAATTATATTAAAATGATATATCAAATTCTTATTTTTTTTTAAATATGAAATTTAAAATTATATAAAAGATTTAAATTATATGTTTTTTAATATATTTATTATAAATTGTAATTTATTTCTTATTATGTGTTTCGATATATTTTATAAACACTTATATCCACCCTGCACCATTTGTTTTCAGAAATCTATAATTTGGCTTCAGAGGACTGAATACAGACTTTTAAAAGCCATGGTCACAATGAACTAGGGTTGCAAAGGGACAGAAAATTTCCTGTAAATTTCCAGAAACTTTCCACGGGCAGTTAAGCTGGGGAATTTTGGAAATATTCCAAGTTGGAAAGTTATTGGGAATTTTGGGGAATTTATACAAACTGTATCATATACAAACATAAATATAAACATTTTGTTTGGTCATAAGCAGACATGCATGCAAACTAATACACATTTTAAAACATTTTGGATTTATTTGTGAGTAGAACTTTAATTGATTCTTTCATTAAACAACAAATAAACATGAATGTTGAATAAAATAAACATATTTCCTATGATTCCCCCCCAAAAAAATCCCATTCAAAATGTGAAACGAAAGCACATCCTCCCCACCCAAAATATGTCCCATTAAAATTATGTTTTAACCAAGATTAAGCTGTAAGATGTTTTTTCAACTAAGTATTTAAGTTAAACTACAATTTTTAATTTTTTAATTAATTGTAATTATTAATTCCCATATATTCTTGTTCATTCCAATAGAAATTTTGGATTTTGCAACCCTACTGTAAACTGTCATTATGTAGAAAAGCATTTTCTTTAAAAAAAATTAAAATAAAAATAAAAATCTACTTTTGTGTTCCACAAAACAAAACAAAAACAGCATACACATTTGAAACTCACATGAGAGTGAGTAAACAATGACAAAATAATGAACATTATTTTTGGTGTGCTATTTCCTTTAATGTGTAAATATTTCTGCATAGATTCATGGTTTTGTGTGCGATATTAATTTCTAGCAAGAGAAAAACAAAGACAATGTTACATTTACAAAGAAAAGAAAGAAAGATATTAGTCAATTTATTTTTGCATTCAATCCAAGCACAAATGACAAGCAATGCCGGGGCACACTATCCCTGGAGATCTACACACACACTGATCAGTGAGACATGATAAATTCCCCTTTACAACTGCACTACCCAGACCATGTGAACAATGTGAGCACCTGAGTGTGTGTGTGTGTGTGTGTGTGTGTGTGTGTGTGTGTGTGTGTGTGTGTGTGTGTGTGTGTGTGTGTGTGTGTGTGTGTGTGTGTGTGTGTGTGTGTTTTGTGCAGCTGAGCACAATGCCTCATGTGAGACGCACAAGGAGAAGGTTAAATGGCAAACACTCCTAAAACTACAACATGCTCCTGCATATTTGTTAGATATATTTACAGCAAAATAGAGATATATATTTAGGTAGAGAGATATATAATGTAGACATTATCAGTTTGCACCATGTAACCTAATATAGCGGCAGATCTTCAGAGAACTCGCTGGGATAATCATCTTATTTGAACTGTTTAGATACTTAATCTTTTGTCCCTGAGGCTCTGACAGAAACGCCTGATAGAAAACTCTGTGTGAATCCAGAAACTTCCCTTCAAATGTCGTATTTTAATACATTTACCTGTCTTAATATATTTCAACTTCCTGCCGAATTTTTCATAAACAGAATGGGATTCAAGAATGCCAACATTTACTGCATTTCTATTAATATTTAAAAAAGAAACTACATGCCGAACTAACTTGAAATACAATGATTGAGTATGATAGTGTTCACTGATCTATGCACACGGTCCGACTGAGTGTTGAGTACAATCTGCATTTCATCATCTTCTCTTTTCTATTATTGTGACAAAAACCTCACAACATCTTGATGCATTTTAGCAGTTCATTTAAAGGGATGTTCCAGGTTAAATAAAGCTGTCAATTATTACAGAAATGACATAACTTCACCAGCATTTCATGTAAAAGCAAACAAAAATCATGTTTACAGTAATGCACTGAGGAAGTCTATGGGGGCAAGGCATTAAAGGAATAATTCACCCAAAAATAAAAATGAATTATCCCACCATTTACTCGCTCCTCAAGCCATCCTAGGTGTATATGTCTTTCTTCTTTTTTATTTTAAATAATATCCTGGCCTTTCCAAGCTTTGTAATGGCATTGAATAGTGTCCGAGTTTTGGAAGCCCAATAAAGAACATCCATCCATCTCCAATGGGCATTTTTGTAAGGAAAATATCCATATTTTAAACTTTCTAAACTATAATCAATGTTGGGTCAGAGGTCACCCGGCGATCATGAACGCGCTGTTGCCTGAAGCCAGTGATTATAGTTAATAAAGGTTTAAATATGGATTTTTTTTTTTTTTTACCATCACTTATAATTTATAAACCCACTGGAGCCGTATGGATTACTTTTATGATGGATGGATTTGATTTTTGGAGCTTAAAAAACTCGGGCAATATTCAATGCTGGGAAGAGTCAGGATATAATTTTCATTTTTGGGCTGGATGGAATTGGCCAAATATTAAAGCACATCTAACACTTTGCTTCGAACAGTGATTTGGAGCATGTATCAAAATGCTAAATCCCCCTGATTTCAGTAAATGCGGCTCCGAATCGCTCTCGTCTCGCGCCGCGGTACTATGATGTAATACACGATCACCGCAGCACCACTTCAAGCCGAACACACCTTTCATACATTATAACTATTTCGATTTTTTGTTTGTTGGGGAAATTCATTCTCCGCTATTGTGCATATTTAATCTCAGAACAGTTTTAATTACACATTTGTATAATAAAAAAGGAAAATTAATAGTTAATTGTCTCTTATTGGCGTGATTAGTCAAGCCCTCCATAAAACAAGCCCGACAAAACACATAGCCTAGGCTATTAGACACTACATGTTTATGGTATTTGATGATTTAGATCTATTTAATTGAATTTACTAGATCTTTTTTACCATTGGTTCGTAAAAGGTGTCTATGTTTTGACCAGCAGATGTCGCAGCGACAAGTTCAGTAAAAAAATCCACCCAAAATGGCGGATAAGGAAAATGTTGATGTAAATATATTTCACTTACCAAAACTAAAGTAAAAATCATTCAATCTGATTAAAAAAAAAAGAAATTCAATATTTGTGGTAGCCTATATTTTATACTAATCACGTTTTTGGTATTTCCTAATCCTCCAGTGTGATGCTAGTTAGCCGTGTGCTTCATATAAAAAATGCTATAGCAAAGATGCTGACTAGGTTTTGTAGCCTACGTGTTGACATGGAATTATTGATAAAAACTACTTAATTACCTTGATGTGTACAGATAAATCCAATCTCTTAATTCCTGGCATGACCATGTGAAGCCAGTAAACAGCAACTCTTGTGCAAAGAGACCAGAAAGAGACTTTTTACCTGGCGAAAACGCCACCTACAGGCGTTTCGGTGCAGAAGATGTTCATCCGCCTTAGTTCCACCTCAAAACGATGATTTAGGAAACTTTAGAGCTAACGTAACACATTTTGCACCGAATAATGAATATAGCCGCTTTAACATAAGTTTAAAAATCATGTGCTGCGCATTTCTGTTTTTAAACATTTATTGCCCCATAGACGTGTATTTTAAAAGTGCAAACACAATTTTTGCTTGTTTTCATCTACAAATGGACACAATGATTGTCTGAGGTGATCGACAACATGTCACAGATGTTTGAGATGAGCTTTAGCTGTATTTGACCCGGAATATTGCTTTAAACAGAGGTACAAAATAATCACTCATTAGAAACTGTGGCTCAGATTGAATGCTGCTGCATATCTGTCTGTGTGTGTGTGTGTGTGTGTGTGTGTGTGTTATGCCACTGTATGTTAGTATGAAGGGCACATTCATGCAGCAATAATGAAAAGATCAAAGCAATATGTGATGTATCAACCACAATTTATCAGGACAAAAACATTTCGATTTTACCAGTTTGAAGTGAAGTGAAGCAATGTATTCATTGAGAAAGCACAGAGAGTTATAATAACTTTTGTGATCTGTACTGTACAACTTTTTTGTAAAAAAAAACAAAAACTGAAAGACAAATATTTAAAAAATGAATACTAGATCACTCTCTTCTTCTGTCGTTTCATTATTATTCCAAAGCCTTTTATATGAGATGATACACCTGTGAACACATTCAAATATGGATCTTACAACAGACCACAAATCAAAATTAATTAAAGAAATGATGAGGGTTATAAAACTGCCAAGTTAAAGCAGAGATCTGAATCATATAGAAATGCTGTGGGGAGATGAATTTCTGTATAGGGAGAAATGGGCAAAACTGTTGAAAACAGCCAATTTAGGAGACTGAAAGACAATGACAAGAAACGCCTACGAGCCGTGATTTCTGCCAGAGAGAACGACACCTGCTACTGAAGCTAGAAGACAAAACGCCATTTTAATTTGTGTTGTACTGGAAACAAAATCTTTACAGAGACTCGTCTGGCGTGTTCTTTGTCAAATTGGATCACATCCAATGTCGCTTATGAAGATCAAAACATGCAAACATTTATGGGGTGTACAAACTTTTTCACATTCTCTAAAGTCATCAGTCTTTCAACCACACTAGAAAAAAAATCTATGAAATTTGCAGTAAAAATGGCACTTTGTAGTAAAAAAAAACATTTTATTAACTGAAATAATGTTAATATATATTTATTACAAAAAAAACCTAACATAAACCCTACTGTACATAACTGATACCAAAAAATAAACTAAGAAGAAACATGAATTTATCTAAAAAAACTTCAAATGTGAGTTTTACACAGGGAATTTTGGGAATGTCAGCTTATAGCTTTTTACTGTAAATTATATGATTTGTTATTTTAACTTCCAAAAATGGTACATTAAACAGTATTTTACTGTAAAATTGTAAGCTGTAAGGTTAGAGAACAGTTTTTCTCCGTAAATAGTAAGGGAACTAACCAAATAACAGGTTTTTACTGTAGCATTTTTACCGTCCTTCGGCCATTCAGAATTGTATTGAGAATGTCTTTTAAATTCACTTTTGTTACGGAAACACGATGAAGAGTTGCAGTGCGAGTTAAAGTGAGCTAAAACTCATATACTGTAAATGCTGGCTTGATAAAGTCTTGTTGGAAAGTTTAGAAAAATGTTTAAAAATCCTTTTAAAAGGTAAAGGTTTACTGTTTTTAAACCTTACAGATAGATGCATTTGGTCAGTTTAGTGTAATACAAGTATTTTTGACCATTGACCAAGACTCCGGTATTCCAGAGAGATGTTTCATAGGTGATGATAATATACTAACCCAACTGAATTACCCTGCAGAACTTAATCGAACTCGACATTAACACAGAAAACCAGTGAGTCTGAAGCCCCAAATCACCCGCACAGAGAAACAGATGTAGGCTACAGGTAATGGCTTCTACTAATCATTTGCATATGTATTTATTAATACACGTATCTGGTCCAGCAGGATGCTTCTCGCTCCGTCTCTGTGGTTTCTGTTTCCATGGAAACGTAACAGACCATTGTGGTTCCAGGTGTCCTGCATCGTCTTACATGCAAATAATAATTCAAGAGCAGGAAAGTATAGGGTGAAGGAAGCTCAACATTAAGAATATTCCCTGAATAGATCATTATTGCAGCTAGCAACAACCCTGCAACAAAGTATCAATTTGTAATTATTTATTTGTATATAACAGTTCTTTAAATATCATAATAAATATATCTGCAGTTAAGGCAAGACACCATACGGGTGAATAGGGCAAAAATGTGAACTAATAAATATCACTGGTGATTTAATCACAGTGCATTAAGACAATTGTTTTGCATTACAAGTTTTCTGAAAAGTTAGGTTTAAATATGCAAATTACATTTTAATGCAATTTAATGTATTGGGTTCGTCACTTAACATACAACAGACTCTCCCAAAAAGTCTTCCAAAGTCCAGAGGACAGATTTCTTTCTCTCTCTCTCTCTCTCTCTCTCTCTCTCTCTCTCTCTCTCTCTCTCTCCCACTCTCTCACACACACACACACACACACACACACACACAGCCTTTAATGTGTTAATGACTCATGCTGAACTCTGATGCATTGAATTAAAGCCAAACTATTAACACCACCATCTCATGAGACGCTCAGGGAGGTTATCGAAGAATATCCTACATACCCATATATATATATATATATGTCTATGTGTGTGTGTGTGTGTGTAAATGCTATTATTCTTATGTTAGAGTTCTTGTTGTCAGCCTTCGAAAATAAAAAAAATGCTTAAAGGGGTGTATAATGTCCCCAGAGTGTGTATGTGAAGTTTTAGCTCAAAATACCCCCCAGATATTTGTATATAGCCTGTTAAAGTTGTCACTTTTTGAGGGTGAGCAAAAACACACCGTTTTGTGTCTGTTCCTTTAAATGCAAATGAGCTGCTGCTCCCGGCACAGGGGGCGGAGCTTCAACAGCTTGCACTTACACACACATGCACTGAAAATTTCAACAACTTTTAGCCTTTTATGTTCAAACCGAAGTCAGAAAGATGGAGAGACTCAAGAAGAAGTGACAATATGGAAAGGCAACAGGACATTTCTGAATGGTTAGTTGATGAATTTATGTAGCTTATGTGTAGTTATCTTCTAGTAAGTGATTAGCATATTCTGCCTTGATAATCTATAAGTCGTGTTATAGATATCTCCCTTTGCGTTGAACTTTACGGAGCCCCCCTAGTCCCACTTTGGCAAAAAAAAATTATTATAACTATCTTGTGGCCTCAAGATAGTAACTCGTGGCCTCAAGATACTAACTCGTGGCCTCAAGATAGTAACTCGTGGCCTCAAGATACTAACTCGTGGCCTCAAGATAGTAACTCGTGGCCTCAAGATAGTAACTCGTGGCCTCAAGATAGTATATCTCGTGGCCTCAAGATAGTAACTCGTGGCCTCAAGATAGTAACTCGTGGCCTCAAGATACTAACTCGTGGCCACGAGAAAGTAAGTTTTTTCAAGGCGAACGTTCCCTTTAATGTTTCCATGGCGACGCGTCACGCGATACACTGCAGCCACAATAATACTGTATTAGATGTGTCGCTTTTATTTCGCTTTTCCTTTTTTATTCAAAATATTCACAAACTTGCTTACCATGTCATCAACTAGCCCCTGAGAGTACGGCGCCACATTTAGAATGTTCAGTGCTGCCAGATTCAAACTGTGCTTTCGCGCATTGGCTGGCGCTGAGCCAGAGTCGGACGCGTTCAGCGCTGTCATCACAACTAAGCAGTTTTTTCAACTTCATAATGTTTATTTTTGGTTTCAGATATTTAAATACACATAAGCACGAGTAAAACAATACATTTGGAGTTTGTAAAACACACTGATGTCTGTGAAGCAGCAATAACAATCTATTCAAATATAATTTCCCGACATGTGTTATTCATATTAGACAAACATAGTGCAAGAGTCAAGACAAGGAACTATAAAGTTTACTCTATTCTTCTCAGTTCACCGGCCACTTTCTTGCATTTATTTCGGGAGAAACTGATGAATTCACGTGCTGTAAATCCGACGGACAACATTGCAGCGCCCATAACGTTATTATAGATCAAGATTATTTATAAAGGTTTTTAAACAACACACTCACTTACACGTATGTGAGAATCGGAATATCAGATAGGCTAGTTGATGACATGGTAAGCAAGTTTGTGAATATTTTGAATAAAAAAGGAAAAGCGAAATAAAAGCGACACATCTGTCATACAGTATTATTGTGGCTGCGGTCAATCGCGTGACGCGTCGCCATGGAAACATTAACATGGAAACGTTCGCCTTGAAAAAACTCACTTTCTCGTGGCCACGAGTTAGTATCTTGAGGCCACGAGTTAGTATCTTGAGGCCACGAGTTAGTATCTTGAGGCCACGAGTTACTATCTTGAGGCCACGAGATATACTATCTTGAGGCCACGAGTTAATATCTTGAGGCCACGAGTTACTATCTTGAGGCCACGAGTTACTATCTTGAGGCCACAAGATAGTTATAATAATTTTTTTTTGCCAAAGTGGGACTAGGGGGGCTCCGTAGAACTTTGAGCGTTGTAACTTTGCAGATGTTGTTTATGCTCAAACAGCAACATTACACACTAACTAAAGTTAGAAAAGTGAAATCATAATCAACCACCCCTTTAACTTCATAAAAAGTGAATGGTGTGTGGTTGAGATGAGTGACAGACATGTATGATGGAGATTTCACACACCAAACCCACATATGCACTTACATAACTGTGATCATAAGAGCGTTAATAGAAGGAAGCATGTTTGTATTTGAGCTTTGAATCCTCAGCTGCTGGATTCATTATTCACAAACACTCAACAAACGCCTTCGCCTCTAAAAGACTTGCTCTCCCTCCATCTTTTTCCTCATACAGGTGATACAGGGACGTGAAAGATCGCTGCATGAAAATAAAGTTTCCTTTCGTGTCACAGATATAATGAAACGTGTTTTACAGTGGTAAACAAATTATCTTTAACCTTTAATCGACACAAAGTTTTAACATCTGAAACACAAACATAAAGGAAAATAAAAATGTTCATCCTCTATTGACCCTGTCATTAAAATGCATGCATTATTATTAAAATGCTATGGCATTTTGTGACAGAGACCAAGCACTCTGTGTTCACAAAAGATGTCATTATCAAAATGTCAAAAATGCTACATTCATTCAACAAAACTACATAATTACCACTGGCTGTCAAAGGCAATTGCTTGGTTTATTATAGAAAATGTCAAAATTTGAACTCAAAACCCTTGTAAACTAACCAAAATCTACAAGGTCAATTCAGGTAAATTAAAGCCTGATGCCTAAAACTAAAACTTACACTAAAAGCATTAAAAAAAATTTGCCTGAAAAATTTAATGTTTTTTTTCCAGCTAGTCGCCAAGGCAACATTTTTCATTTTTGTTTAAAGTACTAAATAACTCAAACTAAATAAATAATACTTAATTAAAAGACATTTAAATTAATAATAATTACAAACGAAACAAAATCACTACATTTTTTAACTAAAATTAAAATAGACAAAGAAAAACTATTAAGCAATATTAAGAAACACTAAATGATGGTCAAAAAATGGCCCTAGTATTTACCATAATTCCACCTGACACAGGATCACTGGATGTGTCTTATCTTGCTCACTGGTGCACTAAGAAGAAAAAATTTAAATAAAAGCATGATAAAGAACCAAGTAAAGCGCATCCGTGACTCCCCCTGCTGGCCAGTGCTAACATTACTTCTCAAACGCAAAGTGTCCTACACTGCAAAACGTTTTTTTTTTTTATCGTAAATAAAAAGATCATTGTTATTGTATAGTATGTTAATACAATTTCAGGATCTCTACTTCGAAATTTAAAGCTTCATTGTAATCATTTACAAACCTTCCTAGCAATTTCTCAGTGAAAATAGTTCCTGATTGACAGTGGTGGAGCATCGGATTACTAGATTAGCTGCTAGACTTCTTCATACAGTGTTGTTACGGTAGTCATCTGCTGCTCATCAGTTTCACCAGATCATGTGTTCAACTCATCACACTTCATTCTACAAAACAAATAAACGACACGTGTCTGTGTGAGTTTTAGAACAAACCTTCATGTCTTTCACAATCACAACATAGATATATATACTTTGATGCCTCATTGGTGTCAGTTTCCAGTGGTTTTTACAGCCATATGCTGCACAATGCTGTGACATTTTCGATTACTATTAGTGTGAGTCAGTGAACTGCGTCGTGTTAACCGTTCCAAGATGGCGGACACGTGTTTTTTTTTTAAAGGCCCACTGAAGTGCCTTGAAATGCACAGCATTATTCAATGTGTTGACATAACTTCCACTGAAACAGGAATACAAATAGGGACATGTTAAATCGCTCCGCCCCCTTTTTTAAAATAGTCAATAGCATTTCATTTTCGTTTATATCACACCTCGACCAGAGCCGTTGAGCTCAGTAAAGCCGCGGTTTCCTCCTAATCTCTAACCGCTTCTCCTCCTAATCGCTTTAAAATATAGCATTCTGTGCAGAATTCAAATGGATCCGATACGTTTTGTGGCCTGCGGCGACTCGATCATATGATCCGCTCTGTGTGTCGTGTCTCTGGAGTTGCGGCGGTTTGCGTGACACTAACGTGAAACCAGACTTAATTCGTCACCATGAAAAGCACGTTTACACCGTCTGAATTGTTCCCTATCCCTTCTTTATGTGCGATTCATCATGTAGAAAATAGTAAATGTGTGAATAAGTGACTAATTTTAGCTGCAGCGTCTATTTATAATGTAGGGGGGCGGAGCTTCAGATTCTAGAGAGCATTTGATTGGTCAGAAAATCTGATGAGTAGTGGAAGTGCAGAGTGATGTCATTAAAATAATTGATCCATATTGGCAGAAGTTTTGAATGCTTATATCGTCTAAATGCGAATTCTGTCATTGTTTTGGAGCACTAGCTTATAGATAACAGTAAGGCTAACATATACATAGCAAAAGCAAAAAAGAAAAATCCAATTTTGATTTCATGGGGACTTTAACAGTGTATTTCTGATTCAAAAACATTTTATTACAGATGCATCACATTCACACACACCAAAATAAAAATATTCATACAGATAGGCAATTAGGTGTAGACATACCGTGTATAGATAGATATAAAGATTTTTTTTTTCTCTATGCAGACTGAGAGAACAGGATAAAGAAATCTTCTCTAAAACCAAATATTTACATAGCAAACATTGAATATTATACAGTGAGTTTTCTTTGTTGTGTGTTCAATACTTTCTGACTTCTAGAGCAGAAGGAATATGGAATTACATGTTTCCCAAAAAAAATAAAAAAT
Source organism: Rutilus rutilus (assembly GCF_951802725.1). Lineage (NCBI taxonomy): Eukaryota > Metazoa > Chordata > Actinopteri > Cypriniformes > Leuciscidae > Rutilus > Rutilus rutilus. The sequence goes on from NC_140228.1 coordinate 4,349,896, forward strand.
AAAAATCAATGACTCAAAGTGCTTCATATTCATGCAAAAGCCAGTATTAAACATCTGAAACAACACAACGAAACCATTAAAATGTCCCGTGTTCGGATCGAATTACAGGATGAATTAAGCTCACTATCAGTAGCCGAACGAGCGCTTTACGCCGCAACACCCACAGCAGATATCACGTTTGGTTGCTCTATATTTTGCACGTTCATATAAACCAAAAGCAACACAAAAGCAATTAAAACAGCAATTAGATTCTCCTCAAGTAAATGACTGAAGCACATCATCTCTCTGACGATCAGAAACACTCTACAAAACACTCGCACTCACGTTACCACGTCATTTTATCTCAAGGTTACAGTACTAGAAAGTCTGAAAAAGAGTTAACATCACGTACACGCGCAACACTTATTTACAATATCATTGGCAAAATAACATCTCTCTCTGTGTCAATAATTCTTCTTCTCTCAGAATATTCATAAAAATGTCTCCAGCACCCCGAAAAGACACGACAGCAGCCAGTTCTCCATTCAGAAGATGTTCAGATGAGGAAGACACACACGTCTAGTGTTCTAGTTCAATACTTCAGTGTGTTCATGTATACTGTGATGATGAAGAACAGCTTCAGGACTTACAGAGACCAAAAAAAAAGGGTAAAAAAAATATGAGGTTCATCAGAGCTGAAGGTTGGCAAACCGACGCGTCAATATTGAAACGTAATTCCCTTAATTCACACGAACAATATTAAAACACAATCAGAAAGATACAGTTCTTCACCCCTGCTTCATCTACCAAACAAGAAGATCTCAATGAAGACAAAAAGAGAGTGAGAATACAAAGAGAGTGAAAGAAAGAACGTGTTATATCTTTCTGGAGTCTTTAGTTTCGAAGAGCTTCATCCTCTCCTGTACGGTCAATCCCTCCTTCAAACTCTGTGGAAGAGAGAGAGAGAGAGAAATTTGATATTTTTCATACTTGGGAATAAAAAAAATAAAATAAAAAAAAAATAAAAAAAAATAAAAACAGTCCTTAATTAGACTTCAGTATGCGCACATAGGAGAACGCATGTTTAATTTCAATCATGTGATCTTTAACCGCACATAAATTACACTTTAATGAGGAAAAACTCAACTTTGATATCATTGGTAGATATGGAAAAATAATTTTTAAAAAGGCTGGTTGAAATGAACCATGTTTACCAAACAATGACCAATAAAACGTTCAATTAAATTATATTCTCAGCTCTTTTTAATAGCCTGAATAAAACTGTAAAAAAAAAGTTTTTTTTTTTTAAATCTAATTATTAAAAATAAAATTCAATAATTTAATTAAATAAATTTCAATGGCCAACATAAATTACAGTTAAATTATATTGTCGGATATATATTTAATAGTATAGATAGTATATATAATAAAATAGTATAATAGATAAAACTGTAAAAAATAAATAAAAAATGCAATAAATTAAAACTAAAATTCAATAATTTCATTAAAAAGGCAAAAAATGCTTAAAAAAAAAAAAAAGACTGCAAAACAACATCATCCAAAAAGTCATTCTCTACAGTTCTTTAAATTCAATGGCCAACATAATTTAGTTAAATCCTATTCTCTGCTGTATATAAGTCTGTCATTTAAAAATGCAAATAAACAAGCCAACATATAAATAAATAAATGTTAAATAATAAATATGAATACATGTTACATTGCATTTCCTCATGTTTCCTCATTGTATTGTATCTTAAAAACACTGTTTGTCTAAACCACTAAAAACAAACTAATTACAATCAACTTTTATGACTTCCCTTGATCATATTTCTCAGACATGGCAGTTCATTAGAACGCTTCAGACTGAACTTTGACTCGTTTCTAAACTTGACTTGTGTGTTGGTTCACAACAGTCCACCGTGGACATGAACATGCACATTCCTCGGCTTAAAGGGACATTCAGGGGGTTTTAAACCAAAGCCTGTTTCTATATTCACTTGCTTTCCTCTAAGTGGTTTTAGATGCATGTCTTTGTTTTCACATCTGTCATTCACTGTCTGAGACTGTGGCTGCTTCATCGTGCAACGCGACACCTGCAAAAGACGTTCACATGAACACTCTGTGCTATCTGAACACACACACGGGTGTCCGGTGTCTTTATTATTACGCTATTAGATCGCTCTTGTTGCCTTCGAGAACTAAACGAGACACATGACGCTTCATTTACTCGTGTCATTAAGTAATGAAGAATTTTTTAGCAGGAATTCGAGATGTTATTTGGTGACAATTTACCCCAAAAGTACACAAAAATAGTTTCTCAACAAAGTGAAAGAACAGGGTTTGAGGTAAAAAAAACATTTCCTTAAATGTCCCTTTAAGTTTAATAATATATTCAGTGCTTATCACAGATAAACATACAAGAAAAATGACAATGACACACACACAAGTCTATTAAGACGGTAATTGTTTTACACATGTGGTACTTTGTAGGAGACAGTCAATGATTTAATTACCATCGTCAGACTTAAAAATGTCAGTGTTTTTCTTAAACCATCTATCATTAGTGTGATATAATTCTCATGTGAATCAACACATTTGAGTTCACAAGTAACAGGCCATTATCATCAGAGCCACAGCTGACTTTGTAGTGCACATGAGGAGCACATAAGAGCAAAAATGAACATGAACAACTTAAACTTAAAGGGGTGGTATAGGGGTGAAAAGGGGTGTAAAATAAGTCTGTGATATACAGTGAGGAAAATAAGTATTTGAACACCCTGCTATTTTGCAAGTTCTCCCACTTAGAAATCATGGAGGGGTCTGAAATTGTCATCGTAGGTGCATGTCCACTGTGAGAGACATAATCTAAAAAAAAAAATCCAGAAATCACAATGTATGATTTTTTAAACTATTTATTTTTATGATACAGCTGCAAATAAGTATTTGAACACCTGAGAAAATCAATGTTAATATTTGGTACAGTAGCCTTTGTTTGCAATTACAGAGGTCAAACGTTTCCTGTAGTTTTTCACCAGGTTTGCACACACTGCATAGGGATTTTGGCCCACTCCTCCACACAGATCTTCTCTAGATCAGTCAGGTTTCTGGGCTGTTGCTGAGAAACACAGAGTTTGAGCTCCCTCCAAAGATTCTCTATTGGGTTTAGGTCTGGAGACTGGCTAGGCCACGCCAGAACCTTGATATGCTTCTTACAGAGCCACTCCTTGGTTATCCTGGCTGTCTGCTTCGGGTCATTGTCATGTTGGAAGACCCAGCCTCGACCCATCTTCAGTGCTCTAACTGAGGGAAGGAGGTTGTTCCCCAAAATCTCGCAATACATGGCCCCGGTCATCCTCTCCTTAATACAGTGCAGTCGCCCTGTCCCATGTGCAGAAAAACACCCCCAAAGCATGATGCTACCACCCCCATGCTTCACAGTAGGGATGGTGTTCTTGGGATGGTACTCATCATTCTTCTTCCTCCAAACACGTTTAGTGGAATTATGACCAAAAAGTTCTATTTTGGTCTCATCTGACCACATGACTTTCTCCCATGACTCCTCTGGATCATCCAAATGGTCATTGGCAAACTTAAGACGGGCCTTGACATGTGCTGGTTTAAGCAGGGGAACCTTCCGTGCCATGCATGATTTCAAACCATGACGTCTTAGTGTATTACCAACAGTAACCTTGGAAACGGTGGTCCCAGCTCTTTTCAGGTCATTGACCAGCTCCTCCCGTGTAGTTCTGGGCTGATTTCTCACCTTTCTTAGGATCATTGAGACCCCACGAGGTGAGATCTTGCATGGAGCCCCAGTCCGAGGGAGATTGACAGGCATGTTTAGCTTCTTCCATTTTCTAATGATTGCTCCAACAGTGGACCTTTTTTCACCAAGCTGCTTGGCAATTTCCCCGTAGCCCTTTCCAGCCTTGTGGAGGTGTACAATTTTGTCTCTAGTGTCTTTGGACAGCTCTTTGGTCTTGGCCATGTTAGTAGTTGGATTCTTACTGATTGTATGGGGTGGACAGGTGTCTTTATGCAGCTAACGACCTCAAACAGGTGCATCTAATTTAGGATAATAAATGGAGTGGAGGTGGACATTTTAAAGGCAGACTAACAGGTCTTTGAGGGTCAGAATTCTAGCTGATAGACAGGTGTTCAAATACTTATTTGCAGCTGTATCATACAAATAAATAGTTAAAAAATCATATATTGTGATTTCTGGATTTTTTTTTTAGATTATGTCTCTCACAGTGGACATGCACCTACGATGACAATTTCAGACCCCTCCATGATTTCCAAGTGGGAGAACTTGCAAAATAGCAGGGTGTTCAAATACTTATTTTCCTCACTGTAAGTCCCAGAGTGTGTATGTGAAGTTTTGGCTCAAAATACCCCACAGATATTTGTATATAGCATGTTAAAGTTGTCATTTTTTGTGGGTGAGCAAAAACGCACTGTTCCTTTAAATGCAAATGAGCTGATGCTCCCGGCACAGGGGGCGGAGCTACAACAGTTTGCACTAACACACATGCGCTGAAAATTTCAAAAACTTTTAGCCTTTTATGTTCAAAGGTGTCAGAAAGATGGAGAGACTCAAGAAGAAGTGACAACATGTAGACAACATTTCTGAATGGTTAGTTGATGAATTTATGTAGCTTATGTGTAGTTATCTTCTAGTCACTGATTGGCATATTTTGCCTTGATAATCTATAAATCGTGTTCAGGGGGCGGGGTTTATGTAAATTCTAGGGTTGGTGATGTCACTAACCCGGGAGGAATGTCATGTAGTCTCTACCAGCCGTTTGTTGTAGTCCTTAAAAAGTGATTTCTCTAAAAGAAAATATCTCCCTTTGCGTTGAACTTTGAGCGTCGTAACTTTGCAGATGTTGTTCATGCTCAAACAGCAACATTACACACTGACTAAAGTTAGAAAAGTCAAATCATATTCAACCACCCCTTTAAGTCAAGGGAGTCATGCAAATATGCATTTACAAACAATTACCATCCAAATAGGGATAAAGTCTCCTTAAACACCAAAAAACGCAAATCACACACACACACACAACATAAGAAAACTCCACATAAAAACAGTAAGAACACATAACAGTCAGAAAAAGGTGATCTGTGCTGGTTATGTGTCGACCTGCCAAACCAGGTTAAGTTGCAGGTGAGTTTCAAACTGTCGGGAAGGTGTAGGGCTCATGCAGGACTCAAAGGCTGTGTTCAAAATGGAATACTAGCTCACTAAATACTGCACAGTATACAAGGTACACCCCACCTAGTGTTTAAAATAATATTATATGAAACAGTAGGTATTATTCCATGCTAAAACTGTAGTATGTGAGTGGAATCTAATTTTGCATTTTAAAGTGCCCCTATTATGCTTCTTCTGACATTACCTTTCATGTAGTGTGTAATATAGCAGTTTGTGAATGTAAGAATCAAAAGACAAATGAAGTTATTTGGTGCGTCCCAATTCGCATACTATCCGTCCTAAATAGTAATTAGTACATCCCAAATCGTAGTATGTTGAAATGAGTGTTACAAAGATACCCGGATGGTCAACTATTTCCGGTCAGAATCCGAAGTGCAGATCGATGCGCACTCTAACGGCTAATATTGCCCACAACCCATCGCGCGTTGGACGAGGATTCGGTTAGAACTACAAACTACTACAACAAAAAACTACAGACATGGAGGACGAATCCGGTGGAACTTAGAACTACAAACACGAGTGAAAAGTGTTAAAAAACTACAGACATGGAGGACGCGCGAGTCCGGCGGTTATGTAGAGAGGTTTAGAACTTTTACTGTCTATGGTTTAGATAAAGGGGGTTGAGTGATTATTATCAGTATCTAACCTGACGAAAATGTATTTATTCAGTGTTGTCTACATTATATATGCATCTGCAGCAGCATTGTGAACTTTTGTAAAAATTTGTTTAGCCATTCACTTTTAAATGCATCATTATATTCAAATTGCAAACACATGAGGAGAGTTTCCGCATGAAAGACCCACGACTGGCAGATGAACGTGCAACTACATTTCTCTTCGAAACGGTAGGAAGTTAAATTAGATTGAATGGAGGATTTTAACTGTGACAAGATGATTGACAGGGCAGTTTACGGTGACAGGATGCACGCGACAGATCTGTCCGTTAAGTAGTATGTCCCAAAGCTTGCCTACTCTTTTGCTACACACTCAAAAGCATGTACTTTTTCTTCTCAAAAAGAGTACATACTTTTAGGGCGTAGTATAAGTAGGCGAATTGGGACGCAGCAATTGTCTCTTAAAAGCAAGAAGTGTTTCTGAACTGTCTGAAACGAGTTCTAGTCTTACTTCCTGCTCGAACCAATGTAGGTTTGTAACTAATTTGCATAATGCCAGCCTATGGTCTTCACTGGCTGCTGGTGAACGTCTACTTTGCCCCGCCCTCAAACACTGTAGCTATAGTTGAGACCGGAAGAGTTTGGTTTGTGTTGTCGACACGTCGAGAAGACGCTGTCTTCTGTGCTAAAAGCAAATCCACTTTAATGCGCTTCCAAAGGATGAGACTCGCGCTGGAATTGATACGGTAAAACAGACGCCATTGTTACTGTTCATTTCACTGTGTATCAATTGCTGAGGAAGAGCTGAAATTCAGATATGGTAATGAGTGTTTGGTTTCCTACACTTGCTGTGAGCGGTCAACCAATCACAACAGACTGGGCCATATGACCAATCAGAGCAGATCAGCTCTCGGAAAGGAGGAGTTTAGAGAGAATGAATCCTTTATCGAACCGTTTCAGACACTGTGAGAAAAGAGCTGATGCTGCAATGTATATAATAAGAAAATTAAAAGTGTTTTCTGACCTTGTAAACCTATTGTAGGAGAATCCAAAAGAAAATTAGGAATCTTTAAAATAGCATAATAGGAGCAGTTTAATTAAATATTGTGTAAATATGTCCAATAAGAGAGGTTAGAATCATGGCAGTAATGCTTTCGGTTAGTTCCTCACACTGGATATGGAAGTGGGACGCTTTGCATTTTTGTGGGATACAGTATTCTGTGCAATATGCTCCATATTCCATGCTAACATAGCCGTACTCTCACAAGAGCGATGAATGCTTCACCTGTTGCACCTGATGGGGTCACAGCGGTCAGCTACCCCCGACAAACCCCTCACTCTCTGCCTGACAGGGCAACGCACACATGTGAGGACACACACACACACACACACACGGTTTCATACTTCATACACATAAATACTAGGCCTGTCACTTAAAAATAAGATTAACAAATTAACATAAATTCTGTATAGCTTATTTTTACGAGAAAAAAGTCAGAATTGTGAGATAAAAATTTGCAATTACATTTTTCTTTTTTTATTCCGTAGCGGAAACAAGCTTCCATAATTATGTAACATTTACTATAAAAAACTGAAAAAATAAATAAACATTGCAGAATTTTGTCACTGCCACTGACAGATTCACAAACTCAAATGTAAAATGGATTGTAGTGGATCAATGACTAAATATAAACTATATATTGATTTTTTGTATCAATTTTTGTATTTTTCTATATCAATTTTTATTTTTAATCAAGTGACAGCACATAAACAAACAACAAAATTCCACATAAATGTACAGGAATATCAATACATTCAGAGTTGTCAATGGCTGACAAGAATATTTATGACACAGACAGACACACACACACACTCTCTCACTCTCTCTCTCTCTGAACTCTCACCTTTGACCTGACCCCACGCATCTGTCTGGATTTCTCTTTCTTCAGGAAATCTGGGTTACTCTTTGACTTCATAATGTCTGTATCGAACACAAATACACTTCAGCTCATACATATACACAGACACAGTAAAATGTTTAGTGTTTGTTCACACTCTTATTGTAATAATGTGGCCGGAGTTTGGGAATGATCTGAGACGATCTAATATGAAATCCTCCGCATCAGCCAATAACTGATATTAACACTGTTTTTTATCAATAACAGAATCGACATGATTTACATCTACATTTCTGTTTTCAAATATTTTAGGTGCATTTTGAGTAAGTAAAGTAAAAAAGTAAAGTAAAAATGTAGTAAAATGATTATAATACTTATTTTATATATTTAAAAATAATAATAATAATATATCGTTTAAGTTCAGTGTATATGTGCACTTCTTAATTGCTATAATTAAACTGACATTTTTTAATTAATTAAACTTTAGTTATGAATATCAGCATCAGTCACTGAAAAATCTATATGGGTTAATTACTAGTACTTCTATGATGCTTTTTTATCCTTCAAATAATTTGGTGCACTACGGAAGAAACCAAATCATGTGGATTTGAAACGCCATGAAGCGGAGTAAATGATGACAGAGTTGCCATTTTTGTGTTAACTAATCCTTAAAGGGGTCATCGGATGCCCATTATCCACAAGTTAGCATGATTCTTTAGGGTCTTCATGTAAAGTTTGTAACATACTTTGGTTAAAACTCCTCAGTGGTTGTGTAAAACAACACCCTTTCTACCTCCGCAAAAACAGCTCTGTTCACAGCGACCTGTATCGGTGCATGTCTCTTTAAATGATAATGAGCAACTGCTCGAATGGCTGAGGTTAGAAATATGCTAATATGGGAAAGTCCGTCAGTGGTCGTGGGCGGAGCATGAGCAATATGACATCATGGTGCTCAGAAAATCAAAACGGCCTGATTATTGAGAGTGTTTAGACAAAAAAAAAAAAAGTGAATGGATTTTTTTCAATGTATGATGGTTGTCCACACAATATCGCACATTTATATGCAAACACCATATAAAAGTGAATTTTGCATCCGATGATCCCTTTAAAATGTCTCACCGTATCCAGCAGTAACGCCACTTCCTTCAGCGTCTAATTCCCCAAGAGCTTCTGTAGCAGCCAAAAGTTTCTCCCTCAGCTTGTTAATGTCACAGTCAGCTTTAGCCTTCACGATACTCAGCTCCGTGTAAATGTCCTTGTACTTATCTGAGGCATACTTCTTATCCTGCAACACATATGAACGACACATCAGAACGCGCTAGCATGTGTTCGGAGAGCTGTTAAAGAGAAACGCATGCACTGAGAAACACAACTCATGTGTGTGTGTGTGCATATTACTCGAAGTGCCGTGTGCAGCTCGTCTTTGAGAGAGTTTATTTCCTGTTTGAGGTACTGGATCTCTGACTCCTTCACTCGCAGCAAAACCTGCAGCAAAACAACATTTAGATGATTAGTGCATGACACCTTTAATTGATGAAAATTCAGATGACAGGGTTTGTGCTGTACCTCCAGTTCATAGATGTCTTTGCCTTGTGTCAGAGAGGAAGTCAATTTGTCTCCACTGATGCAGGAGTGCATTCTGGTGATCTCCTCATTCAGACGATGATTCAGTTCCTGTAACACACACACACACACACACAAGTTTATGTTTATATCATGGTGGGGAACTTTATTGACTTTGCAAGTGAATACAGGCAAAAATGTGGCCAGGCATAGGTTATTTGGCTTTAGATAAGTGAAAAAACACACATCCAAACTACACTTTTAAGGGTTTTTATTTTATCACACTTTATTTGATCTATTTTGTTGTAGATTTCAATTACAATACATATCTTTGAAGGCCGTTTTCTCAAAATGAGTAAGATTTTTGAGTCAAAATGAGTTAGAAATCTCCACTTCTATATTCTGAAGAGTTTGTTCATATAACATTTGCCTTATTTATGGTGATTTCTATTAGTTGTAATTTGTATCCTATTCGCATGGGTTGTCTTGCCATAAATAAAGATTATCTATAATTTACAAACCTTAAAAACAATTATTTAAATAAACTTTATACATTTTTTATAAGACAGTTTTAGTCTCTTTATCAGGCTGTTTTCAGAGAGTTTTCAGAAAGTACTGGTTGACCTGGTTGTGTATATGCAGTTTCTGGTTCTCTCGCTGGCACTGCCCCAGCGCCTGTCTCTCTGCTTCCAGCGCTTGAGCCAAATGCGCGTTTTCCAAACACTTCTGAGAATATTGCTCAGACAAAACCTCCAGCTCGCGATGGATAGACTGCAACTCCTCTCTGCATGGACACAATGTAAATAAACACACATCAAAACTTCCAAAAATTTGCTTGGTTAAAAGCATTAATGAATAAATGTAAATCTTCTTAAGCCCCTTTCACACAGAGATTCCGGAAAATACACGGATAATGTGTCCCGGGATCGTTTGATTTTGGTTCATTCACACTGCCAGTGATTTTCCGGAATCTGTGAGTGCGTTCACACACATCCCGTAAAGACACGTGACGTCAGGATGTGATAACTCCTGTCAGATGTCAGTTCTGCTGATAACTCTTCGTCATTTCTACACGAAGACGAGTCCATACTCCCCAGTAGCGCCACTGGGTTTGCCGAGTGGCTCGTTCCCCGTATGCTGTGGTTTCTAGGTTGTAGAAAGGCCCGTGCGATGGCATCACTACGACACATCCCTTACGGCATTGGTCCTGGTTTTTGTTCACACAGGGCACGTTCCGGGACTAATCCCCGCAATGTTACAAGGTCCCTATCCCGGCATCAATCCCGGGACGTGTTTGCGTTCACACAGAAGGCACTCTAGCAATTTTACGGCAATTTCCCGGGATCAATGCGCTGTGTGAAAGGGGCTTTAGTGACAACGGTAAACCAGAACAAGAGTGATTTGTGCAGATGTAGTGATGTTTGGGGTCTTACTCGTACTGTCTGCGCAGCTCCTGGATGTCTGCGCTCCCACTGCTCATCTGCGATCGTTGCGTTTTCTCCAGTTCTTCGCGATGAGCGTTTTTCATGGCCTCAATCGCTGCACACAAAACAATCTACTGTGATGCTTCAACTCAAACTGGAAGTACTTCATTGTCAATGAAAAATTGGTGTATTTTATATACAGTGGCACTTTTATTACCAGCAATAGTGGCATTTGTTTCCTCCTCCAACAGTCTTTCTTTCTCCTCTAGAAGTTTCCGGATCTCCCGCTGATGGTGTCTCTGGATGTCCTCTATCACCTTCTGGTGTGTCTCCTCCATTGCTACAAATCCACGCTCGCATGTCGCCTGAGTTCCACAAACAACATCAGATCACAAACACAAACAAACACCAAACACTATCTATCTACCCTAGCAGGCTCTCTACTAGGGCTGGGTATCTATTGTCTTTATGGTTTTGCTACATTTTTTTTTTTTGGTACACCATCTTGGTGGCTTGATGGTGGATAAAACGTCTATAAAATTTACTCAGCAAAGCCCATTTTTCATGTATTTGACACTTTAATGGTCAATTTGGAGTCTTTGAAGAATTTTGCAATGCATTCAATTGACAAGGCATACATTAAATGATCAGTCTTGGGATTTCAAATTATGCAGATGACAGATCTTAAATCAGAAAACCAATCTTTACCCAGCCCTACTCTCTACAGAAGCAAACAGAAGTTACAAACAGGGTTGGGTGCTATCAAAGGGGATGGCTGGATTCATCTTGTTCATCATTTAAACATTTGCTCTTGTGATGAGAGATGACAGATAGCACAGAGGAATGAAAGCAAATCAGCATGATTGATTGACTAGAGCGAATTCATGCAGTCAAACTCTCACACTAACACAGTAGACAACAATGCTAACACTAAAAACACAAGGTGTTTTGAACACTAAAACACAAGGTGTTTTGAACACAGTAAAAGCACGTCTGAGCACAGTAAAAGTAAAGAGTAATTTGTGATAGGTGTCAATCATGGTCATTGTGTGTGCTCAAAACTCCCAGTGCAGCTAATGTGCACTACAGCATTGAAACAAAGGAAAGCATCATGGTTATGAGGCTACAGGGTTGCAGTTATTTTCAAAATTCCAAGAGGCCATATATCATAAATGATATATATATAAAACATAACTGTGTTGATTTGAAATTTCTGTTTCTAAAACTTGTATAAACAAATGCAATATATTCCCAAAACGACTATCAGCTAAAACCACTGCAACCCAAATTAACAGCAACAAACTAAAAACATGGCGCCATGGCAGTGGATGGGTGTAACATTAAATTTGAAAGGTGAAAGGTTAAACCTTCAGACTGTCCAAGTCTCGTTGGTACTTCTCCCTCAGACTGGTCAGATCTCCATCCAGTGGTTTCTGTTCCAGCTCCTCTCTCATGCGGCTCAACTGCATTTCCAGCTCCCGGACTCGGAGCAGGGACTCTGAATCCCTGCACGTTACCTGATCAGATCCATCCCCTTCCTCCATGGGACATGCGTCGTCCTCAGCTTTGTTCTCCACTTTCTCGTTCCTCTCCTCCAGTGAGCAGATGGTCTGGCTGTAGCATTCTTGTAGCTTGTGGAGCTCGTCTCTGTTGGTGTGTTCTAGTTCCTGGACCTTACCCTGAAATTCCTGCTCAAGTTTCCGGATCTGCTCTTTGTGCCTCAACTCAGCATTTTCCATTTCAAGCAGCAGGGTCTCCACTCTGTGTTGGTTGTTTGCGGCACACTCCATTAAGTCGAGCTCTCTGGTTGTCTGCTCCTGCTCGGCCCTTCCCATCTCTTCTGCATGCCTGCTCTTCAGCTCCTCTTTCTCCCTAAGAAACTCCTCTTCCAGCTGGGTTAGGTTCTGCCGTTGCTCCTGCAGCTCCCTGAGCTTATAGGATAGTTCCCCTCGTAGCATGTCATTCTCCTCCTGCAAGGAACTTATAGTGTCAGTGAAGCTCAGATGCTCTTTCTCCACGCAGCTCTGGTAATGCCTTTGGATGGCTGCAACACTCTCAGCGTGTTCTTGGACGAGCACTGCCATGTTGCGGCTAGTCTCCTGGCAAAGAGAAAGTTCCCTCGTGTGACCTGCTCGCAACCTGCAAGCAACATACGTGACCTGCACCTGCATCAAGGCCTCTCGCATGCAAACCGAGCTGGAGTCGCTGCGCCATGAGCTCATTTGGATGGCATTCGCAAGTCCGGAAAGTGAATTTGTTTCCCCTTCCTCGCAGACCCTCTCAATTTCCTGAGAGAGATTACGGAGGGCGTTTGCTTGCTTCTTGAGCTCAGCAATGAGATTTTCCCAGCCTGTTTGCAGATGTGATTCTGATTCTGCACTATGGGATAGCGTGCCGATGGCTAAGTGTCTGCGGACAATCTCTGCTGCTAAACTTTGAGCTTCCTCCATCTCAATCTGCTCCATGTAGGGAGCAAGTTCAGGAGGAGTGACATCAGCAAGATGATCAGTATTGCTTTGGGGCATGCTCTCAATTTGAGCATGCTTTGATGCACTAACAGCATCTTTCAGAGCCATGTCTCTTTGTTTTAAAGTTTCATTTGCTTTGACCAAGTCCTTTTGAAGCTCATCAAATTTTTCCTGAAAATTCATTGTTAGATTCTGGAGTGAATAGGCAAGCTCGGCACTAATGCAGGCATTCTTGATGGCATCCTGTGAAAAAGCACTATTTGTTAGTTTACCCATCTCCAGCTTGTCCACCTCTGCCAAGAACATGGTCTCCAGCATAAGTTTTCTTGTAAGTATATCAGCATAAACAATTGAGAGACAGCCATCGCAGTCCTTCTTGATGTTTTCAGCATCCTTGTGAATGGAGTTTAGGGCCGACATAATATCAGAGTTCAGGTCCTGCAGAGAGAACCCCATCCTCTCCAGAACTTCAGCCTCAAAGGATAATGTTCTGGCAAACTGTTTTATACTTTCCTTACTTGATTGCACATCTGGTGCATCAAAGGTCTGGCACGACTCATAAAATGTGCTGCCCTTCCTCAGGTATGTGGTGGCACAAACCAGCAGTTTCTCTACTTCTGCAAGGGTACAAATGAGAGATTCAGTAGAACTGGTCTCTTTCTGATTGCTAAGAATTTCTCTGACTTTTTCTGTGCAAGACTCTACCAGTGCCAATGCCTTCTCATATTCATCAGTGTCTTGCTCACCAAAAGTCTTGAGGGATTTCTGACTGGATTCATCCATTGGTAATTCATCACAGGTTTTAGTCGTGCAGTCCTCCATGGTTGCTCTGGTGCTCAGATGTTCCTGCATTGCTGAAAGATCAGGCTGGTCCCGTATCTTTTCAGTGAGGTGTCTGAGCTTCTCCTCTGTGGCCAATAGTTTGGTTTCCAGAGCATGTATAATGGAGATGAACTTCTCTGGATCTCTGCACTGCTGGAATGAACTGTCACTGGCTACACTGATATCTTGGGTCAGGCTCAGGTCATGCACGTGGTCTAGGCTCAGATCTTGTGTCAGATCCAAAGACGTGTTTTCCATTTGAAATCTGTCTGCTCCCTGGGACTGCTGATAGGAATGGCACTGGATGGTGGAAAAGCGAATCCTCTGCCGCTTTACCAAGGACATTTCCGTCTCTGAGCTACTTCTTGCAATAGGAAGTTGGGAGAGACTTGAGGATGAGGAAACATTATGTTGCATATCTTTCAAACCCTCAAGCATGTCTTCCTGGGAGCGGCAACGTCGCATTCTGAGATCTGCATATCCAAGTCGCAGGGCATTGAGGTGTTCCTCCAGCTCAGCAATTCGATCCTCGGCAACCACCAGTTTTGCCTGTAGCTCCTGTTCTGCTCTTCGGGACTCTACCAGTCCTGGATAGTCATGCTCCATTTTAGAAAGAAGTTCCTCTTTTTGCTGCAAGCAAACTTCTGTTTCTTCTAGACTACTGCCTAAGGCAGCCATCTTTATTAGGGCCTCGCTCAAGTCCTGCTCCTTCTGTCTGATTAGCTGCTCATACATTTCCTTTGTCTGCTTCACCTCCTCTTCCTTCTCTCGTAACACTTGACTTATCCTAGCAAATTCTTCCGAGACACGCTCGTACGAGCTCTCAAGGGAGTGATAGTCTGTTTCCACCGTCGTTAAACATGCCTGTTGCTTTCCAACCTCTCGGTCAGCCTCGGAAATCTGATTGAGGAGTTCTTGACAGCGGCAAGTAAGCTGGTCACGTTCCTCCTCCAGCCTCCTCACACTCTCCCGCAACATTTCCACCATATCCGTCTGCACCTCCAACTCCTGCTGAAGACGATGTACTTCATCCCTGAGTCCCATAGTTTGCATCCCACCACTCCCTCTCAGCAGCGCCTCCACTTGTTCTTGTGCCTCTTGCAGTTGCTCTTCTACTTCACGCCTCCTTTCTTCGGATTCTGACAACCTCCAGGTCAGTCCCTGTCGCTCCCGCTCATGTTTCTCCTCCAGGCTCCGCTGCTCTTTTCTCTCCCGCTCCTCTCTCATAGTCTGAGCTTCCTCAATGGAAATCAGACGCCCAGTGGCCTCAGAGAGTCTCTCCTGTAACCTCTGCACGTCTCTGTGCTGGTCTTTCTGCAAAGCTTGCTGCTGTTCGAGCTGCCTCAACTCCTGGCTCTTTTCTAGCAAACTGGCTTCAACTTGACGTAGGCGTTCCTCGCTCTCTCGCAGCTGTGACCGCAATGTCACCTCATTTCGGACCCATTCTTCCTCACGTTCTTGACAGCGAACCCGTTCAATTTTCAACTCGCTACGCATTCGTGCCACAGCCTCCTCGCTCACGACAATCTCCGCCATGGCAGCCGTTAGCTTTTCCTCCAAGGCATCAATCTCTGCCTCATGGTGTCCTATGATATCTTTTGCTTCACTGTAGCTACGCCTCAAGCTGCTAACTTGTTGACTGGACTTATCTTGCTTCCGACGCTGGGAATCCAGCTCGGACTTTAGATCCTGGTTCAGTTTGCTGAGGCGCTGCCATGGTGCTCGGTGAACAGGGGTAGACGCTGCATCAGACGAAGGCTTTGCAGCGGTTGTGTCACTCTTTAAGAGATTAAGAGGAAAGTACAATTAGTAACAGGAAGACTTCTCTTTTATGGCCACATACATGATGCTCAACGTCTTCTAGGCTGTGGCTGGGAACCCAGGAACGTTTGGAGTTCAATTTCCGAAGTTACATACTTACTCAAGCTTTCCACTGTGCTTTTTCAAGATAACATCAAAGATGGAGAAAATGGTGCTCAACAATGAGGGAAAAATGTGAACAACACAATTAAAAAAGTGAAATAAATGATCTAAAGAGGCCGTGGAACTACAGAATGCAACTATGAAATGCAACTGTGTCTCTGTGGATAATAAAAATGACACTGTACAGAAAAAAATACAAGAGGAAACTTAAGAGATGAAGGAAGAAACAGATGGGAGTAACACTACACCAGATTATAAAACAGCAACTAAAGGAAAATGAAGAACAGAGGAATGATAACACCATGCAAATTATGCAAAGGATGACAAGAGATGAATGAGACAACAACAAACAAAAAACAGAAAAGCACAGCTGAAAGCTTGCCAGATGTTCACACTTGTTATCTTCAGAAAACTTGTAGTTTGGTTACAAGAGTTTTAACCAAAACCCAGTCAGAGCCCAGGGAAAGAAAGACATTGCAGATCAGTTAGCACCACTCATGCTGAGAGTTTCATTAACACCCAAAATTATATTAGTATTGAAATCAAAAAAGAAAGAGCCACAAAAAACTACAGAAGATTTTGATTTCTGTGTCTTTTCTGGCTAGGTTCAGTTCTGTTTGGGTACCTGTAGCACATATCCTTCCCGGGCGTTCTGCTCTCTCCCACGCGCATCCTGAAGTTGCTCCTGTAAGACACTGTTCTGCTGCTGGAGTCTGGCTAGCTCCCTTTGTGCCTGACCCAACTGTGAACATCAGCGTACATCAGTGGAAACCAATCAGTTTTGAATGAGGAAATTACACAATGTTCAGAACTGATCTGAATGCAATAAAAAAAACCTAAGTACATAACATAAGCACACAAGTAGTCGGCACCTGCACATACTCATCATTTTATGATGGAAAATGAGGCAAGAAATAAATACTGATGGTTCTTACCTCCTTTTCCAGGATGGTGGTCATCTCTTGTGGAATGACTCTTTCTCCAACAGGTGTATTTGAGGTGTTAGGGGAGCTGCCAGCGATCGGTACCTGCTTTTCCTCTCTGAGGGGCGTTGTTTCTACCTGCTGCCACCTCTGCTCAATTTCCACTTGGACATTAGAGTTTCTGCGGGCCGCTCGGTGACCATCAACCTCCTGCGTGTCCCTGAGTTGGTCCACATCCATTTTTCCTTGTTCCTGTGGCACTTTATGGGGGAGCTTTGACGAGAGCTCTGATGCATTGACTGCACCTGGTGTCGGTGTGGTCTGATGGTGGTGCACATATTCCTGCACCACTTCTTCATCTCGCTGTGGCAACTTGTCAGTATGGCTGGTGGTAGTAATGGAGGACGACGTCTGATGAGAGGAGGAGCTAGAGATGGGGGAGGAGGCAGTAGAGGAGGTGGAGGAGGAGGGTGAAGATGAGATAGTGACTGAAGTGTCTGCCCTCTTCATTGAGGGTTGTCCGCTCTCGTTTTCTTGTCCTGGGCGGAACTCGGACCAGTCAAATGTTTTAGAGCGTCCCTCTCGCTTGTTGACTCGACTCTTTTGCTCGGGAGGAGGCGCGGAGTCTGTGATGACCTCATTTGACTTTTTAGCTTCAACTACAGAGCTGTTCGGGAGTTGCGAAGAATTAGGAGGGGGTTGGATGAAGTTTTGCTCCACATTTGATCTGGTTCGCTCTTCTGGAAGGGAACTGTGACAAGAGAAGATACTGAATCAATACACTATACAGTATAAGTATTTGAATTATTATTGGTGCTTGCTTAGGTAAGCATCACTGCCACTCCCTAAATATTAGTTTTTTCACAAAAAACTGTTGCATATGGCATTGTGGGTCAATCTGAAAGGTTACCGAAAACACGCAGAATCATTCCCTAATTGTGGACATAATTATAGAGGGTATGCATTGACGTCACTTTCCCGCCAGAACACGCACCCCTCAGTCAGACTGAGTGGCAAAAGAGCTGCTGTGTGACTGGATTTAATGGTTTAAATGAAAGGTTGGACTTGATATAGTGTTCCTTAAAACTTACCAAAAATCCACTGAAATGCAGCCAGGAATCGTGGTTCCTGACATTCACAGTATATGTGCCTGATTTCGACGCAGGAGGAAATACATAAAGCAAATTTGTCTTTGAATGCTTTATATAAATACAATATAGGTAGGCCTAAATCCGGTGATCACTTACAGTATATCAATGTTATAGATAGATAGATAGATAGATAGATAGATAGATAGATAGATAGATAGATAGATAGATAGATAGATAGATAGATAGATAGATAGATAGATAGATAGATAGATAGCCCTAAAACTTTTTTGTCAGTGTTTTTTTTTTTTTTTTTTACATCCAATTATGCAGAATATACGACGGTAAATATTTAATTGATGAGTTGTCAAACCAATATATAACAATACAATATATAGGGTATGATTTTACGGCAAAATTCAGCATATTGACACCTTTCACTGCCTGGAGTCCAATTGTTTCTATGAATTGCATTGATCCATTTGCTTCTGTTTTCTGTAGCTTTCGGCAGTCTGTAAAAATATACCTCAGATTTCTTGTCAAATCTGTTTGTAAAGTCAATCTCAAAGCTCTTTCCCATTTTAGATGTGTTTTGGGTGTTCTTCGTGGCATTCACGCTGAAAACCAATGCTGCCACTCAGTATTTTTGCCACTCAGTGGGCGTAACCGCAGTCACTCCAGCCGATGGTGACGTCACACGCATACCCTCTATACCAAGATGAAAATGTGTTGTGAAACATGCACAGTGTTAACAAAGAGACTACAGCTGTCTAAAACACACACACACACACACACACACACACACACACACACACACACACACACCCAAACCACTGAAGACAGGATGGTTTGATTAATGGTTAGTAGGGTGAGGAAAACCATTTGATCACTGCATGGCATTCAACCACTGTCAAACATGTCGGTAAACACTCGTGTGTGTCTGTGCGCGCTGCAGGGTGTGTTCTAAAAGTGGGCACTGATGCAATGCTATTTTTCATCTCCTTCAAAGAATGCGGTGATGTAACATCACAACAAGAAATGGGAGACTGACGAGGTGTAAACATAAATTGTGCTGTACCTGCCACCCTGTTTACCAGTATCTTCAACAAAAACTGTCAATAGATGAAGCTGAAATATGCTTGTAAATATATTTAAGTATTAAAAATATTTTCCTTTCAAAAATCTATTACATTTGGTTTTAATGCATTAAATAAATTATTTAAAGATTTTTTTTTTGTTGATATAATTATTGGATATTTTTAACAGGCCTAAAATAAGAATTATCATCCAATAATTCATAACTGATAATTAAATTCTGTATTGTGATGACTTCAGCTTTGGTAAATGTCCCATATGGATTAGATTTATAATTAAATGAGCTGTTTAGGTCTTCTGTTGCACGTCTACCTAATTTCTAATATCCTTTAGAAATTACACAGAACACCACCATGCCCTAAGCAGACATGTTTTTTCTAATGTGTGTCTTTATATGATTTTATTTTAAATTGTCTGTCCATAATGAAAAGGTTTAGGTTCTAGGTCTATCCAATGTGCAGCTGACAAAATGTCCTTCGGTCAGACAGGATTTCACACGTATCACTTTATCATGTTGCGACTGGTTAACGTGGTGTGAAACAGCTGGAATTTAAATAAATGTAACACTACTATGATAAATAATCTGGCCACACACACACACACACACACACACACACACACAGCAGCGATGTAACTCTCCAAATTAACTAAGCATACATTTGTGAAGGCTCTTCAATTTCATTTATCTCTTTCCATTCTGTTTGTAATACAATTAAGTGTACTAAATGAACATGTTAAATTAACAGCCCCATTATAAACATAGCAAACAGGCAAACGACAGAAGCAAAAAGGGAACAGGAATTACTAACGTAACATGACGAAACACAATCGCTAAACTCAGCTGACACAACAGCGGCCACAAATACACACACAGGTTTGAATAAGAACAGGAAATGCCAACCTGGGCATAAGAACTGAAAGTTTCAGAGACACATTTTTCCTGTGGTCAGATAAACGGAGCAGGAAAAACACAAGAAAATAAATTATACAGGTAAGTTAGGAACAGAAGAAAACAAAAATAATCAAGTTTTTGAGGAAATCTCAAGAGGAAAAATGGAAGTTGACATCTTTCCAAAGCTCAAATGCTTTCCGGAAAGCATGTACTGTTTATATAAGGGTGTGTATCTTCAGGTTAAGTTTGTAATTTCTGCATTACTGTCTGCCGAACTCACGGCATTGGTTGAGCCAGTGTTGTTATGCCAGGCACAGGTGAACACAGGTGCAGAAATGACACACTTCACCTTTATAGTATAGATTTTCCTAATTAAGTTACAGAGGGAAGTCTAATTTGTAAATGTTTGATGTTCTTTTTCTTTTTCCATACTTTTCAAACTAAACATGATGTGGAAGCTCACCGTGTGACATCAGGAGCGACGGTGGGCCGCATGTTCTTCAGAATGGCCTGGATCCAGTTTCTACGTATCCCAGAGGTCATGGCAGACAGTGTGAACGCCCCTTCTTTACTCTGAGAGGAAGACAAGGACACTGAGTCGACTGATCTGATGTATGACAGCTGAACTAAAACAGACTATTTCTGTTCACTTCTGACATTGCTGTTCAATTCGACTACAAGCGCCACAGAATATATTGTAAATCCAATGAGTTTCTATAACTTTTACAAGACTTCTCCAGTCATGATTACTGAACGATTACTGAATGATTTTATTTTATTAAAAAATAAAATAAAAAAAGGTTAACAAGTTTACTTAACAATAATTCAAAGGTTATCTTGTACTTTTTTTTTACCACTCTCAAATAAATAAGAATTTCTTGGCTATTTTTTCAGCTCTAAATATTTCAGATCCAATGAAATATAATAAAATGTAAATTATTATATTTATATTATAATATTATAAATATAAATAAATATTTCAGAGCAGAGCATAGGCTATAAAATTTATATTAATTATAGGAAATATTATCTGAGCAAATATATATTTTTTATAGGCCTAGATATCACAATTTTAAAATTCCTTGACATTTCCATTTTTCCACGACTGTGGGAACCTTGCAGATTCACAAAACATGTCACAGTCCGGCATCTTTCTCTCAGTAACAAGATTATACCACAAGAAATGGTCCAATCACATACTGGAATAAAAGTTTATGATATACATCTAGTGACAACTAGAATCTGACAGATCAGACGGCAAGAGGAGAGTTTAAGATGGGAGTTTAGTATTACGTTAGTTTATCCGTGGCATTCTCCATCCAAGGCATAAAGATAGCAGGCTGAAGTTATATTTACAGTTGTTATTCATTTCTTGACACTGACGCCCCGCTGTACGTCTGTACACAGAGGCGGCCAACGCTTTCTGCTATATCTGACGTCTCTAAAATAACTTTAAAAACAGCACCAAGGAACCTATCATTCGCCAACTAGACGAACAACACAATATCAAGTACATCTCAACAGCTTTATTAATAAAACACAGGAGCATGTAAATTAAACATTTATAAATTAAAACTTTATCATTATATCTGTAGTTTTTCTGCCCATTTTTGTGGGGGAGTGTGAAGGAAAAAAAAAGAGCATTAGACAAACGTCTGAAGTGTGGCATTGGGCCTGTGGGGTGTTATTTTAGAGGGAAGTGATGATGTCACAGCTGCTGACGGATCAGGTGACATTAGAGATGAAACAATGCTTAGCGAGGAACAGCGTTAGGGTTACAGATAACATCACCAGGGCTTTATTTAGGTGTGAAAACATACCACTGCAATCCTAGTAACATATTTGTCTAGCATCAATAACTCAAGAGCGCAGGGATGGACGGCATCAGTTAAGGTTCACCGAGTCCGAAATTTGTGTATGCACTTTTTTCGTATTCATCATTCGGTCTGAATAGTCAAAACACCTCTAAAAAGGCTTGCTACGGATGCGAAAAACGTGTTTATAAGACGGACGAAAGTTTTGGAGGCAGCGTGTAAACGTGATTGACACAACGCAAGGTCGTATTTATTTTTTACGGACGGACTCAGTGTGCAAGGACCTCTACGGTTAGATCACTGAGCAGTTTGGGTATATACATAAACAAAGGGTATATACACTACTGTATGTTTGGAATAATTTTCTAATGTTTTTGAAAGAAGAGTGTTATGCTCACTAAGGCTCCATTTATTTGATCAACTACACAGTAAAAACAGTAACATTGCAAAATATTATAGCAATTTAAAATAAATGTTTTCTATTTCAGTATATTTTAAAATGCAATTTAATCCTGTGATCAAAGCTGAATTTTCAGCATCATTACTCCAGTCTTCAGTGTCACATGATCCTTCAGAAATCATTCTGATATGATGATTTGATGCTTAAGAAACATTTCTGATTATTATCAGTTGTGCTGGATAATATTTCACAATTTTACTGTTTTTATTGTATTTTTCATCAAATAAATGCAGCATTGGTGAGCAGAAGAGAAAACATTTAAAGATATCTGAATTATTCCAAACCCAAACTTCTGTAGTGTACATCACTGGTACAGTCTTTATATATATATATATATATATAAAAAAAAAAATCTTTATTGGCATCGATGGTTCCATGAAGAACCTTTAATCCATTCCATAAAAGGTTCTTTATAGTGGAAAAAGGTTCTTCAAAATGGTTCTTTTAAGACCAGTTCACTGAAAGTTTCTTTGGGGAACAATAAAATACCATCACTCACGAGGATTTGGAAGCCATAGTTCCTCTGAACTGGGAATTCGGTCACATCGTAGCACGAGGACAGATCGATCTCTCCGTCCAGATCGGCAGCCTGAGGAACACGAGGGACGTTGTTAAGTTAGTTAACAGTGGCCGTTTAAATCGCTGCTGAAAACACTCACCTCCTCGGCGATGGAGTCACGGTAGAACCTCAGGCTCTGATCGGTCAGAACAAACCAGTGCTTCTTCCACTGAGACACCGAGAGAGACAGAAGCAGAACAAACCTTCTGAATAATCTCCACCTCAAACGTTCAGACAAGCCGTTTAAGACTTCCACTGGTTCATTTTAGACTCACCAATCCATCTTCGTACAGTTTGGTCATCCATCCTTTCTTAAAGTTCAGCAGGTCCGGCTGAAAGGAGATGAGAACAAAACATAACATGTATAAACTTCAAACATTAACAGGAACAGCAAATTGTTAATATACATTAATCAAGTTTTCATGACCACAAACTAAAATTCAATGCAACAATTCACTCAAAAATTTACATAAACCAGTGTTTCATGAATGAATCCCATTGACTTCTACCTTATTTTTTAGGATTTTTTTATATTTTCTTCCGAAAATTAACACATTTTATAAAAATAAAAAAATGTATATGCCTATAGATAAAGTAAAATGCAAATATATTTTTTTGCAACCCAGGCCACCGGGGAAAGTGGCTTGTCCCTGTTGTTCTCAATAATATCGTTTGCTATTTTTTTGTCCGTAAGATATTTGTTCACAATTCATGATTTTTTTTTAAAATGCTGTTTTAAAGTACTTTACATGCAATCAAGACATCAACAGTTAAGACTTCAGAAACAAACACACTAATATGACATACTGTATCTATTAATTATGTTAATATCAATGTTAATTTAAATACAACAATATAGAAAAGACAAATATATAATTTTTTTATTTTAAGTTTAGGTTTAAAAAGTCCTAAAAATTACTTCTGCATCATAAAACCATCACCATAAGTCAGAAGTCAGAAACGGCAAGTTCTGAACAGGCAGTGGTACCTCACAAAGCCATAAACAAACTAATCTTCAACCTAAAGTTACACAACCAATAATAATACAAACCCTCTCCCATAGTATCTAATGCTGCAGTATTGAGCAGATCTAGTCCGGTGAAGATCACACCCACCAGACGTTTGGTAGTTCACCATTCACAGTACCTTAGTCTTGTTGAGTTTCATCTGTGACCTGTTCTTCACACGCTTCTGACTCACATGCCGTCTTTCTGTGTGTATGAACATGAATCTGTGTTCTCGTGTGTGCATGTGTGTGTTTGGGCATGTGTCTCTGGTCCTAACGCTCTGAGTGAATGCTATTTATAATCACGGGTGATGAAGTGGTTCTGGGTTGGGTTTGCATGAACGCAGTACTAACAGCTGAAACACACACACACACACTCTTAGAGCCTTGCAGCCCCTTAGACGTAAACATGCTGCGTTCTTAAGAGTAATTCATTATATAAGTAGATTTTCTAAACACACTTTAGTTTCTATGGTTCATATTCGATTTTGCATGTAATGCAATATAATTCTAACCGACAAAGTGAAAGTTAACTATTGTGAGAATCAAACAGTCATAGTCTTGCATCTTAATGAGCGACAAAGAAAAGGAAAGTTGTTCAGAGTTCAGATGAGGGTTAAGTCTTTGGTCATGCACATCAGTCTCTAAAGGTCCCTTTTGAAACACTTACAATGCAATTATAGCATGTAGAATTCAGAAAAATGTATGTCGACAGATGAGGTCATTAAAATTACACTGTTATGATAGTCTGATTATAAAGTATATTTGAGACTATAGATAGACTATATAGATCTGGCTATAGTTTGAATTAATCTCTTCGCATGACACACAGACATTACTGTACAGAATGGCTCTCACGGCATTATCCTGAAGCATTCGTTTCATGTGTCACTGAACGGAAGAGAGCCTCTCAGGAGCGAGTGTAAGCATCAAATCCTTTTGATTTTTCACCCCCAAAAAAATCATAGACAAGCTAGGAAGTCGGAGAAAGTCTCTTTTTTAAAGGTTCGTTATAAGCCGTTCACACACTGGCAATAAAAAAGTGATTAATAAGTGAAAATCCGTACATATAGTCCCATTTAAAGATGATATTTATGGACAATACAACATTTCGAACTAAAATGACACATTTGAACTCAGAGAAACACTTGATTAATTACTGAATGACATGATAACATTTGAAATGAAAAAAAATTCTATATTCGCAAAAATGTACAATAATGTTTTTTTGTTTTGTTTTTATATCTAAAAAAAATTACAATAAAAAAAATTCAGTCATGACTTAATATTAGCCAACAAAAGTTAATTTTTCCTGTTTATAATTTAATTTAAAAAAACTAAACTAAAATCCTAAAACTTTCTACCTCTGTTTATGTTTAATAACCATTAAATTACTACCAACACTATTTGATTTAATACATTACCAATACCGTAATCAAAAAAATGTGTGTTATTTATGTGGTCTTACAGTCATGAGTGTCTCTGTGGTTCTGCGGTCCAGACTTTTGGCCCTTCGGTAACCAGATAGTGAATAAACCTCATCCGTCCGGCCTTTAGCCGAATCCAATGAGAAATCCTGCAACAGTTTAATAAATAAATAAATAAATAAATAAATAAATAATTCAAAGAAACATTACTGATGATTTTAACAAAATACTGCTACCAGGCCTCCTTGAAATATCATTATAAAACAGACAGTTCTGACTCTGAAATCTGATTGGATAATCCAGATTGAACTGGCTTATTGCCGTAACGACACTCGGCAACTTACTGAACAACAGCAAAAATGTTTAGTCCAATCATTTCACACACTCAAAAGTGCAATACTGCAATTTATACACTATTTTCAACAGATGCAAAACAGTTTATACTACAAAAAATGGATTATACACCCTTAGTATAATCATTAACTAAACACCATGTTAAATGAGTACCTGTTTCTGGTTGGAGAGCCGTTTCTCATTGCGTCCTGCTCTCTGATTGGCTGTTTTAGAGTAAGAAGGGGCGGGGTCTGTTAAAGAATTCGTTGTGTCCATTTGTTCTGGAGTGCTGACAGCGTCATGACACTCAAATCTCTCGATGACCTGTGAACGTCTGCTGCAAAACACACACAAGAGGTCAGAACAAAAACAATGGAATATATGGCATAATCAGATGCTTTTCCTTTCATCACAGATCTTCTCATACCTTTTTTCGGACTCTGAGATTTGTCCAAAATAATGGGTTAAATTAGAAACCGAACAGAGTTAAAAATGCAATGCATAATAAACTAATAAATGCATTAATAAAGAAACACATTTCACTATTTCTACCTACAGCACTGCAGGATGTTTACATCTACAGAGGAAGGATGCTAAAGCATATTTGTGTGAAATAAAATGAAAAATCACTTCCTCGGTTCATTACAGGTCAGTCAGCTGAAACTGACCCCATAAATGACCCGAACACTGTCATAACAATGTCTCAAACAAAGGAAAGGAAATTGTTTCTCATTGACATTAAAGCTGTGACATCGCCTCAGAATGACTTTGTATTATAAAACAGATTCCTGTTATAAAAGCCGGTGTAATGTGATTATTATAATTAGTGGTGAAAAAAAAAAATCACTTTTTGCTTATAATGTAGCAACTTTTGGCATGTATTGCCATTACATTACAGCTAGCTAACACAGAGAAGCTTAATTCCCTCAGCAAAACTACCTTTAGGAAGATTTTAGTGTTTGAAACTGCAAGGCTTTTCTCAACAGAGAGAATCTGGGATGTTAAGCATGTCACTGATTTGTAGTATTTGTTTAACAAGATGAATTTTAGATGTCTTATACGAGCAGATGGCAGAGCAGAGGGACAGACACAGGACACCAGCCATGAGCAGAACCCCAGTCAGCGGTCAGTCTTTGTCCCAGTGTACACCCAATGTGTTAGTAGGAATAATTCATCTTTTACACCCATTTCACACCGAACTGAAGCAGCCGCATACGTGCACTATGCTTTCTCATTGACAGCATTTCTGATGCATTCTGGGGTACCACATTTAGCATTTCCTTTGACATAATTATTCTAATTTATATACAAATATATATTTTATTGCATATAAGTGGGTTAATAATGGAACCTCATTGGGCGGAGATCACATGACCAGATGAATACAAATAATTTTTGTATTTACAAAAACCCTAAACAACATTTCTGCCAAAGCATCAGTAACTGAAAACGTTTGCTATCGAGTGAGGCTGCATTCAAGCCATTTTAGCAAAAAAAATGAGTGAACCTTTAAATTCCAATGATCTAAGCAAAATGAAACTCGAACCTCATTGTGAGGCTATAAACTAAATCGTCTGTGTGCATAGTTGGGCAGTCTGAATTCACTGTTAATCTGTTTTCCGAAATAAATATGCGCTGCTTGCGGTGTGAAAAAGGCTTTTGTCTTTGATTCTGAGATGTGCGTGTGTGAGTGTGTGTGTGTGTGTGTGTGTGTGTGTGTGTGTGTGTGTGTGTGTTATAATTTGGCCCCAGCAGGTGGAATGAAAGTAAGCAGTGGGTGTGTCAGTGGGCGTGGCAGGGCGTGGCGCAGGGCAGGAAGTGCAGAGTTTCAGAAGACTGCCTGAAAAAGAGGAGAAACAGATCAAATAAAAAGCCAAAAAGACATAAAAAGCACGAGAGAAAGAAAAAACTGAAATGAAAAGGAGAACAGAGCAGAAATAAAGAAACATTTTAAATCACAGATACAGAACTGAACAGATACAGCGTTCAGTTCTGCCTCGAGATTTCAACAAAATGGAAGAGAGATTAGATTGGAAGTTCAGTTCTACACAGTGTTCACTAGGTGGCGCTAAAGCTGCAAGAATGAGATGAATGTCATGATTCTAAGTGCTAAAAGGCACAGCAGTAGCTCTGACAGATAGCAGCGCATCCTCCCTGCGTCTCAGTCTCTGAACTTGTTCATCCTGAGTGTCATTGACCGATTAACCGGCTGGTTTTTCCTGCCGGCTCCAGCAGGTGGAGATATAACCTCCACGCTCGCTCTGAGACGTAAACACAGCAGGCGTGTTGGCTGGGTCTGAGCGAGCAGATTGTGTTTATACTGCAGGGGAAGTAGCTGCGTATCTGCAGTTCCCTGTACAGAACTGTGTATCTGCTCAATTACGATCAGAATATAACCTATAAAGCATAATGTGGCTATAAAACATGAATGTCTTCATTTCTGTGATTTAAATGTATGTATATTTAACTAGAATGTGTGTGTGTGTGTGTGTGTGTGTGTGTCATTGGCTCTGGTACAAACTCTAGTGACATACCTACCTAGTAGACAGCATTTTTAGGCATCATAAGCACGTAAAATCTATTTCAAACAGTACCAATATGGGGCCGGAGATCACATGACCAGATCACATGACCTTTATCTCAGTAGCTGGTTGTGGAACAAATAGAACAACATTTCTGCAATGACATCAGTAACTGAAAACGTTTGATATTAAGTGAGGCTGCATTCAAGCCGCTTTAGCAAACCATACAAAAAAAATGACTGAGTGAACCTTTAAATTAAATTAAATTAAAAGTTCATTAAAAATAAACTATTTCATGAAGTATTTGTGTAGGCTATGCTATTACTTTTTTTTTATTTATTTTTTTATAATATTAGCCTATTTGTTAATTTATTTATTATGATGTACTTTTTTATAATATTAATTGCAATATAATATTGTTTGTTAATATTAATAATATTATTTGTTAATAATATCATTTGCTATTATTAACCCTGTAAAGCCGTACATATGAAATAATAGTTTTAAAAAAATCAATTTGTAAAAAAAAACAAAACAGTTTATTAAATGTTTTTAGACAAAAAAAAAAAAAGACAATTTGTTGAGTATCATATTTGATACATTAGTCTTTTATGGCTCATATAGTATGATAGAGTGAGAATATGGAGCTCATACTCGAGGAGGAAAAAAACGGAGCAAAAATATGCAATTTAGTGCAGTCTAAGCTATCAGTCAGACGATATAAGACGATTTCTAGGTCTTTCAGCAAAGTTTTGATAATTTATTATATAGTAGGGTTTATATGGTTAAGCATTATTTGTGTCTTGCACACGAGCATCTTACAAGAGCTGCTGCCAATGTAGAGTATTTCAAATTTAAAGATGCTGTCAAGTCAAGTCACCTTCATTTATATCGCGCTTTTAACAATATAGATTTTTCAAAGCAGCTTTACAGTGATAATAGGAAATTAAAGTAACAGAGACTGTTTTGGCTTCATGGCAGCTCTTATTGTCCAGCTAACGTTAGTTTTGATTGACTTTCCGTTGCAAAGATCATTAGTTATTAACTTACATAACCGCTTACATGACACCATTCTAACAGAAACCCCTCAATGCGCTCTGGCCCGCTCATTCGCACGACAACAGTGCCTGGTGGCGCGAGAACGCAAACCTTCCAAGCATTTTGAAAAACTTTATCATCTCCGCGTAAATGCTGTCTATGAAGATAGCTGCGTCACATGGGTTTGAAACAGAGCTTTTGTGTGTGCATCACTCATCACCTTCGTTCACGTCCGAACAGTCGTTCCACTTCCTCCCGGCCCGGGCTCCTCGCGCGTGCTCGCAGCTCCTGCCGTTTCTGAGTGGGTCGGTACGCTTCCCGATGACTGAGTCTCCGTGCCCGCGGCACGTCTGCCAGGGCGGCGTAACCCTGCCCGCCTCGACCCGCCCTGCCCACACGGCTCTCCGGACTCTGCTCTGAGTCCAGAGAGCTCTGAGAAGAGGACAGGGATGACGGGAGGATGTTTGCGTGGCATGTGTGTGAGTTTGGACTGGAGAGCGTGTCTGGGCTGGGAAGGGGACAGAGATTGGCATCCGTCGAGGATGGGAACTCCAGCGATGGGGCGTCCACTGAAAGATGCTCCTCTGATTTGCTAAGTCTTTGTGTGTTGTGTTGGTGAGAGCGGGCGTTACATGTAATGCGCACATCACCGGGAATCTGTGTGTTAGTAGCAGTGTGTGGGTTGTGTGACGTGTGTGAGCTGACTGGAGAGCTGAAGAGCTCAGGAACAAATGAGAGATACCTGGAGCGTGAGGAAGAGGAGGTTGATGTGGAGGAGGAAGAAAGCAGAGGCGGCTGTTGTTGTGGTAGTGGCTCTCGCTCCTGCTGGCATTGGTGCTGTTGTCCTTCATCTTCTTCGTTTTTGGGTTTTTCCAGTGAAAAATATCCACTCTCCACCCGTGGCTTCCGACCAGCACTCAAGTTTCCTGAATCTGAGCGTGAGAAAGACAGAAAAATCACAGTCAGTACCTTTACAAAAATGTACCATGGTAACATTACAGCTGCCAAAATACCTCCTTACTACTGTAAAATCATACTAAATTAATCTGGGATCCCTTTCAAACAGAGTTAGACGCTTTGAGAATCCGTCGTTTTGTTCAATCTTGTTTTTAATGACAGTGGTGACTAACACCAAGTTACCACAGTTTTATTAAGGTAACAATCACTGTAGCATTTGGTCAGAAATTATAGTGACTGTGGTTTTTGTGAGTAAGTGAACCTACGCATTTAAATGTTCTTTTCATTTTGCCTGAAACTGGAGGTCCAGTGACTTTATTATGTGTGAAGTGGACATCTTTCTTCTAAGACCAAAATAAATAATGATTCCTGGTGATGTGATTCAATATTATAAATCACACGTGCTGAACAACGACCGTGGCAGTGGGGATAGACCTCGTAAAGTCAAGAGTAAATATTTCTCTAGATTTTAATGAAGAAGATTTGACAGGAACTCACTGTTGCTATGATGTTCTGAGAGGCATTTGCACCAAAACTCACCACCACAATAGAGTAACACGGTGTCCGCCCAACTTTTAAGAGGCCTTGGCTCCAGAATTATTTTTCCCATTCATTTTTCCAATAAAAAAAAAAAAAAAAAGCCATAACTTTAACTGCTGGTGTCGCTGCTGGACAGGGTTGAGTGATTTAAACATGCTTTCGTAATATTCATATTTCGTTTTATTTTTGTACTGTGGATTATTTTCTCATCCAATTTTTGAAGATGCACTGCTTCTTTGCCTCCTCGGAGGAAATACCCCTGATACAAATATTTAAGTGATTTGAGAGCTTTATGAGCGGACGTTAAAGAGTTCATTTGGCGAGATTAGCTTGTTGTGATTCCTTGATTGGTAGGCATTTATTTTGCAGAATCAGGGGGAATGTGAACACTATGAATTCTGCTGTTATACAATTATATATATATATACAGTACCAGTCAAAAGTTTGGAAACATTACTATTTTTAATGTTTTTGAAAGAAGTCTCTTATGCTCATCAAGCCTGCAGTAAAAAAAAAAAAAAAAAAAAAAAAAAACAGTAATATTATGAAATATTATTACAATTTAAAATAATGGTTCTCTTTTTTAATATATTTTAAAATGTAATTTATTTTTGTGATGCAAAGCTGAATTTTCATCAGCAAGTACTCCAGTCTTTGGTGTCTTATGATCCTTCAGAAATCATTCTAATATGATGATTTGATACTCAGTTATTATCAATGATGGAAACAGTTGTGCTGTTTAATATATTTTTTTGGAATACTTTTTTCAGGATTCATTGATGAGTAAAACGTTAACAGCATTTATTCATAAAAACAGCATTTATTCAAAATAAAAACATTTCTAACAATATAAATCGTTACCATCACCTTTTATCAATTTAACGCATCCTTGTTGAATTAAAGTACTAATTTCTTTAAAAAAAAAATAGTTATTGTTCCCAAACTTTTGAACGGTAGTGTATATTGTTACAAAAGATTTCTATTCTAAATAAATACAGTTCTTTTTAACTTTTTATTCATCAAATAATCCTAAAAAAAGTATCTCAGGTTATAAAAAAAATATTAAGCAGCACAACGGTTTCCAACATTGATCATAAATCAGCATATTCAGTGTTTCCCCTACCATTATATAAGGGGGGCGCCCCGCCCTCCTAACGGCTCCCCCCGCCCCCCTTGGAGGTCAAGTAAATTTGATTTGATTTTCTTTATAGCGACAGATTACAATTTGTTATTTTATATAAAAAAAAAAACCTAAATGGCCCTTAAGTAATATGTTATTTATCTTATTTCCACGATGGCATGTCTTTTCTGTCTGTGTTTACAATTATCCCAATGAGTGCGCACACTCACACACAAACAAACACTTGCGTCACATACAGTTGAGCACTAGCGGACAGAGAGCGCGCGGCTGGAAATGTGTCGCTGAACTGAAAATGGCAACACTCGCTCTACTGCGAGTAGCAGCCGGAGTAGCTCTCCTGCTCCAAGTCTAACGCCCGTTTCACATATATTTCGTTTGCGGTGAGTATTTTTTTTCCGTACCCATGTTAACAGAGCTTTCACACTGCACGAGGATGCAGTCCGTCGATGATCGATCTGTTCCAGAGATCGTTTCTACACCGAGTCTATTTCTGCTGTGCTGCAAACGCTGAATTAAAGTGACAGCGCATGTTTCGTGGTCAAAATGAACACCGATTGACATGAAAATGTAGTAATTTCACCATAAGTGCGATTAATTAAATAAAATGTAGTAATCTCACCATAAATTTATTTAATTAATTACTACTTTTTTCACTTTAAGACTGAGTTAAAGCAAGGAAAACTACAATTTACCTCAACAAGGCGACATAATGAACAACACTCGTCTTATTCGTGGAGGTGGAAAAACAAGTTCTTTGTGACATGCAAGATTTATTGTATTAAAATTTAAATACAAAAGATTTTAATATAAGTACATGGTTAAATATTTTACCACTTGCTTGAGCAACTTAATATATAATTATATAGAAGTAATGTATTGAATAATACATTGTTTAAATTGTGTTTACGTGAACGCGCGTTCACAGCAGTGGTGCGTCTGACAGGATTATTCTCTCCAATAAATACATCATAGAAATAAAAACTTCTCATAAAAAAAGCCCATTTAAAATTTATATATATATTGGTTAGTATTTATAAATCTTTTTTTAGTTGTTAGTTAAAAAATAAAACTATTTAAGCTCTGGTCCATTAATATTAACAAATACTTCTATACATTTAACAAAGGTTATTTGCAAAAGTCAATTTTAAAAAGATTTAAATATGTTTATTTATTTTTTTAAAGAGATATCTTATGTTAACATTTTTTAACTTTTACAAACCATTACCCTCCCAGACAACCAATTTATGTGACAGATAGATAGATAGATAGATAGATAGATAGATAGATAGATAGCGTCTGTGTGTGTCAATTTTCCCCAAACCCCCCCCCCCCCCAAACCTGTAAACCTAGGGGAAACACTGATATTAGAATGATTTCTGAAGGATCATAAGACACCAAAGACTGGAGTACTTGCTGATGAAAATTCAGCTTTGCATCACAAAAATAAATTACATTTTAAAGTATATTAAAAAAGAGAACCATTATTTTATAGTTTTTTAACTGCAGGCTTGATGAGCATAAGAGACTTCTTTCAAAAACATTAAAAATAGTAATGTTTCCAAACTTTTGACTGGTACTATATATATGAATATATATATATATATATATATATACAAAAATAAATAAAAAAAAAAGAAAGAGCAGAGCCTCTGCTTTTAAACAACAACAACTTAAAAAAAAATTTTTTTTGGTAACACTTTATTTTGATGGTCCCTTTTGAACATTCTGTTGACTATAAGTAACTTTGCAACTACATGTCAACTAACTCTCATTAGAGTATTAGTGTACTGTCTGCTTAATATCTGATAACTCTTTATTGTGATGGTCCTCCAACAGACACTCTACTGACTATAAGTAACTTTGCAACTACATGTCAACTTATTCTAACCCGTACAGTCTACTAATACTATACTAATACTCTAATGAGAGTTAGTAGACATGTAGGTGCAATGTTACTTCTAGACAACAGAATGTGTTAAAGGGACCATCAAAATAAAGTGAAACCAATTTTTTATATAGAATAGTAAGTGTTAGTATTAGTATTAATGGGTCAAGTGTTGATATAAAAGATGCGTCTTCAGCAGTTTCTTGAAAATGGCTAAAGACTCTGCAGTTCGGGTCGTGTTAGGCAAGGTCATTCCACCAGCTTGGAACAGTCAAGGTAAAGGTCTGTGAAAGTGTCATAAAAAAAGCAACATTTTGAACAAAAAGCAGAGAAAATTGCCTTTTTGTCAAAGGCTTTGTCAGGATCGGATTCAGAACGATGATCAAAACATAGATAAGATTAGGTGTGCAAGGTGGTTGTTTGCACATGCATACGGAATATTTCTAAATTCAAAATTTAAAATGTGTTTTTGTGGAAACTGTTTTGCTAATTATTGACACCCAGGTTCACAAGTGCATGTCATAACCTTGTTTTTGTTAGTTTCAATTGAATTGTTTGTGTGTTGGTACCCAGTTGACTCAGGCTGCCGGCGCTGCAGCTTGTTGGTAAAGTGGCCCGACTCCATGTTCCCTCCTGCCACAGGGTGGCCCGGGTGGGCGGCACTCGCTCAGCGTGAGCTATAGTGCTGGGAAGACACACCAAACTGCTGCTGCTGCTGGTACTGGTGACCGTCACCTTCGCAGGGCCTGGTTCCTGAACACAGAAAAAGAGAAACATTCAGACAAGCATAATATTTAACTAACCCGTAGTCAAGAACAAAGAGCTCTTTGATGTTGAAAACACCTGTGTGTATGTGTGTGTGTGTGTGCAGACAGATAGACACACGAATGTAACTGTCTAAACTTGCAGGCTGATAACAAATGAGCTATTGTGCCATGATTTCATACACACACTGATTTACGCTTAGCACCACACCCCACACTAAACACACACTCGCAGATTAACGTCTGTGTCTTTCCTGTTTCCACCTGACCGCCCAGTAATACCTTTTTGATTAAATCATAAAATCACTCAGCGTATTTTTCTGCATGAAACCAAACACACACACACACACACACATGCCTGTGTGTGAGCCACCCAGCATCCCAGCGGAAGCACACACACATGAGAATGATTTACTGGATAAATTATGACACGGTTCTTGTTCCTTCCAATCATATGATCTCCAAAAACACCCATAATTCATGTATTGATCAGATTCCAGTGCTGTGCTCTGATTGGTCGGATCGTGCTGCTTCTGGACTTACAATAAACCCATTTATGTTCTGCTGGGAACATCGAGCTGTATGAAGAGCAGCAGTCTGACAAAACACAGGTCAGGAGGTCAGAGCAAAGTAAATGAACCCTAACAATACAAACACAGTCCATTTAAAACATCCCATTATTCTATTAATTACAGGACTGAGCAATAAAATAAATAACCCAAAAAAAAACGAAAGATAAAATAGAGTTTGAGAAAATGGCTGAGATTTGTTGTAAAAACTATTTAAAAATATAAAAAAATAAATACATAAAATATTTACAAAAACATTTTATTAAAAATTTTTTTTATATACATGTTTAAAACAAACAAAAAAAATAAATAAAAAAAAATAATACTATATATATAAAATCATTAAATATTTCTAGAACAAAATCCTAAACTCAGCTATATTTGTTTATAAAATATGTAAGAATATACAAAATATAAATATATTTTATGTTTAAAATATAAATACAGTATCAAAATATATCAAATATATTTTATGTTTAAAATATAAATACAGTATCATAATATATCAAATATATTTAAAAAAAAGAATAAAATATTTAAGAATTAATAGATTTAAAATCTTTAAGATTGTTTTTCTAGAAAAAAAAAAATATATTTATACTGAATATTAAAATCAAGTTTAATATAACAGACAAGAAGGCTCAAAAATGTCAAGAATTT
Organism: Rutilus rutilus; assembly: GCF_951802725.1. Lineage (NCBI taxonomy): Eukaryota > Metazoa > Chordata > Actinopteri > Cypriniformes > Leuciscidae > Rutilus > Rutilus rutilus. The sequence continues at coordinate 4,385,478 of NC_140228.1, forward strand.
TGTCATTCACCAAATAAGGTGAAGTTGAAATGAGTAGCGAGGTTAAAGGAATAGCTTATTTAAACTATAACCAGATAAGTAAATGGTCCATTTTCGTGTGTGTGTGTGTGTGTGTGTGTGTGTGTGTGTGTGTGTGTGTGTGTGTGTGTGTGTGTGTGTACCTGTGGAGTTGGCGTTTCCACTTTCCGTTTCTTCTTCTGGTTTTGTTTGTTGGTTCGAGGGAACACCATCAGCGCCTCCTGCCACCTGAACACACATACAGTGTTTGGGAATTATTTCAAAACAGCAATATTATTTATTACATATTTTACTAAATTACTATCAGTGAGTGATCACTTTAAGTCATTCCTTCACTTATTAATGTCTAAAACCAAATCCATATCAAGCTTTACCAGATGAACAATGAGGATGCACACAAATTGTCCTTTCAGTTAAGATCGAGCCATTGCAACACATTTATAAAATAAAAAGGGTCTTTATTAGTTTCATGTTAGCGTTGACATCTCCTGGGGCCTATACCATGATGTTAGCTGAACAAACTCAGGGTTACAGGATTAGTTTTGAGTTGCTAAAAGCTAAAATGATACATGTGTGATCGATTAATAATTACATAAATAATATCTAAATCATACAAAATTATTATTTTTAATAAGCATTACTAAATACGAGACGATTTTGTCTTTAAAAATCAATTTCTATGTAGTGACCTTTCATTTGGAGTAGAAACAGGTGGAGTGGCTTTATCGCATCCAACATGTGTCACTTTGCTCACTACTGATTGGTACATGTTTGGTTTGCAACCTCTAACCCGGAACATAACCGGCCCCGCACCAGGTTAGCCGTGGAGCGTAAGTTACTATGGCGATGAACACTGCTAAAAGCCAAACCACTTTCATGGTGCCTAAAACCCAGGGTTGGCGCAAACTAAACTGAAACACATCTGGCTAGCCACCTAAACCGGCTTCATGGTATAGGCCCCTGCTGTCCAATATGGTTAGCAGGTGTTTTTCACCAGAAATAATATATTCTTATCGGCAAGTCTTATAAATTAATGCAAATTAATGCATTTTTATCCTTCAAAGTAGCGAGTCCTTTCAGCACTTCTGGCTCTATGACAAATTGCTTGTGATGTCCTCCTTTTGTAAGTTATTTTGGACTAAATCAGTAAATGTTAATGATTAAATGCATCAAAGTCACAATTAAACCTCAAACAGATCATGAAGTGAGTGTGCATGCGTTAATGAAAATGAAAACAATTTGATGTGGGATGGTAAATTTACATTTTTAATCATCATTAAAGTAACGTGTTAACATCAGACAGTTGTCAATATGTGTTTAGATCAACTGTGAGATATGAATTAACGCTCATTCTTCATCTGTGTGCGTGTGTGTGTGTGTGTGTGTGTGTGTGCGTGTGTGTGTGTGTGCGTAACTCACCCATGTATGATCTCTTTGCTCTCAGCACGTATGTAATGGTCTTTCTCCGGTGTGCAGATGCACAGTGAGTGTTTCTGACCTGTCCGGCTCTCACCATCCACAACATCCACACACTGATTCAGGTTTATGGTGCCCTGTGGAAGAGTGCTGGCCTGAAACACACACACACACACACACACACACACACACACACACACACACACACACACACACACACACACACACACACACACACAAATAAGTAGCTTCATCAGCATTTCAATATTAAGCAGCACAACTGTTTTGAACATTGATAATAATAAGAAATGTTTCTTGAGAAAATCAGCATATTAGAATGATTTCTGAAGGATCATGTGTACAAACAAGTAATAAAAACTCAGTGAGTGTTTTAGCGCAATTTTCTCACGTCATGGGATCACAACACTCAAAATTCAATTTTTGAAGCATAAAGGAAAGATTTTTGATCAAATCTTTTTTTCTAATATTATTGTAAATTTTAGAAGCTATCGATTGCAATTTGTTTCAACTCGATAGCTATTATGGTTGCCGAGAAATTTGCAAAAAACGGATTTTTTTCTGGAATTTCCAGGAAATCCAAAATCTTTTCCTGGATTTTTTTTGTGCGTTCCCGAGATTAGACCTTCCTTAACATAATGCCGAAAACCCGAAGTCTCTAGGTGGTCTGGTTGAGGAGTAGATAGAAGTGCAAGATTGGTGCGCACAGACAGAACAGAAATCATGAGTTAACAATCGCAATTTTGTCCGGTGGAAAATTGCGCTAAAAACCAAAATCACCAACAAAACCTCCAACGTGGAACTTACCAAGTCAGACAAGATGTGTGTGTGTGTGTGTCTCAGCTTTAGACTGAGGAATGATGGAAGCACTTTATAATAAGGTCCCAAAAGCATCAACTAACACTGAGCAATGCATTTGTGACAGTATTTATTCATCTTTGATAACATTAGTTCAAAATGTTCACTGTAAGTTCATGTTAGCTCTAATAAAATGGTAACACTTTACGATATAAGGTTTCATTTGTTCACATTAGTTAATGTATTTAATAACTAACCATGAGCACTACATTTGTTACTGTATCTGTTCATCGTTAGTTTCCAGCTGTTCATCATTTATTCATCACAGTACACTAACTAATGTTAACAAATACAACTATTTTTTAAATAATGTATTAGTAAATGTTGAAATTAACATTAAAGATTAATAAATGATGGTGTAGAAGTGCAGTTTATTATTAGTTCATAATGTAGCTAACTAATGAAACCTTATTGTACAGTGTTACCAATAATGTTAACAGATACAACTTCTGATTTTAATCATGTATTAATATTATTAATTATTGTAAACTAATGTTAACAAATGGAGTAAAGTTACAGGAATGAATTACATAAATGTTTTCTTTTAGGGTTATGGTTTGGATATTATAACTGCGTAATATAAAAACAACAGAAGTCTATGTTATGTCCTCATTTAGACAGTGAAGTAAACATGTATGTGTGTGTAAACGTGTGACCTCACTCAAACACACACCACAAACCGGTTCATTCTCCCTGTATTTCCTCACGAACCTCCTCTGACATTCATTCAAGTATTTCTCTCAACATCTTTCACAACATCTCTCGATATTTTACTTCGTCACAAAATTCCTTCTTTGTTGTGCAGGCCAGCATTCACTCACACACACACACACACACACACACACACACACACACACACACACACACACACACACACACACACACACACACACACAATAACTCTTTCAGCAGGAAAGACTGACACACACAGAAACAGTGACCAAGCAACACACACATACTCATCAGAAATTTGGAAAGAAGAACAACACAACACTGAAAAACAGGCCTTCACTAAACCTTTCTTTTTCAAAGCTGCATTTCCAGCTTCCCTTTGATCGCTTGTTTACGGCGTTCCTCATTGGTGCGGCTGTTGAACAAGTTTGCTTGTTTTAAAACCTCTGATCACATGATGCCGCGACACGACTGAGTGATGACAGCTGAGGTGCGGATAAAGCTGCTGAGGCATCATGGGAGAAATTCAAGTTCCATAAAAGAGACATCATCCATTTCTAAAAGCCGGTGGGGGGGGGATTAGTCCGTGTAATAAGCCCTGCAGGGTTCATTCGAAGCCAGAAAACATAATAACCCCCTGAACATCTCTGAACTTGTTGCTGAATTTGTTCCATATTTGATGAAGTTTGCAATCTGTTTATTACTGTGAAGCTGCTTTGACACAATCTGTTTTGCATAAAGCGCTATATAAATAAAGATGACTTGACTTAACTTAACTTGACTCCTAACCAGATGTAACATGACATTTTGTAAGTTGCTTACAAGAGTTGGATCAACTGCTCCATATAGTAAAATATGTTCTGATTTAGCATTTTCATGAATTGTTCTTCACAACTCAGCCTACGTTCAACTCGCACTGTCAAAAACAAGCTTTTATTACAGACTGATTTGTTTTTCAGTGAATCGTATTTGCAGATCAAAGTTCCTCAAGCTCAAATATTGTGTTTGACTTCTGCCATCTATTTACTTCCAGACTAGTTCCATCAAACTAACCACCACTGCACTCGTTTATCCACAACCTGTGCTCATTTTGGTCTTACATAAAAAAAAAAAAAATTTTTTAAAGGAACACTCCACCGTTTTTTGAAATAGGGCTTATTCACCTTCTTTCCTGCATTTAGATAGGTGGGCAAATGCATTTTTGTCTCAGTGCATGCATTGTTTTAGTTTGACAGGGTCGGCGCTAGCTTAGCTTAGCATAATGAATGGAATCCTTTGTTGCCAGCTAGCATGTCCTGAGTAAAAGTGATATAAAAAAACAAAAAAAAACACCTAATTACTTCTTGTGGCCTGCGTATTCACAACAAGTACAAATAGCGATGCAGATTAACACTAGGTGATTTCCTATGCATTATGCTAAGCTAAGCTAGCGCCGACCCTGTCAAACTAAAACAATGCATGCACTGAGACAAAAATGCATTTGCCCACCTATCTAAATGTAGGAAAGAAAGTGAATAAGCCCTATTTCAAAAAACGGTGGAGTGTTCCTTTAAGTGCCCTTAGACCTGAAACCACATTTGAAAGCATACAGTTGTCAAACTGCATGTACAATTTTCTGAACACCAAAATTAGATTAAAATGAATATCAATATATAAGAGAAAGCATTTAGGGGACTAGTCACAATTGCACCATTTTTGTCCTGCAGTAAATGTTAAAAGTCTAAATAGTTTAAATTTATGAGTTCAATACAACTTCATGCTTAACAATTATTAATAAAAGTTATTAAATTAGTTGGATTTTACATAAAAAAAAAAAAAGTACATATATGTATGAAGGAAAGTCACCATTTTGTTTTCGCAGTTTACTTAAATGGTCCTGCAGTTTGACAAATTAATTTTACGTTTAAATATTCGATGTAGTCCACAAATGAGTTGAAAAATTTTATCATATTGATCATACAAAAAAAAGTTTAAATTAGTTTCAGGTGAATTATAGCCTGTCACTTATTTTCATGTTGAACTACACACATTTATTTCAACCAGGGATTCCCAAACTTTTTTTAGCCAAACAATTTTGAGCTAAAATATTTTCTTGTACCCCCATGAGATTTCCATATGAAACATATTATACACATATATATTTAATCTTAGACATTATGGCTTTGATTTTTTTTTTTTTAGCAATTTTAGGGTTAAAATTATTTTATAAAAACATATATTTTGTTTTACATTAAACTTTAAATTCTATCACTTTTTTACTCTTTAAAATTTTGTTCACTTCTGCATTAATCTGCTGAGTGATCAAGCTTAGATCTGTATTCCAAACCAAAGCATTCATGAATTACACTGTTAGATCAATGCTCAAAAAGACAGTTGACAAGTTAAATAAAAATAATAATGAATTATTATCTTTTCATCAACCCCAGCTTGGTAATAATCCCTGATCTAAACGGCTGATAAACTACAAAAAGAAACACATTTGCGAATGGGAAGATCGCAATAATGATAAATCACACACTAAACTCCTCTACTGCTGTCTTTAGAGAGGTGCCTCTGGGAAAGCTGCCCGACTGACTGAGCGTTTTACGCAACACAAAGAGACTGCTGAATCTGTGCTCAGCTTTAACCCTCGCCCGGCCCACGGGTCATCATCCGGGGGCAGATTCACTGAGGTCGTGAACCACAGCGAGTACATGTTCAATAACCAGCCGTCTAATCAACGCTCGCATGCATTCATACAGAGATACAGCTAGTCTGAAAATAGCAGCTAGGCTTCTGTTGTAATCTTCCTGTTCTTTCCTCCTACACATCTCTCTCTTTCTCTCTCCGCTGGCTGTAAGTCCAACAGCAGAGGAAGAGGATGATGGAGAGAAGAGAAGGACTGTCACTCAAATTAATTATGCAACATGCTGGTTAATTCATGAAGTCATTCAAAATTCATTGCCTATATGACATCGAACGACACAGAAGCCACAAAATAAGCATGATTTTTTTTTTTTAAACATTACAAATTGTGTAGTAAATGCCATTTAATGTTCATGTTAAAGACCATATGAAATGTCATATTTCTTTCTAGGAAGATATATATTTTTGGGTCTGTTTTCCAGGAAAGACTGTACATTTTACATGCACATGTTATTTGGTTAAACTCAACAATAAGATTCCATTTGTTAACTCGGTTAATAACTACATTAGTTGACATGAACAATGAAAATGCTCGATTTATTAATATATTTACTGTAAAGTGTTAACATTTACACTAGCATGAAACACTAACCTCAAATCTAACACACAAAGACTTGCACCCAGCGCAATTGACTTTGTACACCGACACATGCATCATTCCTATTTTGCACCCGCGCACAGCGGACTTTTCCCTCCACAGACGCACGTCGGTAAATTAGGGAATGAACTTGCTCTCCCGGGGTTCGGTTCAGTGAAAAGAGGCGGCGTGTTTCGGCGCAAACGTTCCCTGGTGCTATTTTGCAGTTTCAGAAAACAATTCCGCCACAGACCAGGAAAAACCTCGTCTAAAGTCAGTGGCACGTTATTCAGATGCTATTTTAAGGGCGCACGCTTGGCCATAATGTAGCGTGTGCACAACAACACACACTTTGCTTATCTCATCTACACACAGACACAGCAGTTCTCATTTTTAGAAAACCATACATTATTACGAGGAAAATTAACACACGAGGGAAATCATTGTGGTGTCCATGAAGATGTGAAAAAATAGGCATAAATCTAGCTTACACATTTACCCAAATTATTATACGCCTGTTTAACCAAAGCTAATTTGTGTGGGTTTCTCCATCCCCAATGTCACTTCTCTGTGTTTTACGGCCCTGACGAGAACGCCGGTCTCCTCGGCTGTGAACCGCTCCTGGCAAATCCGCCGTTATAATAGCAAACCGCCATGGAACAAGCGCGCCTGCTCTTAAAGGGAATGTGAGATGACACTCTGATTGGTTTATTTCATGTTACGCCCAAACCACACCTATGAGTAATGAAGCTACTTCAGACCAACCCATTTTAGATTTGCGTCGGGCGCAAGAGTCATTTATCCCGCCGTATAATAGCAACAGCGCCCGAGATCCGCCCACAAAGTTACTTGTGTTTCGCGCTTGATACTTGCGTTTCAGATCGTTAAAATAGGGCCCTATATGTTATAATACAAAAAAATACATAATAAAAAATAATAATAATAATTGGCAGTTTTGATTCAATGAAAGACTTTTGCTGAATGGAATAAAAATAAAAAAAAACACTGAGAAATTTTTCAAAATATATTCTTTTGTGCTCTGCCGAAGAAGAAAAAATGTTGTCCTTAAAGATGATGACAATAATCGTCTGTAATAAGTGGCATTGTCTTTATGCAAAACATAACTCATTTTTCTGCTGATGGTGAGGGTTTCTTGACATGCTTATTCAGATTTACCGCTACACTACTTTCTATATTGTAGGGTTCGAGAGGTCGTTATGGAAACACATGTTGAAGAGCAGCTATAAATACAGCGTGAGGCTCAGAATGTGTTCAAGCGTTCTCCACACACACTCACACACTCACTCACACACACACACACACACACACACTCACAGAGCGTCCAGTCGACACCCGACATCCTGACCTCTCACGAGACGACACTTCAGCACCTGTTTCTGATGGGACTGATACAATGAAAACCCTGCTGATGACATCGACACACACACACACACACACACACACACACACACACACACACGTCAAAATCACCTGCAAAGGATTTTTGAGTGCATTTGTCTGCAAAATAAACACCTAGGGCCAAAAAACAAAGACTCTATCAGTGCAATATTAGCATTATATATATATATATATATATATATATATATATATATATACAGTGCAATGCATAAGTGAATACACCCATGCTAAAGTTGACTAAAAAGAGGAATAAAAAATCATATTTTGGAAATTGAACTTAATGCCTTAATTTAAAAAATTAGGAAAAATCCAACCTTTAAGGACACCAATTTTCTTTGTGAATGAATAATGTATCGTAAATAAATAAATGTTCTTCCTTAAAATACAGGGTGCATAAGTGAGTACACCCCTATGTTAAATTCCCATAGAGGCGGGCAGATTTTTTTTTATTTATTTTTTATTTATTTTTTTAGGATACTATGCATCCTGATAAAGTTCCCTTGGCCTTTGGAATTAAAATAGCCCCACATCATCACATAGCATTCACCATACCTAGAGATTGGCATGGGGTACTTTCCATAAGATCATCTCTCAATGCAAATCAAACTAGCTTTTAGGCTAACTGAAATAAAACCATGCCAATCTCTAGGTATGGTGAAGGCTATGTGATGATGTGGGGCTATTTTAATTCCAAAGGCCAAGGGAACTTTATCAGGATGCATAGTATCCTAAAAAAATTTTTTTTAAAATACTTAAAAATAAAAATCTGCCCGCCTCTATGGGAATTTAACAAAGGGGTGTACTCACTTATGCACCATGTATTTTAAGGAAGAACATTTATTTATTTACGATACATTATTCATTCACAAAGAAAATTGGTGTCCTTAAAGGTTGGATTTTTCCTAATTTTTTTAAATTAAGGCATTAAGTTCAATTTCCAAAATATGATTTTTTATTCCTCTTTTTAGTCAACTTTAGCATGGGTGTATTCACTTATGCATTGCACTGTATATATAAAAAGAGTACTTTTTACATTTTTATTTCTTAAGTTTTAGTCATTTTATTGTTAAAATATTTCTTTATAGCTTTAATTAATCTTTATTTCGGTTCACCCTAAAAGCTTAGATTCATTCCGTTCATCATATAAAGCGATCGAGTCTCTTCAGAACATTTGGACTGAACCGCTCAATTCATATGGATTTGTTTTTCGATCTCTTTGTGAACCTTTTGAAGCGTCAAAGTGGTAGTTGCGTAGCTGTCAATGGAGGGACAGAAAGCTCTCAGATTTCATCAAAAAGATCTTCATCTGTGTTCTGAAGATGAACGAAAGTCTGACGGGTTTGGAACGACATGAGGCCGAGTAATTACTGACAGAATTTTCATTTTTGGGTGAACTATCCCTTTAAACTTATTATAGTTAGTTGCCGAGGCTTTTTATGTAAAATTTCAATTATTCTGATAGAATAGTTTTGGTTTAAGTTTCACTTAACAATAAAAACAACACTGGACTCTATATATGTGACCCTGGATCACAAAACCAGTCACATGTCGCATGGGTATATTTGTGGCAATAGCCAACAATACATTGTGAGAGTCAAAATTATAGATTTTTTCCTTTTATGCCAAAAATCATTAGGATATTAAGTAAAGATCATGTTCCATGAAGATATTTTGTACATTTCCAACCATAAATATATAAAACATGTATTTTTGTGAGTGAATGCAGCACAATCGCCAACATAAACGGACAACTTTAAAGGAGATTTTCTCAATGTTTCGATTTTTTTGCACCCTCAGATTCCAGATCTTCAAATAGTTGTATCTCGAGCCAAATATTGTCCTATCCTAACAAACAGGTTTCATATTTTAATCAATTTAAAAAAATGACCCATGTGACTGGTTTTGAGGTCCAGGGTCACATATGCGCTTTATTGCGTTGTCAAAGGTTGAATCTGTAAGAGCGGTTACTGAATTAATACCTCTGACTGCATGTCTGTGTGAGGTTAAAGTAATAGCTCACCTAAAAAATTTAAAATCTGTCATCAGTTACGTATTCTCTTTCAATGACGTTCTTCTGTGGAACCAAAATGGAGTTATTTATAGTTTAGGCCAATGTTTTCCACGTAAACGGTTGTCAAGCAAGACTTTTAGTTTCAGCTTGCTCCTCACACAAATCAGTAACACCACTAGATTTGGGATAACGTGTACAAGTCACATGGACTGATGTTTTGATGCTTTTATGGTGTTTTGGGGGGGGAGTTTAACAGCCCCAAAGCATTCACATTCTTCTTTCCCAAACCTAGACATGACCTGAATCTTAAAACAGTACAAACAAACTGAACGGTTGTTAACAATCACAGCCTCATTTCATTTGCGTCAATTGTAGAATACAGTCCATATCTACAAGAACAGTATCCCTCCCTTGATAAATACTTCTCGTATTTGTCCTTCTTTCTCTCTCTGCTGCGAGCGGCTCTACAGAACGAGAGTAATGTGTACATTCGTCTCTGTTCCTGGATGTCTGAGTGTAGGAGGGAAGTGGGCACAGATGGATTGTGGGTAGTGTTACGGATGTAGCGCTGCTTCACCAACCCACACACATACAGATCATCATCACCCGGGCCGGGTCGAACCTTGCCTCCCTGCGTTCGGTAATGATGGACTTTAGGTTCATGTAGTTCCAGACACGCACACAAAAACTCAGAGAAAACAAGCGCGCACACAAAAGAACTCATGATCACGTGTGGGCTGAAGTGGTGCTTAATAACAATCACAAACACACATGAATGCAAATGATCCCAAACAGCTTTTTATCCTTTATGCTGCCCTTTATACGTCCATCACTCACTTCGAGAGAAAGAGAGATGAAAGAGAAGCAACCGCAAAGGAGCAGAGACAAAGAAGAGAGGACACAACTGAATTCAGCCATTATATCAAGCAATGCATATACACACACACAACATACACCAGGCAGGCAGTAACATAAACACCCTGAAGGTCTGTCCACATAGAGCCGCCCACAGACTGCAGACAGAACATGGCAACACGTATACAGTATGAGGAGCGAGAGCCATTGCACACACTCACAACACACTCACAACACACTCACCATGTCATCCAGCGCGTAACGCAGGAGTCCGTGTTCATACAGAAGGAAAAAGCGTCTCTGCCATTTCTGTAAGAAAAGAAATTACGATTGCATAAGCGAAAAGTGAGAATTTCAAGTGTGCTTTAAGTGTCTAAATACTTTTTTTAAGTGCCACTGTATATGAATTATAATGTTTATAGAATCATGCGGCCTGATTGATACGGAGACCGACTGATTTGGTGTCTCATTCTCATTCTATTAAATTGTGCATATTAAATATATATATATATGTATATATGACCTTGCTCTTTAGATATCAGCATTAGCCGTTTGGTTAACCACTACTTCCTACATTTACATACTTATATATACTACATATGCTTTGAGTTATTTTTATCATATTTCCATCTCGTTTGTCAATCTGTGATTTCCTGTTTGCTGTCGAATTGTTTCCCATCCCACAAACTCCCTCTCCTGCTGTTTCTCACCAGTTCAGCTCAAGAGACCGAGAGTGAGTCAGCGACTCCACGGCCCCCTCAAACACACACACACACACGCGCACACACACACACACACACACGACTCGCTCACACACACACACACACACACACACACACACACAGAAAAGCAGCAATCTCTTCTCACACACAATGTGCGTCAATAAAGAAAAAAAATACGGGTCCTTTGGTGAAATAAATATAATGCATGACATCTAATAATATATATATATTAAACTGTTCTGGACTTTTTATGATTACGGTCCCGGAGACCCAATGGCACACATGTAAAAATGACCATTATATATATATATATATATATATATATATATATATATATATATACACATTTTATAATTATTAAAACAAAATTTATTGTAATGAAATCATTTACTAACAAATGTATAAATGAATGATAAAATAATCATATTATTAATCTCATGTTATTTTTTCCTTAAATCATTTTAATAATTTCATCTGACATAATAGAAGCCCATGAACTTTTTTTTCTACAACTTTTTTTTTTTTACATTTTACATTTAATGTTTATTTTAATTTGATTTAAAAGTAATTAAGTAGCAATCTGATACTAAAATGTTTCTTTTTGACCTATTAAAATGGCCCCAACGAGAACGTGGGTGTTGAAAGGTCACCTTTTGACATTTTTAAATAAAAAAAAGCAAGAAAATGAAGCATTCCTTAATAATCCCTCAAAATGTTCCTTTTGATTCTGGTGCTGAAATCCGACCTGGACATTTCTTGCCAACATCCATGAGATTCACTCTATTAGTGCAGGTGAGAACAGCAGAACTGAACGAAACAGCACATTCTAGAACGTGTCTAAAAATAGTTTTTTGTTAGACATTTTTGCCAAAATGAGCTCGTTAAGTAAAAAAGTGCAGCGCTGCATTATAATCCATATTCCGTGGCATGTTCTCGGTGAAGTTTTTCCTGGGCTTTAAGGAGCCGTGCAGTCATACGAACCCGTGATCTGTGCAGAGGATTGTCAAAGTTTGTTCCTTCAGGTGCCAGGAGCAGCCATCCACCGTAGATGGGTTTTGCCTGAAACATGCAACACATGATGTAAGAACAATAACACTGATCATCCAGTTCTTTTCAACACTGTTGAGGCATTTCAGTGAACTATTTCAGATAAACCTGCTCCCACAAACTGTAATGTCAATCAGACCGTCTCTTTTTGACTGGAATGTGGAACATTTGAAAAGTGCCATCGGAAATTTTCTTCTAGAATGATCATTTTTATGAAGCTCGTATATTAAAGTTCAGTGATTTCACTTAAATGGCAATGAAAATTACTGAAAATTGTCATTTAAGTGAAATTACTGAACTTAAATATACGAGCTTCATAAAAATGATCTTTCTAGAAGAATATTTCCGATGGCACTTAGAGGCTTTTGCATCTGAACTCTTCATTTTACATGTCTCAAATTCAATGCACATTAAACTGGGATTAAAAAAAAAAAAAGTATTCTAACATCCAACAACACACTTCACTCTTGTGGAACCGTGCCAAAGAAAAGTACGAAAACATCCCTGCACGTGACGCTCCTGTGACTGCACAACAAAGTGCCGACGAACGGATTTGTGATCGTACAGAAACTCCCAAAGAAAGCGCACAAAAGAGAAGCATGAAACACAAGGGGAAAATTTACTACTTAGAGGTTCCTCTTTCAAAGCTCAGCAGATCGCAGATACGTTTCATTTTAGTACGTAAAACTTGTTTTCATGTTTCTCCAAAAATGCCTTAAGAGAAGAGCAACAAATTAGACTATAGCTAATACACTTTATATAGCTGTAACATATTGTGGATATCAGTTTTTTTGTCGTTTGCGTTCACACTGAGATGTGATTCTGATCGCAGACTTTAGTATTCTGGCAAATGTGAGCACAGATCTTTTCTGAAGCTCGTGAGATTACATGCGTCTTTTACTCAGGAAAAACACACATCTGAGAAGCAGGAGACTTCAGCTAAAGTCTCCATTTCATCTCTTGCTGTCTAGGAGAAACATGCTGAGATATTAAAGAGAGCTCAGGTTTGATTTTTTCCTCCGCTAAGGTACAGAAAACAAAGAGTGACAAATGAACCGTCTGGTTAAAGGAGTGTCGATGGCCCGTGAAATAGTCTGAGCAAAAGAAAAACGCTAGATCTCCTCAGATCAAGTGCAGGATGAAGAAAAAAAAGAAAAAAAAGAAAGGGAAATTAATTTCTCTAGTTCTTGCACAGCGACACTGTACCGACTTTTTTTAGGGGTTCAAAATACTTATGCAATTAATTCAGCAAAGCCGTTATCTGTGGATAAAATCTTCATTTTTGCAAACCGATTTACAAACATCCCATATCAATGACGTCATCATAATTTGCATAATTTGGTTAAACTGAAAGTTTAACACTATACTTGCTGCACTATTTTCCTTTAGGAGATGTAAATCTAGATTCTCCTGATCTTCTGCTAATGGGAGACTCAGTGCTCTGGGAAATCAGTGATGAGGAGCGGACAGGGACGCGGAAAGAGAGAGAGAGAGAGAGAGAGAGAGAGAGAGAGGTACTAATGTAGGCCAGATTTTCCTCTTCAATGGTTAAAGTTTGTTCTGTTTATTTTTACAGCCCCCCTTTTTCTCTCATAACAGCGGAACTGAGCGCCGACTGTCTCACAGAGAGAGAGAGTGTGTGTGTGTGTGTGTGTGTGTCAAGGGGGAGGGTGGATTCTAATAGCATGACAAAAAGCATGGACATAAATATGTGTGGAATGAACAACTCAGAAAAACCTGACCAACTGCAGCGAGAGAGAGAGAGTGAGCGAGGGGGAGAGAGAGAGAGAGAGAGAGAGAGAGAGAGAGAGAGAGAGAGAGAGAGAGAGAGAGGTATATATTACTGATGTCTTGACAGAACGACGGCACTGAATCATTACGACGGCCTCATGCGACGTACACCTGAACAACAACTCTGGATTTGTGCATTTTTTGATGACAATGTCAGTGATGTTTGCCAAATAACCCCCCCCCCCCCCATGATGTTAGTATGTTATTGTTGGTTGCTAGGCTATTTCGCAATGATTTTGCTGGCAAACCAGTTCAATCTGAATCAAACTGTCCATTTAAGTGAATCGAATCATAACTCTGGCATCGATAATTATGGCATCGCTCGAAACGTTCAATAAAGTCTTATACGGCTTTCCCCCCCCCCCCCAAGTATTGAAATGTTTAAGTAGAGAATAGCTAATAGCCTAATCTTAAATATTGCTGTTCATCATCATGAAACACTTGAGCCAGAATCTTTATGCCAAGATGAAATCAAACTGACCTCACACATTATCACAACAACTGCGTTTTAGCGGCACGTAATAAAAATACGATTATGAAGTCGTAGAAATTACAGGATTAAAGATGTAAACCTTTGAGCATGAAGTCAAAATAACTCAAAGTCCTAGTATTACGAGAATAGTTCTAGCAATACGGTACTTATATTTTAAGAATAAAGATTGCACAAGCCTAACTTTATTCAAACAATATACTACTTTATTCTTAAAATATTATGACTTTAATCTTATACTGCTTTGACTTAATTCAAGTAACACTATGACTTTATAATTTTTTACTTATTCTCAAAATTTTACAACTTTACGACTATTTGCGCAATTTTTTTTTATGTGACACTAAAATGCTGTTGTACATTATTACCTTCACATTATTCTAAAAAGCATAACGATTCTCCTTTTCAGCTGACGTCACCAAGTCCTTTTACTTTTTCAAACACCTGTAATGCAGAGAATTTTTGAATAGAATTAAGCCAATTGAATCCCCTGATTCGCATGGCAAATGGCAAAATTAAAGTTAAATTGGTTCCTTGTGGA
Organism: Rutilus rutilus; assembly: GCF_951802725.1. Lineage (NCBI taxonomy): Eukaryota > Metazoa > Chordata > Actinopteri > Cypriniformes > Leuciscidae > Rutilus > Rutilus rutilus. Next base: position 4,400,598 of record NC_140228.1, read on the forward strand.
CCTTTAGAGCGGGAAGACAGAAGGACATGAGAATTAAACACTAAAAGAAGTCTGCTGGGACTTGATTCTGCAAGTTATGATCACAAATTAAAGAGGATACAACTGGATATATGACTCTCTGACTGCCTTAACAGGTACTAAAGACCTGATTCATTTCACTGTGTCAAGTCAATTTCTAAGTGCTTTCTAAAAAAAGACGTCTGTGCTGCTTTGAGGCTCATTTCTCTGGAAGCGCTCGCTCGCGTGTCCAAATATTCAGTCTTTCTTTGCCTCATCACTTCATTCTTTGATAACAATCCAACCTATACAGTGAGACAGATGGCAAACGGAGGCCACGTCACCTCAGTAATATAGTCGAGACCCAGCTGTGGTAATTTTTAAGGATACTGTCTGGATTCCTCCGGCATCTGCGTGTGGCCTTACAGTAAAACCGTTCTGGAGCTGGAATCTGGGCTCGAAATAGTGCTGACGCTCCGATAGGAGACGTCTACAACTGGTAAAACTACACTAAACGGTTCCACTGATTAGTAAATTAGCAGACAATATCAGCCAAAATAAAAGAGTCAGTCCTCTTGAACTTGCTCAAGATCACACACAATAGTGATGGGTTCGAACCCACAATCTTTCAGTTACCAGTCCGGATTTTCAATCATGCAAAACTTAAAGTCCCCTAGTTTAAAGCTAAACAACGAAGGCAGGTCGCGTAACTACCCTGTGCATCTGTTAAACCGCATCATTAATTACAACTAATCACTAATTAGTCATCTGGCTGACACCTTTACCCAACGCAACAGTTCATCCGAAATGGGTCAGTCCTCAAGGGATAACCTGGGGTTAAGTGTCTCAATCAAAGCTGTAATGGTAATTAGTATGGATTAACCTCTCTGGGGTTTGAACCTGCAACCTTATATTTAACCACTACGCCAAAGCACTTGTCGTCATTATTACAACCCTGTGGTCTAGATTTACAGACAAAAGTAAACAAGGGGAATTCAGATTAATTTGGCCACTTTCTGAGTCATCTCAATGACAAAAAGTAGTTAAATTAGTCAAATTCACCTTATATACCATGGTAATGAATGGGTAACAATATGCATAAACAATGGTGTTCACATGATAATCAATTAACCTTCAACAATACCGTGGTTAACATGCCAAAAACATGATATTATGGTAGAGCCAACTGCAATCCTCTAGAAAAAAACCTAATGGGCAGCCAACCTTGGCTTGGACCATTGAACGATGTCTAAAAACCATAGTATTACCATGGTACTTTACTGGTAGTGAAGTTCTGAAGAGGTTTGGTGATTATCCAGCGCCCCAGATTGGCTTTAATGTGCTATATATACACAATTTAGTACTTTTTCCCCCCATTATACTCCACTTATCTCCAACAATACCATGACATTACCATGATACATATCCAAAAAAACATGGTGTTTTGGTGAGGTCACTCATGTTGTGCTAAATGTCATTCTCTACAATAGAAACATAGTATTACCATGGTACTACTTTATTGTTAGTGGTCAGCAGTTTGCTGGTCATTACTTATTTGACACGGTAAGTTATTAGACAGAGCATTAGTATAAGATTATATAGATTAAAAAGTTTGTAGACAAACTTTGAAGTTGGCTTGAAAAAGCCTAGCCAGAGAGTTTGAAGTAGTTTTAACAGCTTTAAGTTTGAAGGTTTTCAGTTGTAATAGTTTTAGGTTCTAGTTTTGTAGTTTTAAAACATAGATAGATAGATAGATAGATAGATAGATAGATAGATAGATAGATAGATAGATAGATAGATAGGAAATATTAGATAGATAGATAGATAGATAGATAGATAGATAGATAGATAGATAGATAGAAAAAAAACATTAGATAGAATGAAGCTTAAATTAGTCTCAATGGCTTAGAAATAGTGCATATAATGGCAGCTAATGGAGTCTAATGAGCCTCTCCAACTGTTAAAATTAGAATTTTGAGTTTCAACAGTCTCAACTAAATGATTAGGTAGTGAAGATGTGTAGATATATTACCTGTGAGAAGTCTTCATCACTCAGCAGGTGCGCGTCTCGAGCCTTGAAGCAGTTCTGGCATTTACTCTTGTTGAAAATATTGGCCTGAAATTTTCGGCAGGCGTTATCTTTCGCTGACATACTCTGTGCCATGAGTGTGTATTTGTGTTCCCGTTTTCCCGTTATTTTAAAAACTGCGCAATAATTCCACCGGAGAGTCCTCCCCCGCGCGATGCAGTCCGACCCTCATCACAAACTCACTGCGATAATCATTTATTTATGCACACTCATCTGACAGGACCCACACTAAGGGGACAATAATAATAATAATAATAATAACAACAATAAAAATAATAATAATATAATTAATTTAGCCAAAAAGTTTTAATTTAGCCACGTTCTCCTGGATTGATTTCTGAAGGGATTCAGTCCGGGACATTCCGCGCTCACGATCCATGCGCGTCCCCGATCCCCCGCAGGCACACGGACGCGCGCTGATGCGTTATAGTGCGAGTTCCAAAATAATATGGCAAACTTGTACAAACACTCTAAGTAAATGGTGATGGAGAGGAGGTGTTTACTTTCCACTAGCTCACAGCTTCCGACGAACCTTTCAGCGATACGTGAAGACAACTATCCCGAAACTCCATGATGTGGAACAGTGTGGATTCTATAGAGAGCTTTCGGTCCGAAGACGGATTTTTGCAGGTTTGGATGGGCACGGTGGGTCCGTTTCCCACGGTCACAGCTGATCACACGGGTTCTCCACACATACTACACACTCAACACACATACACACGCAGGAATGAAGGGGGCGGGGCGCGACTTAACTGACATGTAGCGTAAACCAATCACAATAAGGGACACGCCTACTATTTGTAGTCAGAGTACGTCCGTGTCCAATCAGAGTGTTCAATCACACTGATTTTATGGAAAGAACAAGATTCAAGGTCGGTGGACTGTGCACGGTGTAAACTGAAGTTATTTAAACTTACAAGCAGGATCTTAAATGCATTTAAACTGTGTTTTAGTGATTTCGTCTGGTTATAAAGTGAAAAATGACGACACTAAATAATGCATGCGTTAAGATATTTGATAATTATCCATGTAACGCCCTCAGATTGTGACCAATCCTACCTGAGAGGCTCTTCAGTGCCCCCGTTTGGCTTAAATGTGGAATGAGAGCCTGGATTAAATAAATATTTTATTTATTAAAATATTTTAAATGCCATTTCATTGTATAATAAAATAATGCTAATTATATATATATATATATTATTTTAAAATAATGATTTTTATTATATTATATTAGTATATCTTAATTTAAAAACCTAAAACTTAGTATATCTTAAATAAAAAACGTAACAAAATATATATTTATAATTTTATTATATTAAAAAAATAAAAATATGTTTTTGCGCGTATCAGTAATTATGCAATGAAATTTCAAAAAGTAATATTTGTAATCTCTTGGTGGCACAAAACTTTATTTTGTTTTTGTAAAAAAAAAAAAAAAAAAATGTAAAAGCCTAAATATTAGCAAAATGCATATTATTCAGTCATAGACATTAGTACCGGTATGTCATCAGGCATTAATACAAGTTCACAGGGAGTATTAACACTTGAATCTGATCAATTTCACCACGTTTTAAAAAAAAATGACATAACAGTAAATTTACAGATAAAAACCTCTGATTTCCTCAAATTAGTCAGACAATAACATTGTTCGTACGTGATAAAGCAGATGTTTGTTTCTTTGATATTATAAAACAGATACCATACCAGCTTCCTCAATAAAAAGAATGATTATTCATTTCTCATTTCTGACAGTCAAGACTAGTTTAGGAATGGCCTAAACTTATGTTAAGAGTTAATACTGAACTTTATATGACACACTTGGGAGAGCACATGTGTTTTCCCTTTAATAACGTCCAGTGTCCCAGAATAAGGGAGAAGCGAGACAGAAGGTCTTCTAGGTCCTGTTGATGGAGGGAGCGTTGCCGATCTCCTCGGGCTCCTCTTCATTCATCAGCGGTTCTCTGTCAGTCTGAGCGGGACTCGGAGCCGTGGATCTCTTAGTGGTCTTATTGAGAGTGCTTCCCTGTAAACACACAGGTGTGTCACTGCATTTAAGTAATAGCTGTAAACATAAAACTGTTCATATTCAACTTCATTTTATCTGTCGATTAAAATTATGACTCTTTTTTTTCCTTTGGTATAAAATGCACTGATAAATGATGCACAATAAGATCAGAAATGCACATAACACAAGTAAACAGGGTTCATTTTCAGTTCATTTTCACTGCATTAGGTCATGAACAACACTGTCACAGCAGAACAATCCTATCCACCTCTATTAAAATGGACTGATACGCTTTCAAAGCCAAAAATAACCTCTGCTATTCCAAAGTACTGTTGACTCAAAACTCAGTTCATGAGTCAGGCGGCACCATCGGACTATAAGACACCGGTATCAGTTTCTCTATCAGTGTTACTCATTTCTAACAAATGATGTAGTAAAAGACAGATATAAAAATAAAAAAAGCTGTAAAATGTCCGTGCCAAAGAAGTTTGTAAATGGAAAACGCTTAAGCTGAAAAATGTATATAATTAAGTCCAAAAAGAGAAGAAACTCAACACATATAATCGTACAATTTCTTTGTAAGCATTTAAAAAAAAAAAACCTAATTTTAATATTATATACTGTGTATTACTGCAAATACTTTTATATATATATATTCAAATAATTATTTCATTATATTATTGTATATATTAATGTTTAAATATTTTAATAAAATATCAATTTATAATTTCATTATATTGAATTAAATAAACTTTTCATTTTTTGCTCACTGTATGTGTATACAGTAATTGTGCAATGAAATTTCAAAAAGGAACAATATTCTTAGTCCCTTGGTGGCACAAAACTACTATAAAAACCAAAAAACGTAGAAATTGTTTTGTGGTAAATCTCCCAGGATTATGAGTGCAAGCTTCTCCTCTTGACGGACTTAACTATTGATGGAGACAATAAGAGGCAAATCCAGCGTTTCAGGCTCTGAGAAAACCTTATAATTCCGCCGGTCAAGGTTGCGTGAAATCATACGTCCTTGAACATCATACAGTGTGAAGTGTCACTCGACTCGTCCTGCTCGTCCTCGCTCCGCGTTCTACAAACTCTTCACAGTTCTCGTCTGTTCATACTGTTGCTATGGTTACCTGAGGTTACCCATCATGATGGGATCTATGGTGATTCAAAGAGATGTGGCGATAGTGGGCGGGTGTGTGTGTGTGTGTGTGTGTTACCTGTCTGTAGTCAACGATGTTGAGTATTGCAGAGGTGATTATGCAACTGATGGTATTGGCCAACATGAAGATCATCATATATTGCCATCTCCACAGCGGGATCTTAACATCACTGACACACAAAACACATATTATGGTATAGACACGGTACTTTACATTAAATATATTGTATGTGTGTGTATATATATATATATATATATATAAATATAGAGAGAGAGATGTAGAAAAACATTAGAAAAACAAGTTGTGTATCTGTGTGTGTGTGTGTGTGTGTGTGTGTGTGTGTGTGTGTGTGTGTGTGTGTGTGTGTGTGTGTATATAATAATAAAAAAAATTATATATATATATATATATATATATATATATATATATATATATATATATATATATATATATATATATATATATATATATATATATATATATATTTTTTTTATATCACTTATAGAATAATATATGGTATTTTAGACCTTTAGAAGTAGTGTGGTAAAAGATCTATATACATTTTTTTTGATTGATTTGTTTATTTAAGTGTCAAACACCATGGTGCCCAGCTCTCATGGGCTTATTAGACACTACAGTAATAATTTAACAAGTGATCTATAAATGAGCAGGTGTGTAATCTATAGATGATGATGTGATATCGAAACCGTTTATCTTTTTTTGTATTTTTTCACTTTTTTATTTTTACTGCTTCTGAATGAAGACTTCTGAAGATTGTTCTATCTTGAAGGACACTGTGTGTGGGCTTTTGTGCAGAATATCATCATAATACTGTCACGGTGCCTTGTCCAAAATACATGGTCATATTTTTTGTTAGTATAATGCAATGTGCAATGAACATAAACGTCACCTGGACTTGGTGCCCAGTATCTGTCCCACCACCAGATTGGAAATGCCGATGCCAATCATCTGTATGGATGTGGCCAATCCCATCGCAGTGCCCAGTGTGGCTTGAGGCACCACCAGTGGGATGGAAGGCCACATGCTCGCCTACAGCACATAAACGCAATAGAAAACACGTGAAAACCCTGCCAGTCCAACAGTGAGAATCTAACACTCTGACCTGTAGTACATACACTTTATCTGCAAAACAACTGAATTCAGAATATTGGCACAATATTTTCAAAGTAAATTGCAACAACACACAAACACAAGAGAAAAAAGATGGAAAAACTCTAACCCTGAAATATAATTTGGTGTATTTTTCTTTTCTAGTTACCTAGAGGAAAACCTATACAAAAAGTGGCACAGCTTACCCCACTCTGCCTTATTGAGCTTGCATGAACATCTAAAATATTTCAAAATGTCAGCATTGCTGAATACGTCCACCAATCACAAGCTCTCTTACAGTGTTTGCTGACCACACACTTGAGCATGCTGCAATACTTCAATAACATTGTATAGTTGGCGTCAATCCATAGTGTCTGCTGTGTGTGTGTGTGTGTGTGTGTGTGTGTGTGTGTGTGTGTGTGTGTGTTATATACTCACAGCAGCAAATGAGTAAGTGATGCCGAGCCAGATGGTTGATACGAGAGGAGGGACGAACGTGAAGGCCAGCAGACCAAACACAGGCAGTGTCAACACGGCACAGAGTCCCGCAAACACACCGCGCAGACCCACATAGTCCTACCGCACACACAGAAACCATGTGTTCATGTTTTCAAAAGAAGATTTGTCTACTCACCAAGGCTGCACTGTTTTGATCAAAAATACAGTAAAATCATTAATATTGTGAAATATTATTACAATTCAAATGAACTGTTTTCTATTGTAATATATTTTGAAACGTAATTTATTCCTGTGATGCAAAGCTGAATTCAGAGTCTTCAGAGTCACATGATCCTTCGGAAATCATTCCAATATGATGATTTGCTGCTCAAGAAACATTTCTGATTATTATCAGTGTTGAAAACAGTTGTGCTGTTTTTCTGTCTTCGCTAAATTTCTAAAGAACAGCATTTATTTGAAAAAGAAATCTTTTGTAACATTATAAATGTCTTTACTGTCACTTTTGATCAATTTAATGCATCCTTGCTGAATAAAAATTAACAGTAGTGCATGTCTGTGTGTGTCAGCATGTAAATGAAACATCTGTGGAGTGTATGGTCTGTGTAATAGTGAGTTAGCCGTACGATGAGGATGCCGACAGCAGCCGACAGCACCAGTGAACTGTCATACACAGCGCCCGCGATGTACGCCGCCTCCGTCTGACTGTACCCGCTGTATTTATCCTGGATAAACTTACTGAAAACACACATACAGCAACACATCAACAACGTGCACGAACCCAGTTTAATCTAGAAACATGTATGTGCTTCATGACTGTACCTGGCATCAGCGATGAAGGGGAAGATGCCATTATAAAAGAACATGATGGTAAGAACCAGCAGCCAGTATCTGAGAGACAGACTCTTCACATCCTGAACTCTCTACATACAAAAACACACAATATAAACCAGCTGTATCACTACAACAAATCATCATCAACGTGAAAATACTATATGTGACCCTGGATCACAAAACATATCGCACGGGTATATCTGTGTCTATAGCCAACAATACATTGTATGGGTCAAAATTATCGATTTTTCTTTTATGCCAAAAATCATTAGGATATTAAGTAAAGTTCATGTTCCATGAAGATATTTTGTACATTTCCTACCGTAAATATATAAAACATTTATTTTTGTGAGTGAATGCAGCACAATCGCCAACATAAATGCACAACTTTAAAGGTCATTTTCTCAATGTTTCGATTTTTTTGCTCCCTCAGATTCCAGATTTTCAATAGTTGTATATTAGCCAAATATTGTACATACATCAATGGAAAGCTTATTTATTCAGCTTTCAGACGATATATAAATCTCAATTTAAAGAAATTGACCCATGTGACTGTAGATATAGTAGTCAACATTAGATGTGGATCAAAAAAGTTAATCAAAGAACAAGAACGGGTATTGTTCAAAATCCATGTATAACTTTGATGAAAGGTTTTGATCCACTTCAAATGTTGACTGCTGTATATATATCATTATTATATTACACTCCAGCAATAGTAAAACTAGTGTACTGTTATAGTATGCCATTCTAAACATGACCTTTGCCATCTATATCTGTGTCTCACCACTTTGCGTGACTCCTCCTGAATCACTCCATCCAACCCCAGCTGCTTCATGCCCATCCTATCCAGAACACTGACCGTTACAGCCGACAGGAACCCGAGAACACACAGGAGCGTGCCTGTACACACAAAACAGACGCATGTGTGTTTCCAATATTCCCAGGATGCCAAATCCAAGGTTTAGCTGTTGCATGTTGTGTTTCTTACCTCCCCACAGCGTCCACTGGATGCCGTACTGAGACTCAAACCTCTGCGTGAGGAAGAAGTTCAGAACCGAGCCCAACCGAGAGAAGGCCAGGGTCAGTCCAAACGCCAGAGCCAGCTCCTTCCCGCGGAACCAGAACGCCGTGATACGGTTCTGGACAACTGAGAAAGCAAGAGAGACACATGAGATTCAATGTAGCTTTCTCACTGGTGCTTTTTTCATGGGTGTGTCACTAACTAATTTAATAACCTCATGGTCAAAGAGGCTTCAGTGGAAAAGGAAAGAACGTTTTTTTTAATTCTCAGTAAAGATTGCAAAAATAACGTTTTTCTTTGGAACAGCAAGCACATATGAATCATGCACAATAACTAATTAAATTATGTATTATGAAAATAAATATGGTCACTTTAGACTCACATTAAACGTAACGTGCAGAAACCCCCATTAGTAGGAGTGCAGAAATTACTTTGTAGTTAATTTGCTTTACAATCATTTACTTTATATAGAGTTTATTTGACTTTATTACTTCCTTACCTATCCTTTTACCCTTGATCCTTTCTTTTCTATACATGCGTGTACACAGAGTTCCTGAACACAACAACACATTCCTGTGCATACTTGGGGAATTAAGCTCATCTGAATCTGAATTCAGAACTAAAGATATGGTGTTTCTAGAGTTAAACCTGCACAATGTCAGTGGTGTTATGGGTGAATATCTGATGTCATACTGGTCAGGGATCCGTTTCCAGATCCAAACAGAAGTCGTCCAGTCAACATGAGGGGCAACAGGTACGTCGTGCCCTTAAAATGAGACCCCAATGCAAAGATCGCTGAGCCCAACACAGTCAGGAAGGAGAAGAGAAAAACGCCAACTACAGGAGAGAAAACCCAAACACTTATGTCAAACTTTACACACACACACGTATTCAAGATAGAATACTGAATATTGACAAAAACTGATTTCAAAACTAAGCTTGTTAAAGAAAAAGAAAATCCATTCCAACTTACAGCGGTTTCCCAATTTATCAATGAGGAATCCCGCCATGATGACCACCACAGCATTCCTGGGAAAACAAAATAAGAGTCCTTTTACAGGTGATAAACAGAGTGAAGCTTTAGAGGGTGACAGACAGTAATTATCCGGTTGGGTGAGCATTAAAAAAATGTAGATAAACATGAACTGAAATATGATAGTATGTCAATGATCCTAAAACAAAGTGGTGTGAGTCTTACGTCCAGGCGTAGACGGCGTAGAGCAGGTTATACTCCTGTGGTGTCATTCCCAAACCTTCCACACACGTTCCTGTGCCATTACCAGTGCTGTTACTCACTGTCTCGTTTGAACATGTCAAATTCTGTAGGAAACAACACAGTCTGTGCATTCAGGGCCTTACTTTACTGTCCTAGAGCCTAAACCAGAGAGGTTTACATGTAATATTTGTTACTCTCGTGATGTTAAAGGGGTCATATCATACATTATTTTATTATATCAGTAAACACTTTTACCCGTAAAACTGTCATAATTTAGTTTTTCATGGTTATTTGGCTATTTATGATTCATGATGTTATTTTACTCTTATCGTTAGTTCTTCTGTGGTTTGGAACAATTTTATTGATCCTGCTCTCTCCTCATTACCTCACTGTGACTGGACGGGCCAAGTTTCTAGTCACTCAATAGATCAATAGTATTCATCTGTCAGCCACTGCAAAGTCACAGAAGTTTATGCAGCTCATTTTCAACAAATGCTCTGTAGTATATGTGAATGCTGTCGCATACATCTCAAAATATCAAGGCAAATTTGATTCATCATAATATGACCCCTTTAAAACTGCCTAAACTTGAATTAAGCGATGTGAAAGTGAGGTCAGAGGTCAGTAAGTTGCTCCTCACCCCCTGAAACTGCTCCTGCAGGACACTGGGAATGTCAAAGCAGAAATAAGAGCCGAAAGTCAGCAAACAGTTAAAAAACAGGACCAAGAACCGGTAGTAGGCTGTAAATACACACATAAACACACCAAGAGACACATATATTCACACAGAGAGAGAGAAAGAGAAGAGTTAGTCATCATGTGTCAGGTTACATCTAAGCTAACACAGAAAACAACACTTGTGAGCTATTAATCTCTTATGAAGCATGACATTTAATGTGCATGAAACTAGGTTTAACATTAAATCAATCACACCTGTCTTTGTTTACAAACTGAGAGCTCATTTAAATGGCTCTAAATTCACAAACCTTCTGAAACATCAGTGAAATAATTAATTTACCTTGTTCTGCTGCTTTGGCCATCTCGACCCCAGATAAATCTCCGCAGTCTTCCCATATAACGACAATCTAGTGTGGTTTCTTTTTGTTTATGTGGCCCAGTCAGGAGGCGATCTTTAAAATGTGCAGCTTGTCCGGGAGCAGTCGTTATTTGCTGATCTATAAATCATAATAAAATAGTTAAAGCTCCAAACTTCAGGAACGGTCGATCCAGGTTTTCTAACTGACTGTTTTCCTCATTTAGCGTTACGTCATAGCCTGGGCGTCATGTGACTGAGCAGATGACGGTTTCTTTTCTCAGCGCTGACACAGCACTTAGTGATGATTGGGTTGATAATAGATAATTTAATCATGTATGTTTAATCACGCTTTAAACAAAACAATGCCCATTCTCATGTTTACGGAAATAAAATGTATTTCTATAGGACATTTCATAATATGTGGTAATTTAAAGCGCTTTAAACAGTCTTAAAAAGACCAAATGGATATCAATTATATATAGGACATATAACGTTAATGAAATCAAAATAACTGTGTAAGAAAAATTCAATGTAAACATTTAAACGTATAATATCCCGCTATAAAATGTTAATTAAAAAAATATATATAATAACATAATATAACAAAATCTAATCGAAATTAATCAAATTAAACAAACGATTAATTCATTAAACCCCGATTTCCCCCAAAACTGATTCATTTTCGAAACGCAATCCGTACTAATATTGTCCCTCTCACAGCCCCGTATTTGTTTACATTCGCAGCCTGAAAACTGACAGCGGAGGGAACACTAAAACACATTAATGTCAGGCTTAAATTACACACAATGACCCGATTATCATATAACACTGTATATTTAAGTATATTATAGTTTATATAGTATATAATAAATGACCGGTAGCTGATTTAAACGGGATGTCAGCCGTACATAGAGCAAACGCGTGGGAAATTTCAGATTCGGAGAATGAGAGTGATGACATTAAAGCATCATCATCGTCATGTGTAATACTCGATCAGAACACTTCTTCACCCTCCGCCCGGGCGGACGACGGCAGCATCAGCGCGGATGGAGTGAAGATCTCCGGCAGGAGGAGGAGGAGGAGAGAGGAGGTGCTGGAGGAGCTGGAGACGAGAACAGCTGTCAAAGAGAGACGGAGAGAGGAGAAGGACAAACTCAAAGAGAAGAAACTACAAGAGCAACAGAGAAGAAAAGAGGCTGCGGAGAGACTGAACCTGTTAAAACCTGAAAACTTCATTAAGAGTCTGACAGCTCACATTCATGCAGGTGAGAAACAACTTCATCCCTGTCGAGCATCTTCAAAAGTGGAGATGCAGTGAAGCTTGATTATATATACGGTTATTGTGTTGTGTCTCTTAATAAATGAGTTTAATCTGTCTGTAGTGCTGTTGCGGGATGCAGGCTGTGATGTGTTGCTCAGGAATCTTGATGGGTTGCAGTGGAGGAACCGGATAGAGAATCAAGGTCTTCCTAACAGCATCCGCTGGACACGGCAAGCCCTTCAGGTCACTGTTGCTTCTTTCTTAGTCTGTACATTAGAGGTATAGCAGAGGTGTCAGGTCGCATTATTACTGTGGCAAGGGCTCATTAATGTCTCAGCAAGTGTTTGTTCTCTATGTGTGTGTTGTACACAGCAGACCGAGGATGAGGATACAAATGGAGTTATTGAAGAAGATCAGGTCCTGATGGTGATCTCCCATAATGAGTTAGAGGACATGGTGATGTCACATAAAACAGTGACCAATCAGTCGGTCAGTCATTATTATATTATTATTATATCATTATAATATATACACTACCGTTCAAAAGTTTGGGGTCAGTAAGATTTTTAAATGTTTTTAAAAGAAGTATCTTCTGCTCACCAAAGCTGCATTTATTTGATAAAAAACAATAAAAAATAAACAGTAATATTGTGAAATATTATGACAATTTAAATGACTGTTTTCTATTTTAATATATTTTAAACTGTAATTTATTCCTGTGATCAAAGCTGAATTTCCAGCATCATTACTCCAGTCTTCAGTGTCACATGATCCTTCAGAAATCATTCTAATATGATGATTTGATGCTCAAGAAACATTTCTGATTACTATCAATGTTGAAAACAGTTATTTACATTTTTATTTTATGATGCTATGATGAATAGAAAGTTGAAATCTAAAGCTTTTGTAACATTAAACACTACCGTTCAAAAGTTTGGGGTCAGTAAGAATTTTAATTTTATTTTTTGGGGAAAGAAATAAAATAAATCAATACTTTTATTCATCAACGATGAGTTAAACTGATCAAAAGTTACAGTAAAGACATTTATAATGTTAGAAAATATTCTATTTTAAATAAATGCTGTTCTTTTGAACTTTCTATTCATCAAAGAATTTAGAAAAATTTAAAAATTGTACACAACTGTTTTCAACATTGATAATAATAATGAATGTTTCTTGTGCAGCAAATCATCATATTAGAATGATTTCTGAAGGATCATGTGACTCTGAAGACTGGAGGTCTAATGATGCTGAAAATTCAGCTTTACATCACAGGAATAAATTACAGTTTAAAATATATTAAAATAGAAAACAGTCATTTTAAATTGTAATAATATTTCACAATATTACTGTTTTTTTATTGTTTATCAAATAAATGCAGCCTTGGTGAGCAGAAGATACTTCTTTTAAAAACATTAAAAAGTCTTACTGACCCCAAACTTTTAAACGGTAGTGTATATATGTATATATATATATATATGATATAATTATCTCCATCATTCTAGGCTCTAATTGGTGATATGTATGAGGGGGCGGAGTCTCTGCTGGATCATCTATATAAGTACTTGACCAGAACTGCAGGGAAAGTTGTCACAATTCTAGTGTTGATCAGTCATCAGCAACGGTAAACACACATCTCTCAAATCAGCTTATATTTAATGTTAAATCTCATAATATGAATGGACATGTGTGTGTGTGTGTACAGATCAGGATCTTGGAGTGAAGATGATTTGGACCTTCACCTCAATCAGCATCATCTGGACACAGAAGAGGTCAGATAAATCCGTCATCGCCATTGTCATTTTTCAGTAATGTAACCTTCCAGTAACCATGCCTTGTTCCTGTGATGGGCAGCTGTTGGTTCACCTCCAGCTCTACTGGAATGTGGCAGTTCACTTCCTGTTTGGCTGGCAGGAAGTGACCGATCATGTGGTTGCACTTACCAAGGCTTTATCTAAGAGACCTTACAAGTGAGTTTTACACAGAAATCACACAAAATAAATCATTCAAAAGCGCTGGGTTTACTTTTTTCTGTTTCAGTGTTTTTGCATTTTATCTTTTGGCGATTATTCATGCTTCTTGTTAACTGTTATTAATAAGAATCAAATTAGGGAACTTGTCCAAATCAAATTAGGGAACTAACTGCTGTATAATTTTAATTATGAATTGCTTTTAGTGTGTCATTATGCAGAAGACACAGTTTCACACAGACTTTTAATCACTCTTAAAGCTAGATCTGATCAAGTGTTATTCACCATATGTCGTATAGCTCATACAAGTTTGACTCATGCTTTTTTAGACTCCATCTATGCATGATTTGTAAGATTCCCCTCTCTGTTAAACATATTTTATTGGACTGTCCTGGGTTTAATACAAGCAGAATGCTCTTTTATGAAGTTATTTCACTTAAGGACATTTAGTAAGATTATGCCTGAATCTGAGATTTTTAATCTGTAATCATGTAAAAAAAAAATTTGTGTGTGTGTATAATATGACTTGTTGTGTGTGTTTGTTTGCTTGGTTTTATTGTATTTATATGATATTTGTATTTTTGTAATTACATTTTTGCCATGAAAATAGCCTTAGATGCTGACATGGCATTAAATAAAACAATCTATCTCTCTATCTTTCGTCAACAATAGCTGTCGTGTGTTTTTGTTGTCAGGGCGTTGTGTGGCGAGCCTGATCTGGGCTTCTGCATGGACGGCTCGTGGTCAGCGGGTGTGCGAGTGGACAGAGACGGCCACGGTCTCGCTCAGGTGTGGACACGTCAGATACAGCAGCTGAACCGCGTCAGTCCAGCCATGGCCAAAGCCGTGACGAGCGCCTACCCTTCCCCTTCCCTCCTGCTGAAGGTAATACGTGTGTTCAGACCAAGCGGCAGCCTTCCCGTCTCTCTCTTTAAACCAACACAGAAGTGACTTAAACTGCTATTCATCGACTGACCGCTAGAGGCTGCAAAAGAGAGTCAATCCCATGTTAAAATGCCCAACTTCACAGCAGAAAAAAAGATGTTTACAGCCTGGTTCAAAAAGTGGTTTTGGTCTATATAGCTAGTTTTGCCCTTCATGATAACTGTGTGTGAGGGGGGTGAATTTTTTATAACTCATCTGTTTAAATTATATTAAGCCTTAAAGTTCTGCCTAATTAAGGGCATGGCCATTTGAGTGACAAGTGGATTGTCACTGATGTCACTACTAGCCGTTTGTCGTGTCACGTCACGTCAGCTAATCCCGCCTCTTTGCCCATCGCCGTTTATCCGGGAGTGACACTCGGTGATGTGCTGCCAAGATGGCGACGGCCGGCTCCGCCCACTTTGGGCTTCAAAAATGCTCTTCAGAAACCTACGGGTGACGTCACGGACACTACGTCCATATTTTTTTAGTCTATGGTTCAGACTCACACTGAACATCATTCTTCATTGGCCCTCATTCTCATCCTCTCCTGCTCCAACAGGCCTATGAGGAGCTGCCGTCTGAGGAGGAGCGGCGCAGACTATTGGCTGATCTCACTGTAGTAGGCGGAGCCAAAGAGAGGCGTGTTGGTCCTGAGCTCGCTGGCCGTGTACATCGCCTCCTCGCTTCCCAGAATCCTCATCTACTGCTGGATTAGGACCAGTGTGGTCCAATTGTGGAATGAAAAAACTAACTGTGCACTTTATAACCAGCAGACTATAGAAGATTAAACTTCTTCTAAAAGTTTGTGCCTCAAATGAATACATTCATCCTCCAAAATGTCGGCAGGAGGAAAAATGTCACATTAAACGTTTTGTAACATTTCAACGATACTAAAATAACTGCCTTGGCTTGTGAGCAAAGCACCATATATCTGCCTAGCACCACAATCTATCATGGGTTCGATTGTTATATAGATTAAATGCATTCAATGCAACCCTGATGACTGTACATGCAGATGCATTCATGTAGGCATCACAAACACGGTTCAGGATATGTTATGATCAGGAGTTTAATACATGTGAAACATAAAAATCAAAAGGAGTAACTCAGATTCTTCAAAAAACACGTGCAATAATGAAATGAGCTTTTTTATTGTTGTTTTTTTACTGCAAAACAATGTAATCAGTAAGAAAACATGCAAAAGAGTACAAAATCATTCACTCATCAAATGATGAATCATAATCAGATATTAATAATACGAGAGGGGAGGTTAAACTAATAAATAAAAGTTAAGTGAATAAATACAGAAGGAAGAAAACACAGTCATATCTGAAAATACACAATCTACAGAAATGCATTTAGTTGTCGTAGTAAGAGCTGTAGCTCTCTGGTATTGAATTACGATCAAATATTGTAACGCTTGATTTAACAGACCAGTTGACAGGCTCAGATATTGATCTACAGCAGGTCAGTCAGCCTGTGCTGGATTTATAGATGCCAGGAAGTTCTTCATGAGGTTTATGATGTTCTGAGCCCATCTCTCTATGAGTCTGAATGAATAAACACAAATGCTGGAGATACTGTACAGCGCCTATACTGAGAATATATTTACAGTGTCATTGAACTAATCTGCTGCCTTTGAGGTTTCAAATAGCTGATGACCAATCAGAGCCAGGCCATAGCTTCAGATTGCAACTAAAAGTAAAGTCAAATAAGATGTTTGGCATGTCTTGATCTACGTTAATATATAGGAGAAACTTCTATAAAAAAAAAAAAAACGGGTCACATGACTAGCAGCATTGGCACTGGAAATGAGCAAGTTATAAGAAATGTAAACCTTCAACCCCATCCTGAACCCTGTAATTAATTGGAAAAAGAAACTTACTAAGAAAAAGGAGGGTGAGTTTGATTCACTAGATTTCATGACGGTTATAATTCACAAGTCCAGCGAATGAATTTTTGATAGTTTGGCAAGGGAGGCGACGCAGGATGAGGTTTTGAGTTGAACAGTGTGTGATGTGTGCATTTAAGGAACAGTTCATATAGCAATGACAATTATGTCATTTACTCATCCTCATGTTGTTCCGAAAACCCACGTTTTTCTTTTCTTCTGTAGGACACAAAATGAGATGTTAAATGTTCTTCAAGAAGATCTCATACTTGCATGAGGGCTGCACGATTATAAACAAGATAAGAAAATTATATAATATTTCACTGTAAAATAAAGTATTAGAAAAAATTATTTAATAGTAATAGTTTTATTTTACAGTGCAACTGTAAAATCACAATACTAATATTTATGGTCGTCTTAATTTCTTCATTTTCAAACGTTAAAGCTACACTGTGTAGGATTTTCTCCCATCTAGCGGTGAAATTGTTTATGACTACCAGCTGAATATTACTTTCTAGCCCCTCCCATTCCGAGGGCGTTTTAACTCCTACGGTGGCCGTATTAGTTCAAATCTGCCGGCAGTCGCGAGTAATCTCCCCCTCGCATTCGTCACGGGGCCACTGAGTGTCAAAACACGAAAGGCGAAGCTTGAATTTCCAGGTATGTCCCTCTTTGGCTAATGTATTTTCAAGATGGAGGCGCAACATGGCTGCCGCCATTCGCTCGTATGTATTCTAAATGGCAGATTCTACGCTTACGAGAATACTTGATTAGTTGGTAGAAGTAATTACACATTAATGAGCACATATCGTTTTGAAAGAACAAAGTGTTTTTTGCTAAGAATCAACTTAAAAAATTACACAGTGTAGCTTTAAATCATCAAGATTTTAGCGGAGAGCTTAAAGCTTCTCTTTTGGTGGTTTATAAGCACTTCTCTTTACAATTTTGGTTAGATGGTTGCACATGTTGCGTTTCTAAATGCACTTTATAAGCGATCCACACATAGATATGCATATATGCAGCACATTCATGGATGAGACACATAATCTGATCCTGAGCTGAACTCGTGTAAATGAACACAGTGCCACGCTTCACTCTCCGAAACACGCAGCGCATATATTATGTAATAATTGCACTAAGCCTATTAAACCTAATATTGTGAACTGGGTTTTATTTCAACTAATCATGCAGGCCTGCTCATATTCATAAATCACATGAGTTTGGAATAACATGAAGGTGAGTAAACGATGAACTCTCCCTATATTTACATGTAAAATGTCAGTGTCTCATGTCCAGCGGCAGCGTTTCCGCTTGTATGTCTCGAGATCCGAGGAGAAGTCGTCCGAGTCGCTCTCAGAGGCGGAGTCAGGCCTCAGGGAGGTGTGGCCTGTTGGAGTGTAGGAGGGGCCGAGGACGCAGGAACCGGTGTGTTCCGGTTTATACACAGAACTGAGGTCATTTACCTTACGGCCCTCGCTGGAAACAGACAGTGGCGGGTCACAACAAGCACAGGAAGCAGGACTTATAGGGTTAGGAAGGGAGTTGTGGTCAGATGTGGGGGCGGAGCCACAGTAGAGGTCAGAAAGTGAGGAGGGATCGAGGTAACAGGTGACATCCATTATAGAGACTGAGTTCTGATAATGTGCATCATCTGGACATGAAGCAGAATCAGGATATATAGAAGCTTCAAGGCAGGAGGCAGAATCAAGAGGGTCATCTTTACTGCAGTAAGAACCAGGGTTATCAGAGAGGGAACTAGAAATAAAGACAAGTTCAGTGTCAGAGGGATTGTGGGAAGGAAAGGGGCTTGCGTGTTTGTCAAAGTTGCCGTCCTCTGTTTGTGTGGCTTTGTCCTCGCTGTTGTCTGCGCAGGCGTCTGCGGATCCGAGGGTCAGCACCCAGCCCAGCTGGTTAGACAGCAGCAGACGCAGACCCGGCGGGAGTGGAAGCACACGCAGGGCGTCTGCGCAGTTCGGCAGTATTTTGCGCAGCTGTGTACAGCACAGGTACTGTAATGTGGTGGCAGCAGAATGTGAACGGATCAGTTTCATGCTGCTCTTGGCTGCAGTCGAACACACCATCGGATACAGGCGCTTATTTTGCAAGTGAGTAGCTGCTATTCCTGACAGAACCAAAGGGGATAGATAGAACGATAGATAGATAGATAGATAGACAGAGATAGATAGATAGATAGACAGACGGATAGAACAACAGAGATAGACAGACAGACAGACAGACATAGATAGATAGATAGATAGATAGATAGATAGATAGATAGATAGATAGATAGATAGATAGATAGATAGATAGATAGATAGATGAAAAAGAAAGATTGTAGTTGCAACAGCTGTTTGAGTAAGAAATACATTCAAAAAGGAAAGAAAAGAGTGCATGTCTGTCGTACCGATGCAGTGACGGTTCTTGTAGAAGCTCAGGGTGCCGTGCCAGCTGTCCAGATGAACCCCGATGATGGATCCTTGACCGAACCGTGAAGAAAAGTTCACCTTTGACCCCTTATGATGGAGGTGACCTATACAAAGATAAATGTAGATTCAAATACAGAGTTAAAAACACAAGAGTACTACCACAAAATCCCTCAAATACAGTCAGAAAACCTGCACTGTTAAACATTGGTGTCGGAAAGAAGTCTCTCCTGCTCACCAAGGCTGCATTTATTTGATCAAAAATATAGTAAAAAGAGTAATATTGTGAAATATTATTTAAAAGAACTGTTTTCTATGTGAATATATAGTAAAATGTAATTTATTCCTGTGATCAAAGCATCATTACTCCAGTCTTCAGTGTCACATGATCCTTCAGAAATCATTCTAATATGATGATTTGCTGCTCAAGAAACATTTATGATTATTATCAATATTGAAAATGGATTAAATGAAGTCAAAATATTACTTTTAGTCCATTTAGTCACTATTAAGGGTTAGATCAGATAGTAATAGGTACAATGATAAATGTTTTTTTTTTTTACTTATGTATTTTTTATGCACAAATATGTGCAGGTTTTATGTATTTAAATGAATAGTATTGAATTAACACGTGACCTCTGACCTCACCTGTGTAGGACAGACCCCAGCTGTCCTCATCAGAGCCCAACAGACTGCAGAAACTATGTTTGAACTGATCCAGGTTCACTTCTGATGTCCCGATACCAACCATCTGGCTCATGAAAACACAAGATGCAGATTTAAAATATATTTTCACCACTCTTACTAAGACTTTCTAAAACATTTTTTATTAATGACATTATTATCAAGAATGTCTTCATAATAATATAGGCATGTAAAGGTGTCTGCTTAGATAATCAGTATTGTAATTTAGTATCTTTGTACATCCAGTCTCCATGGGGCCAGTTGCATAAACTTAGACGTTAGACGACAGTGTCTTAAGATCTAGTATGACCCACTAGCAGTTAGTCAAGGCATGGTTAGTCTTACTTTTCAGTATCAAATTAGGCTAATGTACGTTTTTATCTAACTGACTTAAAAAAGTTATGAACAGTCTAAAAGAAAAAGATTCGGTGATTAACTAAGCGGTTTATGCAACTGACAGAGGTGGACAGTAACAAAGTACATTTACTTGAGTTAAGTACACTTTTTGAGTATCTGTACTTTACTTTTTACTTTAACTTCACAACATTTTGAAAGACAAATATCATACGTTTTACTCCACTACATTTCTGTCAAGGTCCTTGAGTAGAAAGTATTACCGTCAGTCCGGGGGTGATTTTGGTTTTAGGGGTTGCATTTTCGTTGGAAATGAAAGTCGGGTTGACATCAGAAGAACCCGACGTCGACTGATGTTGCTTTCTGACGTCAACACGATTTTCATTTTCAACCACAATACAGCGTCTGTCCAACGTTGGAGATTAACGTCAATCTGGCGTTGGATTCTGACATCGACCTGATTTTCATTTTCAACGTTGGGTTTGGTCTTCTTAATGTGAATTTTGTCATTGTTTTGGAGCACACTAGCTTATAGATAACAGTAAGGCTAACATATTCATACTAAAAGCCCAAAAACTTTAAATAGGGCACTATTTGAGGGAACAGCCGTTTGGGTGTCGGAAACCATTGTGGACGTTATTGAGTGACTTATTCAATCTCACATTCAATCCCACGACTGGAACTTTGTTCTGGAAATAAATGTGATATTGATATGAGGGTAGGCATAGATTCAGAGGCTAAAGGTACTGTAAGTAATACATACAGCAATGCAACAATAATAAAACAATGCATTGACATTTACTTTTTACTTCTGATACTTAAGTGCTTTTAAAAACGAGTACTTCTGTACTTTTACTTAAAGGAACACTCCACCGTTTTTTGAAATAGGGCTTATTCACCTTCTTTCCTACATTTAGATAGGTGGGCAAATGCATTTTTGTCTCAGTGCATGCATTGTTTTAGTTTGACAGGGTCAGCGCTAGCTTAGCTTAATGAATGGAATCCTTTGTTGCCAGCTAGCATGTCCTGAGTTAAAGTGATATATAAAAAAAAAAAACTCTAATTACTTCTTGTGGCCTGCGTATTCACAACAAGTACAAATAGTTAACATTAGGTGATTTCCTAGGCAGATATTGACTTATATATTAAGGACTATATTAGGGGGAAGCACAGGCGAAGCACTGCTACTTGGGCGTGATATCTCTGAGCCCAAGTAGCAGTGCTTCGCCTGTGCTTCCCCCTAATATAGTCCCATGTCAATATCTGCATAGGAAATCGCCTAGTGTTAATCTGCATCGCTATTTGTACTCGTTGTGAATACGCAGGCCACAAGAAGTAATTAGGTGTTTTTTTTTTTTTTATATCACTTTAACTCAGGACTTGCTAGCTGGCAACAAAGGATTCCATTCATTATGCTAAGCTAAGCTAGCGCCGACCCTGTCAAACTAAAACAATGCATGCACTGAGACAAAAATGCATTTGCCCACCTATCTAAATGTAGGAAAGAAGGTGAATAAGCCCTATTTCAAAAAACGGTGGAGTGTTCCTTTACTTAAGTAAAAATCGGTCTTTACAACTTTTACTTGTAACGGGGTAATATTTGACCTGTAGCATCTGTACTTTCACTCAAGTTAGGAAGTTGTGTACTTTGTCCACCTCTGACCACTGAAGCCAGATCTCACCATATCTGTGCCGTAGACCGGTGATGTCATCTTGATTTCCCAGAAGTGTTGCCCGTCAGCGAGAGCCTTTGCGCCCCTGATGCCGGCGGTTCCACAGCTGTACTCCGAGTGGAAGCTCACCGTCCGGTTACAGCCGCTCAGAGACACGGAGGGAGATCTGCCCTCCTCGTCCCAAACCCAATCGCATCCTTCACACAATCATAAACAAGATATCAAACCTGTCAGTGCTCCATTCATTTGATCAAAAATAAGGTAAAAACAGTAATATTGTGAAATATTATTGCAATTTAAAATAACTGTTTTCAATATTGTAAAATGTAATTTAATCCTGTGATCAAAGCTGAATGTTCAGCATCATTACTCCAGTCTTCAGTGTCACATGATCCTTCAGGAATCATTCTAATATGATGATTTGATGCTCGAGAAACATTTCTTATTATCATCAGTGCATTATTATCATATTTTTTTGAAACCATAATATATTTTTGTTTTCAGGATTTTTTTGATAAATAGAAAGTTTGAAAGAAAATCTTTTGTAACATTATAAATGTATTCACTGTCACTTTTGATCAATTTAATGCATCCTTGCCGAATAAAAATATTAATTTCTTACCGACCCCGAACTTTTAAGGGTCATGTATGACAAAGTGCAAATCTCATTTCATTAAAGGGATATTTCACCGCTGGAAAGATGAATGTGTATTTAAATTGGGTCATTTATGTAGTAAAAATGTGAAATTATTTTAGAAGTTGGTGCCTTCTAGACTGAGAAAAGCCAGAAAATGTATTTTTGGCTCATGTGGATGAAAGACAACAACTCCCAGAATGCACTTGCGTCGCTGCCCTATGCGAGACCACTCCCTAGCCACGCCTACCGGTTACAGAGGGCAGTATCAGGAGAAATGATACAGCTAGGCTACTAGTCGACTGGAAATTGAAAAGACGGCGTTTTATCGTGAGATCCCCCTATGGGCAGGCTGAACACATGCGGGACGAGCTCCTCCTACTGGCTGGAGGCTCTAGCCTCTGGACAAAAGAGCCTCTGATGAGCTAAATGACCATTTTTGTGTTTTTTTGTTTTTTTTCCAGACACACAATACAAAAATCTCTCGTCTCAGTCTCAGGGGGACATGAGGGAGGGAAGCACGGTCCTTCGAAAATACTACCGGGTTTCTACTGATACAAAGCTTAATGCTAATCAGTGAGGTATCCCTATAAGTCGGCTCATTCTGCTGTTGTGTTTGGTGTGATCTGACCCTCACCCTGTTCTTCCTCTCCACAGGTGCAGCTGAGTGTGTACGGGCTGATCTGGGCGTCCGAGCTGACTTCAGTCTGAGCCGGACACTGGCAGAACGACTCGCCCGTCACGGGCACCACCGGTGGCATCTCGGCTGGCACACACACCGTCACGGCCTCGTACCCTGTAGAGTCAGCCTCCAACTGCACACGCAAACAAAACCAGTCAGGGATCTCTCAGAAATATCCAGCCTTTTTATGCCTATTAAGATTATTTCATTATCTTCTTCATTAAGATGCACATTTACAGCAGTGAAGCACATGCTGTGTCATTGAAAACCGTGCATTTGAGACTCTGATTGGCCGGATGCCCAGGTAAGTAAAGCTGGTCCTAGTTATCTCAGAATAACCTCAGCATGTGAGGGAAGAGGGACACGCTCCTGTTCACCTGCTTGTCTTCTGGGCCGAGGGTCGCTGAGAGGGCCGTGGCTTCAGGCTCCGGGACATTTTCACTGACAACATACTTATTCCAAGACATTCCTGGAACACAAGAACAGAATGAGGCTGTTATTTCTATCTATCTATCTATCTATCTATCTGTCTATCTGTCTGTCTGTCTGTCTGTCTGTCTGTCTATCTATCTATCTATCTATCTATCTATCTATCTATCTGTCTGTCTATCTGTCTGTCTGTCTATCTGTCTGTCTGTCTATCTATCTATCTATCTATCTATCTATCTATCTGTCTGTCTGTCTGTCTATCTATCTATCTATCTATCTATCTATCTGTCTGTCTGTCTATCTATCTGTCTGTCTATCTGTCTGTCTGTCTATCTATCTATCTATCTGTCTGTCTGTCTGTCTGTCTGTCTGTCTGTCTATCTATCTGTCTATCATTCTATCATTCTATCATTCTATCTATCTATCTATCTATCTATCTATCTATCTATCTATCTATCTATCTATCTATCTGTCTATCCGTCTATCTATCTATCTATCTATCTATCTATCTACCTATCTATCTATCTATCTATCTATCTGTCTGTCTGTCTATCCGTCTATCTATCCATCTATCCATCTATCATTTGTAAGTGATATGTCAGATCAGTAATTTTCTCCGAGCTCCGCATCAGTTCCTGTAGCCGCTGACTCACAGATGTCAGGCTTGTCATGAACTTGTTTTGCACTGACAGACTGACTCGGATGACACTGTAGCCTACTTCTGATTGCTCCATATGCCACGGCTGGCAATCTGAGACTCTGGTCTAACGTGCTTCATGTGATCTGATGTTTACACTCTAAGAGTTTTCAAAACAGCCCGTGAGAGTGAAGAAACTTTAAAAAGCATCACCAGACCAGGCTGGCACAGCAGAAAACGCTCTTAATCAAAGTCCTCGTGTTTTTCACTTAAATCTGATTGCTTAATGATTATAGGTTATGAAAGCATTTCAAATGTTTCTACACACCAGATATCAATGTATAAATGGATTGAAAGACTTATTATTTGTGTCCTAATGTGCACGCGGCACAGCCAGGTGTTCACTAATTGATGGATAATGTGTATCCAAACCGAGAATCCTGCCCTGGATACCTCCACCAACTGGCCCATCTTTACTTGTGTGCTTCTGGGAAATGCAATGGCGCATCAAGTCTGCATTACACTGGCATAAGCACATTTCTCATTCAGTCTGCATATTCATAAAAAACAAGATTGTGTAAGAAGCAATGTGAGAGGAGATGATGTTGATAACACAACATCAAGATTTTAGGTTGTCATTTATGTGAATATATAAAAGAAAATACATATTTTCACATTTTTTCCACGTACATATTCCTGCATTGTGAGTTTTTAATTTAATTAGAAAAAAATTAGAAAAAAATGCATACATTTGTTCAAATACAACATGTCACATGGCTTGACATCAACTTTGCCAAATTGTTTTGCTATTATTTAGATCAACAATTTTATACGACATAAAACAGCACAATAATTTAAATATGAATAACATTTTTTTTTAAACACTGCAAACAAATTCCATAAACTTCTGATTTGTATAAAAATACTAAAAATAGTCATTCTATTAAATATAACAATACGAAGTATACATAGCCTAATATTATCATAATATCAATACTCCAAACCAATAACTATCATATATAATTATAATATTATATAAATTATTATATATAAGAGTATATATATATATATATATATATATATATATATATATTAAATAAAGAGTTATTATAATACATTATTATTACTATTACGCACAAGAAACGTCTTTACATCCTTGACAACATTTTAGACAACCAAGAGTCACACAAAAGTGGACTTTTAGAAATCACTACTCTTAAAACAACTTTTTCTTTACAAAAGTTACGACATAATTGACATATAAACTCACATACCTTGTTAATGTTGCGTAGAGTTTATTTCCCCTGCTTTAAACACTGGTTTCCATCCGGAGCTGGTGTAAGTGATACAGCAGGTTCGTGGTCAGTGTGATTGGTGACCTACATATACACACAGCAAACACACAGCATAACACCGCCACTCATGAATCATACTATAGAAAAGGCGCAGTTCATGAATATCAAATAGGTAATGTAACCGTTGCTTAGTAACGTTCTAATTAATATTCATAGAACGAGCTGGGCGGGCACTTACGTCGTCTCCTTTTCAGCCAATCAGTTAGTCATATCGGGTAAACGTCATTTTACGTAGTTAATATTCATTGTACAAAGCGTTCCCATAGTAGGTCTCGTGATTTGACAGACGGAACGGGTCGTTCTGTCTATCATCCTCATTAAAGGCCGCTTTAAGGATCAGCGAGCGCTGGCTTTCCGTCAACTTTACCTTAAACGACAAATTATCTGACCTACAGATCAACATGTAAACATCAATGATGTGGTGAACTCAAAAGGCTGACTCAAACGCATTAATTAGCAGGCTGGTATCATAGTATAACATATACATTAATCAACAGGCTGGTATCATAGTATAAACATGTATTTTGTTGTATTTGAAAACAATAATAATTCAAATAATTACTATATTAGTTTAGCCTGGGTTTCCCCATACTGCCTTGCTCGCAGCGCGATTCTATTCACGCTGCTATGGCAGTCTGGACCATAGACATCATATAGGTAGACGCCCTATCGACCGCTACTGCCTATTGGCACGGACGAGCCGTGGGGCCGCCATCTTAAACCGGTCAACCGCTCCGCTCAGTGTAATCTGTTTGGCAGGTGTCAGCACATTTAATTAATCATATCTCACTGAATACCGAACCGATTTTCACGCGGGTTTTTTTGCTGCAAAGGTCATACATGTAGCTATGATACAGGACACATTGCATATTTTATTCACAAAATACAACCAATAGTACGGTAATGTTAAATGTTAAATCTAACTTGTGAAAAGTAATCCCCGAGTGATGGTCCGCCGATTTGAGCAGGAATATGCTGCACAGTGCTCTGGCGTCTACTGCTGCTATGCAACGCAAATAGGAGTATGACCGGTTTAAGATGGCGGCCGCATTTCTTGCGCCCAGCGGCCAATAGGGCGTCTAGCTATATGATGTCTATGGTCTGGACACCATGGGACAATTTTTCCCCTGAAAAAGGGAACCAATCACAGAACGGGGAGGGAGCAGCAAGATGATGACGACACCGAAGCAGTTTGGATATATCAGACTCGACGTTACCTTCTACCCTCATGTTTATCTTGCACAAACGGTAATATTCGCTAAACGCCATCGTGTACAAATAAATCTTTGACCCATCGTCTTTTTCCTCATCGAATTTCTCTCACTCTACATACGTCATCTGGTATAATTGAAGCGATTGGCTATGAGCTACATACAGGCGCATTTGATAGACATTCATAGCGCCCAATAAACGGCTCTGGGCATTCGTAAACCACGCCTCAAATACGAGAAAATGCGCACGTAGTTCCCAGACCAAGTCTCAATGAGACTTGGTCTGACGTTAGCCAGGCTAATATTAGTTAATAATAATTATGTGTGAATATTTCAACCTGGCTGTAAGTTTAAATACTACAGTTTTGAAGGACTTAAAACAAGGGCGTGACTACGTCGGCTTATTGACCAATAGTAACGTTGAGGTGCTTTGCACTCTAGTATCTGATTGGACGAGCTCGTCCTATTAGGCGGGATCTAAAACGCAGAACGTCATTATGACGCGTAACAATGCGGAAATAAAAATAAACCAACATGGACCGCAGCGGTAAGTGCGATGATGCGATCACATTGACGAGTAGTACTTTAAAACAACTGAATCACTTCACAACTGTCAATTTACGGTGTCATAAAATGCAACAGAATAAAAAAAAATATAAACGCAATAATACAGGCATTTTGAAACAAATATAATAAAGTAACATAAGACCATGTTTTTGAACATATAGCATGGTAAAACTATGTTTTGTGTATGAACCATAACAATGCTATGTTTTTTGACAACTAGATTGAAAATACAATGGGTTTGTTGGACATTTAACATGATGACGTTCTTTGGAGCCCCATGGTACATAAATATATAAATGCCATATTATTACCTTACAGCATCACACAGTACTGTAAAGTGGTTCCAGTAAACTTTAAAGAGAACAGAATGTTTGAATCGACTTTAAAACGTAATGTTTGATCACATCTTTCAGAGAAAGGGAATCTGTCTGAGGTGAAGCACGTGGTTCTGGTTCTGTCTGGTAAAGGTGGAGTGGGGAAAAGCACCATCACTACTGAACTGGCCCTAGCGCTCACACATGCAGGAAAGAAGGTGACGTATCAGTCTATTCTATTCTATTCTATTCTATTCTATTCTATTCTATTCTATTCTAACATGCTCTATTATATTCTTCTCTATTAAAATTGATTCTGTTCTGCTCTATTCTATTTTATTTTGCTCTGTTCTGCTCTCCTGAATTCTGCTATATTCTATTATATACCACTCTATTTTATTATATTCGGTTTTGCTTTTTTCTATTCTATTAAACTCTATTTTATTCTGCTTTGCTCCATTTTAATATATTCTGTTTTTTCTCTTTTCTATTATAAACTGCTGTTTTATTCTATTCTATTTTTCTACATTTTATTTCGCTCTAGTCTGTTATATTCTCATTTATTTTAATATATTCTGTTTTGCTCTATTCTATTCTGCTCCATTTTAATATATCCTGTTTTGCTCTATTCTATTCTACTCTATTTTAATATATTCTGTTTTGCTCTATTTGATTCTACTCTATTTGATTCTATTCTGCTCTTTTCTATTCTATTCTGCTTTATTTTTAAATATTCTGTTTTGCTCTATTATATTAAGCTATTTTATTCTGCTCTATTTTTATATATTCTATTTAGCTCTTTTCTATTATATACTGCATTATTTTCATATGTTCTGTTTTGCACTGTTCTATTCTTCTCTTTTCTATTATATACAGTACAGCTCTATTCCAATATTCTGTTTTTATTCTGTTGTGACGGTGTGAGTAGGTGGGAATCCTGGATGTGGACCTGTGCGGGCCCAGTATCCCGCGGATGCTGAGCGTGGGGAAGCCGGAGGTGCATCAGTGTGACGCGGGGTGGGTTCCCGTGTACGCAGACCCTCAGCAGAGGCTCGCGCTCATGTCCATCGGCTTCCTGCTGGAGGACTCGGATGAGGCCGTCGTGTGGAGGGGGCCCAAAAAAACAGGTCTGACCTTTCACCTTGAGTTGAGTTTTTGAACTTTGGTACCTGATGTGTTCCCGTCTCATATCCCCCGTCACTTTTCCAGCTCTGATTGGGCAGTTTGTTAGTGATGTGGCGTGGGGCGAACTGGACATTCTGCTAGTGGACACGCCACCGGGGACGTCAGACGAACACCTGGCCGTGGTCGAGAACCTGCGCAAACATAAAGTGGACGGAGCCGTGCTGGTCACTACACCGCAGGTAAACACACACTCACTCACTCACTCACTCTCACACACTCACTCACTCACTCACTCACTCACTCACTCACTCTCACACACTCACTCACTCACTCACTCACTCACTCACTCACTCACTCACTCACACTCACACTCACTCACACTCACTCACTCACTCACACACTCACACACTCACTCACTCTCACACACTCACTCACTCACTCTCACTCACTCACTCTCTCACACTCACTCACTCACTCTCACACACTCACTCACTCTCACACTCTCACACACTCACTCACTCTCACACTCTCACTCTCACACTCTCACACATTCACTCACTCTCACACTCACACTCTCACACACTCACACACTCACTCACTCTCACACTCTCACTCTCACACTCAAACACTCACTCACTCTCACTCACTCACTCTCTCACACTCACTCACTCACTCTCACACTCTCACACACACACTCACTCACTCTCACACTCTCACACACTCACTCACTCTCACACTCTCACTCACTCTCACACATTCACTCACTCACTCTCACACTCACACTCTCACACACTCACACACTCACTCACTCACTCTCACACACTCACTCACTCACTCTCACACTCTCACTCTCACACACTCACTCACTCACTCACTCTCACACTCACTCTCACTCACACTCACACTCTCACTCACTCACTCACTCACTCACTCTCACACACTCACTCACTCACTCACTCACTCTCACTCACACACTCACTCACTCACTCTCACACACTCACTCACTCACATTCACACACTCACTCACTCATTCTCACTCTCACACACTCACTCACTCACTCTCACACACTCACTCACTCACTCTCACACTCACACACTCACTCACTCACTCACTCAGGGTTGATGTCCTTGTCATACTGGTACTGTAAATCTCTCGTCTGCTGAACAACATGCATAAACACCCTTTAAAATGTCAGGCAGTGTCTACTGGAGACGTGAGGCGCGAGATCACCTTCTGTAAGAAGACCGCTGTGAAAATCCTGGGCATCGTGGAGAACATGAGCGGCTTTGTGTGTCCACACTGTTCTGTGAGTGTAAAAACACACAGCTGCACTGGGAAATGCCTTAAAGGGGTGGTTCAGGATTTTCAACATCGGACCTCATTTTCAAGTGAGCCTGTTTGTCATTCATCAGTGGAGACCGTTTTCAAAAAAATTCATCCAGTCCTTACTTTTGGATAGTTCGCTGGTGCTAGGCTAGCGCGAGTCAACGGTAGATGCGTTAGCCTGCCATTAAAAACAGTTTTACCCACTCCACAGTACATCAAAAGCAAATCAATTATAACGCCAGACTACCGATATAAATGTCTGTTGAGAGAATAATGTTAGAAATCAAACTACCCTTTCATCGCATTGCAATAGTTATACTTTGTCCAAATTGTCCCCTGTGTTTATTAGCACAGTCTACAGCAGCGGCGGAGTGATATATTAAGTTACCTAGGCAACCGAGACTACTACTAGCTAGCTAGACGTCCCGACTGTAGAGCGCTTCTTTTCTGTGTTTACTTTTCGGCGCAGTACTAACCGGAGCAAAGTAAAATTCCGCCACTGCTGAGAAACTAGTTCCTGTAAATGTAATGCGATCATTGAGATGCAAGTGTAGTTTGAATTCTAACATTATTCTCTCAACAGACATTTACATCGATAGTCTGGCGTTATATAATTTATTTGCTTTTGGTGTACTGTGGAGTGGGTAAAACTGTTTTTAATGGCAGGCTAACGCATCTACCGTTGACTCGCGCTAGCCTAGCACCAGCGAACTATCCAAAAGTAAGGACTGGATGATTTTTTTTGAAAACTGTCTCCATTGATGAATGACAAACAGGCTCACTTGAAAATGAGGTCCGATGTTGAAAATCCTGAACCACCCCTTTAAACTAACCTAATAATCTTCAACTTTACACTGGTGGATGTGTGTTTTTCAGGAGTGCAGTAACATTTTTTCTAAAGGTGGAGGCGAGGAATTAGCCAAGCTCACGGGATCTGTGTTTCTAGGTAATGTGCTGATGATTGACCAACACTTCTGACTTGTGTTGTTCCACTATTCACCACTCGATGGTGCACATCATCTCATTGTGTGTTTAAATGAGTTTGAGTACAGGATAGACATGAGACCTGTGGATTTGTCAGTAAATATAGTAGGGTCCAAAAGTCTGAGGCCATATTGAAGATCTGGGATTTTCTTTCAGCCTGAAAAAGCTAAATGTTTTAGTATTACCATACAAAAATTGAAACAAACTTATAAACTTATGTAAAATGCACAAGAAATATTGAAGATTCTGCTCTATATTGAGCTCAAATCATGATGGAGAACATGATCATGTTCACGTCAGTCAAACAAAATATTAATGCGTACTTGAATTCATGTTAACTTTTCACTTAAATTTAATGATAATTGAATTTAATTATTTATTATCATTTAAATTATATATATATATATATATATATATTAAATAAGAAAAATAACATTTTGGAAGCATTTTGACTGGTGGCCTCAGACTTTCTACATCAGCACTGCAGATGACATAAGTGTGTGTCTGTAGGCTCAGTCCCGCTGGATCCTCTCCTGACAGCGCGTTTAGATGAGGGACGGGACATCCTGCAGGTGTTTCCAGAGAGCAGCACATACACAGCCATCAGTGAAATAGCAAACACTCTCCTCAGCAGCCTGGACGCCTGAAACACACCAACACTGACTGAGAGGACACACATTCATGTTTCACGTGATGTCATTTGTTATGAGAGAATTTATCTGTAAATGTGTTTTTTCTCCTTAAATCTGGAGATATTATATGTTATTGGCAATGCAGTGTTTTTCATACTGGTGCAACTTTCAATAAAAAAAATATACTTATATTAAACAATTGGTGGTCTTTGTAAATAGCTATATGTATTAAAATAAAAAGAGAAATGACTATAAACAAAGAAAAGCAAATGAGGTGTTTGTACATGTTTTACACAGCAAGAAAAATGCAGTAACCTTCACCCATGTTTATGTTCTCCATCTTCATCACGAGGATCCCCTTTGGCCTGTTCTTTCCACTATTTCCATGCTATATTAACAAATATGCACATTTTAAGTGAACAACGACAAGTAAAAGATAGTATATAGTCATACTATTTTTTTAAAGACTTTTAGGAATTGATTTCTTAGTCTCATTTTAATCTCTCTTATATTTCATAGGTCAAAGAGAGTTTTAATTTTAGTTAACCCTCCTAATATCCCCAACACAAATCATTTAACATTGTTAAATGTAGCTTGAAATTTCACAGTCCAGTGCAATTCAACACTTCATCCACTAACCATGCGCATGCGCATTGCGTACACTGGTCAAATCGGCGTAAAAACGTTTTCACAAACAAACGATTCATCAATAACTTGATTCGTACGAGTAAAAGTACACAAAAGTAATCTATCTAGGTGTCCTTATAAGTGTTTTGAACGATACATTTAATTTTAAACAGATTTCTTTGAACTTGTTTTGAGGATATCACAATTATTTTTCTGAGGATATTAGTTTCGCGCGTCGTAAAAAAGGGAGGGGGGGGGGGGGGCGCCCTTATATGGGCATTGTCTAGGCGCGTTCGCGTTCTGATCTCGGACACGTGGTTGTTCATTTGGAATTTTCAAAATTGATTGACAGTAGAACAGCGGTTCTCAACAAACTTCGTAGATGAGCTCAGGATGATTTAAGATAGTACAATTAGGCTTAAAGTGCACCTAATTAATGTACTATTTTTAATTGGAAAACACACTTGCATCAGAATCTTGAATCATAGAATGACTAAATGTATATACAAAAAAATATATCAACAGTCCGAGATTCTGTTAATACAAAAAATAAGTTTGAAAACAAGCCATTTTGTCATAATTACAGCAGAAATCCTTGAGGAAATTTGAGGGGCCTTTTAAGTCAAAATCTTTGAAAACCACTGCATTAGCTATAACCAGATTTGTGTGCGTGTGTGTGTGTGTGCTAATAGAAATAATCCACATATTTATTAGTGAATGAGATCCAGTGTTTGATTGCGAATATGTAAGTAATTTACACTTAAAATGGAGTGAAAATAGCTGTAAATCTATCAGTGCTGCAGGAGAATTATTATCAAGGTCGAGGCTGAGGACTGCAAGGTCAGATACACAGCTGATCACATTCACACGGTCCGTCTGATGATGAAAAAGCACTGGAAACATAGGCATATGGAAATTACACTTGTGAGACCCACAAGGGGCACACACACACCTTTAATACAACCAAACATCAGATATACACAGGAAACAACCATAAATACACACACCAAGCTGAAATACTCCCCAACGCTGCACTCAGAAGCGGAACACCGGCCAGTGCAGGTCTATTCTTATATCTGTATATATTATATGTATAGATTTATGTTTATATAAATATCAATTCAAAGGATTTGAGGAGCTTCAAGTACATTTTTCATGAACAATATCTTAATGAATAAAATCAGTTGAAAAACAAAAATGGACGTTAACAAAAACTATTCCATTTCCATTCCACATACAGATTCATCAGTGCGTTTTTTTCCACTTCACAAACACGTCTTTGACACCAACGTGGAAATGTATAAAACTCCCAAATCACGTGACAGGAAGAGACAGGTACCAGAGGCGTGAAGGGAGCGAAAGAGAACGCGTGATTGGATAACAGATCGATAGGCAGGAGGGGTGTGGGAAACAAACAGAGAATGAGATCTATTACATTATTATTATTATTATTATTATATTCTATTCTTTTTTTCTTCACAAACACAGGACAAAAATCACTATATATCGCATTTACAAGAAATCAAAACTATCAAACTGGACGACTGTACACTTTCAGAGATAAAACCAAACGCAAAGCCCGTTATAATGTGTAGGATTTACTTTCCTACCTCTCAATTCATCTAATTTCATTTTAGTTTAAGGTACCATTTATTTTTCCCCCTTCCCATTTGATTTTTTTTTTTGTTCCGCTTGCCCCGTCGTGCGGCCCGGCAGCGCTGCATGCTGACTGCCAGTTTATTTGGTTGAGAGAATCAGGGCTACGATGAGGCCGTAGAGACCCAGGACTTCAGCGAAGATCAGAATGAGGATCATGCCGACGAAGAGGCGCGGCTGCTGGGCGGTTCCACGGACGCCCGCGTCTCCCACGATCCCGATGGCGAACCCGGCCGCCAGCCCGCTCAGACCCACGCTGAGGCCTGCGCCCAGATGCAGGAAACTCCTGCCACACACAAACAATCAGATGTTAGTAAAAAAACGAAGAAAGGATTCATATAGAAATCAAATGTTACAATTATTATTATTTTTTACATCATAAAATAATAAATAAATAATGTGTGACCCTGGACCACAAAGTCAAGTCTTATAGGTCAAGTTTTTTTATTGAGTACTGAATAAATAAGCTTTCCATTGATGTGTGGTTTGTTAGGATATGACAATATTTGGCCGAGATACAACTATTGAAAACCTGGAATCTCAAAATATTGAGAAAATCGCCTTTAAAGTTGTGCATTTATGTTCGTGATTGTGCTGCATTCACTCAGAATTTTTTTTTTTTTGATATATTTACGGTAGGAAACTTACAAAATATCTTCATGGAACTTGATCTTTACTTTAATATCCTAATGATTATTGGCATAAAAGAAAAATCTATAATTTTGACCCATACAATGTATTGTTGGATATTGCCACAGATATACCCGTGCGACTCGTGACTGGTTTTGTGGTCCAGAGTCACAGATATAAAAATAAGTAAAACAAATAAAATAATCAATTTTGCAAAAATGCATAAACATGTTTAAAAAAATAAATAAATACAACAACAGAACTAATCTTTCTACAGCATCGGCAATACAGAGTACTGTTATTGAAAAATGTAATGGAATCTACTACCAACATTTTAGCATTGCATTTGCAACAGCCATAATATAATATAATATAATAAATCTGAATCAGTGTTATTTTAGTATCAAAGAGATTTTTATTAATATTTTGAATTTAAGTTTTAGATTTTGTGCCGTTGAAAACGATCAAATTCCAAAAAATAATTAAAAATAAATCATATATATATATATATATATCACTGCGCTGTTGGGTCGAAACATTGAATCTCTCTATATTTTGTCATTGTTTTATAAAATTAATGCTAATTAATTAATCCTTTACGTCTGTATGTGAGTTTTACAAATATTGAACCAATAAAAAGCATTTAAAGGAGGTTGTGACTAAACCATTGGCTCCTCAAACTAGCCTATATCTGTCATTTGCTGGTCAAAAACCTCGTAACTCAATTTGAGTATAAAATGTTAATATTATAAATGACACGTGCAAGCGTCTGACCATAGCTATATAAAGCCACAATACCAACTTCGACGACAGTGTTTAATTAAATATGAGGTATAGATACAGAAACTTAAGTTTGATGCGACTAGTCGATTTGACAGCAATCACTTTAATTTCACTTTTAAGTTTTAAAGTTTAAAGTTAAACTAAATGAAAGTGAGACATGTTACGTTGGCGACTAGCTGAAATGTAATGCTTATTTTTTAAATTGATCAGTCATTTTATGTTCAGTGGTTTTGTGTTTTAGTCGTTAACTATAATAGCCCTGATCAGAATCCGAGGTCTCCAGTAGTGCTCGTGTTCGACTCACTTGTAGAGAGTAATCTTGTCAGAGATGCTGTTGGCGATGAGGACGGCCACCACCAGGCCGTATATAGCAATGATTCCCGCCATGACCACAGGAATGATGGACTTCATGATCAGCTCTGGACGCATCACAGACATGGCAGCGATACCCGTGCCGCTCTTCGCCGTGCCGTACGCCGCGCCCAATGCTAGAGAGACAGAGAACAGAGAGAAGTGACTTACTCTTTCATTACTGCAAAAAGTTTAACAGTCATAGTTTTACAGCATGAATAATCTCTCAAACAAATAGCAAAACACTTATAATAAACGTATTCCTTTCTAATGTTGTGCATTATGGAAATAGTGTATGGCAATTCCTCAGTGCCAAAGCATTATGTCACTGTCGAGTGCTGCCACCTACTGGATTTACCAGGTCACAACACACTTCAATAGCGTGCAGTGGCGGAACGATAACGAAAAGAAAAACAAGAACTCATAGAAGTTGGGAAATACCTTGAATTAAATGGGGAAATACAAAATTATTGCTGATGTTAATACAGTTAACATACGCCCTGTTCGGGGTCAAAGGTTCAGTGACATTTCATCTTTTAATATAATTTCATTATTTAATATTATGTATCTGCATTATTATTCTTTACTAATATTCATAATCAGTTGTATTATCTTATGAAGTTAGACTGTAGATTGCATGGACACATGTGTTTAATTCCACTTTTAAACATAAGCAACATGTTTTTCTACCTTACAAGGAAGTTGAAAGTCGCTCAGTTGTGCATTTAAGCTCAATCCTGACTGTACTACGGCAGAGAAACACGGAAACGCATAGACCTGGCATGAATATAACATAAATAAAGATTTTTCTTGGCAAGATAACTGGTGTCCGGTCCCGAGAATCAAATAATAACGCGGGGAAAAGGCTTAAATCCAAGTCTACACTGAGGACGGTTAGCAACGACTGCATTTTATTTGCAATCGTATAGTACAATCATAACTTAACGTGCAGTACAGACACTATCTTAATTTCATAATGTCCTTAAACATATCAATACTGCTGATCGCAAAATGACAACAGTATGTGCGCGTCCGGCGTCTTTGTACATTTTATTTTAGCTAATGTTCAGCTAAAACAATTTTTTTGTTTGTTTATGGCTTTAAATTTATGGCTTTTGCAATAATGAACCAGTACAGATATAGAATAATTCTCATGTTATTGCACAACTTGTCAGTGCAGCATGACTCAGATCTCCTGCAATGTTTGCGTAATGTTCAGTTAGTGAAACCAAAAACATGAAACACTTCTGAAGACAAACAAGCAAAATATCGTGCAAAAGTTCAGTAATTCAACTTCAAAGGGTAAAGCTAATATATAGAAAATTACAAGCAAAGTGAGATATTTCAAGCCTTTATTTGTTATAATTTTGATGATTATGGCTTACAGCTTATGAACACCCCAAATTTGTTTGCCATAATCATCAAAATTATAACAAATAAAGGCTTGAAATATCTCACTTTGCATGTAATTTTCTGCATAATATATTAGTTTCACCTTTTAAGTTGAATTACTGAAATAAATGAACTTTTGCACGATATTTTGCTTTGATGCTTCACCTGTTTTATCACATCCAGAAAGATGAAAAATCATAAATCTGACCAGTTCTTGTCAACAAAAAAAGCTGAATACTTGGATGGATGTTTTATGTTGCTGAATGAGCAATAATAATAGATTAGCAAACAGCAATAACAGGTACATTTCCATTTTTATTAAGGAAGTTACTCACAATAATACTCGTGTACCGTGGAGACTAATATAACACTTTAAGTACCGCACACACACACTGTTAACCCTCTGCTGCTCGTTACAGCTCGTTCATCCAGGAATCTTAGTCTAAGCTTAGTTTCCGGGATTAAAGGGTAACCCTGCTGGAAATACCATTCGCATTAACCACGATTACAACTAGGCTACTACTGCAGCACAGAAACACCCAAACTAGCCAATACTAGAGCGCGTGTGTGTGTGTGTGTGTGTGACAGATGGGCCAGTGCGATGAAGAGCTGAAACAATCCTTCAGTGTGCAGATGGCCACTGTCCAAACACACACTCTTTAAGACAAACTCTACCTGCTATGAGAACAACACCGGGACAGAATAAAAACAGATTTGACCATTTTTACAGGATTTCTTTTTAAAATCAACGTTTTTGCAAAGAAAGAACAACTTCTTTCTGTCATGTTTCATTCATTCATTCATTCAGGCTATTTTCATGGCAAACTCATTTAAGTAGAAATTAAAATAATCATAATAACAATGAATGATGATAATGATTAAGCAATATGTGTCTTGCAACACTTTTTTTTTTAATATAGCAACTAAGCCTATATAAGCTCTATCAGTTTGATAGAAAATAAAAAAAATGTCCATTAATGAAATTTCTGAGAGAAAAAAAAGATGCCCAATATCATTTAAAACAGGATATTCTAATAATATCCAGAAGTTTTGTCATGAAGTCTTAAAAAAGTATTGCATTTGCTTAATTGAAAATTGCACTATCCATTAACAAGATGGTGAGTAGATATTGCAACCGACACAAGGGGAACAAACACTTTTCAGCCAAAGTTATTTGCCGATACCAAAAATCTCAAAAAGGCCAAATATCAGTCGATTAATCAGCTTGTATGATATTCATCTCAACTAAAGACATGACATATAGTCCTGAAGACAGCCTACCTGAAACCATCGTGTTCTGCTATACTACCCCTGCTTTACTACACGTATAGGCCTACATTTCTATAGTAAACGCACCCTGAGAGAGTTACTAATGAGCACACGACTGCAGTGAACTGGGACATGATGCCAAGTCAGATGAAAGAGCGTGTCAGCTTGTGATCTGTGTGCATCACGATGCGTGTTAGTCACAACACTCATCGAATCACTTTTTCCTCAAGTAAATATAGTGTAGATTAAATCAGCTGAGTCTGAATGACCGGTGTTCTCGTGCCATCAGGGATTCACGGAACAACTCCCATGTGGAAATCAAGACGAACTTCTGACATGAAATACAACTGTTCCTTCTGACGGTCTGGATCAACATCTAGTTTAGTCACTCCAGGAAATTAAAGGGATACTTCACTGATTAGCATTAAGCTTTGTATCAGTAGAAACCCGGTAGTATTCTCGAATGACCGTGCTTCCCTCCCTCATGTCCCCCTGAGACTGAGACGAGAGATTTCTGTATTGTGTATCAGGAAAAAAACCTCAGATGACACAAAAATCATCATTTAATGTCATCAGAGGCTTTTTTGTCCAGAGGCGAGAGACTCCAGCCAGTAGGAGGAGCTCGTCCCGCATGTGTTCAACCCGCCCATAGGGGGATCTCACGATAAAACGCCGTCTTTTCAGTTTCGAGTCGACTAGTAGCCTAGTTGTATAATTTCTCCCGATACTGCCCTCTGTAACCGGTAGGCGTGGCTTGGGAGTGGTCTCGCATAGGGCAGCGAAGCAAGTGCATTCTGGGAGTTGTTGTCTTTCATCCACATGAGCCAAAAATACATTTTCTGGCTTTTCTCAGTCTAGACGGCACCAACTTCTAAAATAATTTCACATTTCTACTACATAAATGACCCAATTTACAAGCATTTGTGGCATAATGCAGATTACCACCATTTCAATTCATCTTTCAGTTAAAAATTTAAATAAATCACAATTACACCAATGCATCCGTAAAGAAAGTAAATGCGTCCTGCACTTTAACATATATGTGTGAAAACAAATAAGTGTTTTAGTTGAGCTATAAAGAACGCAGAACATCCTTTAAAACAGCGATATAAAAATCATGTCTTTCTCTTGTCGCATGTAAAGTCAACGTGAAACATCCTTCAGAATAGTGTTGTCACGATACTGGAATTTCAACAAAAGATACAATACCTGAAATATTAATATTCGATACCATTTTTCAATAACTGCCATATATACCTCCGTATAGATAATTTGTTATTATCTAAAAAAATTTTTATAATTTGGGTAATTTTGTTGCAATAGCTTACACACAGAACAGGGAGGCTTTATTAGAATCATTGAACTAAATTAGCCTGGGTTTCCCCATGCTGCCTTGCGCGCAGCGCCATTTTATTCACGCTGCTAGGCAGCCTGGACACCACGGACCAGATTTTCCCCTCAAAAAGGGAACCAATCACAGAACAGGGAGGGAGCAGCAAGACGATGACGACGTCTATGCGACACACCGAAGCAGTTTGTTTATATCTACGGATCCAACATGGCAGCAGACGCGAAGTTACCTTTCGATGTAGCCTTAGATAGTGTTCTAACTAGTTTAGTCGCTGAACGCCATCGTGTACACATAAATCTCTGACCCATCGTCTTCTTCCTCGTCGAATTTCTGTCGCTCTACATACGTCATCTGGTATAATTGAAACGATTGGCTATGAGCTACGTACAGGCGCATTTGATAGACATTCGTAGCGCCCAATAAACGGCTCTGGGCATTCGTAAACCACGCCTCAAATACGAGAAAATGAACATGTGGTTCCCAGACCACGTCTCAATGAGACGAGGTCTGACGTTAGCCAGGCTAGAACTAAGGACAAGTAAACTGTCAGTAATAAAATAAGAACAAATAAACAATTTGCAAACACAATAGAATAAAGAGACAAATTAAATAAACACGGCTTTAAGTTTTTTTAGGTGGGTCTAAGGCCCTGTTTACACGTACATGGTTATTTTGAAAAACGGAGACGTTTCCCTTCGGTTGTGCCCCTCGTTTACACGCAAACGGAGAATTCGCCTCTGAAAACGATTCTTTCTAAAAACTCCGGCCAGCGTGGAGATTTTGGAAAACTCTGTTTGCACGTTTGCACGTAAACTGAGAAAAACTGAGTTTTAGGCAGTCGACGTCACAGTATGCGCAAGAACTTGCACTGCGTCAAAGGTGCGACCTATATTTTCGGGATTCTGATTGGCTAACATGGGCTTGAGCTTCTCGTTACACTGCCACCTACAGGTTTGGCATGCTCTTGACGGCATGTACACGGGTTTGTGTAAACGAACACTTTTCTGAAAACGGAGAGGGTGAAATGTCCGTTTATGAAAATAACCGGCCACGTGTAAACGTAGCCTAACAGTAGTATTCAGGTAAGAAATACTACAGAAATTAAAGCAATCAAATGAAAAGACTATCCGGTGTTATTTTACTGTAAAAATACAGATTATTGCTTACAAATAGGCTAGTTACAAAAGTTATTTAGCGAAGAGCAGTGAGTGATTTTCCTTTTTGCTCAATTAGGCTGCTGTCACTTTAAGAGCTCACGCATGGATCCAATATACTGTTACATAACATGCGTTTTCTCTCAACTAAATACGTTCCAGATCTGACTGTATTTATCTGAATACTTGACAAGTCGGGCATTTTGACATAATATTGTATGTATTTTGACCGTTTAAGCGCAATGAGACACGAAAAAATAAGTCAATGTGGTACTCGAGAGCTGTTTGAGAGGCGCATTATGAGAGAGCCACTTATACTCAGTGATGCACACTCTTTTTATGTGAGCGCGAAACCTGTGGGAATGACTAAAATTATGCGCAATACTGCCAATCCAAGCACTATTTACCCAAAGCAAATGAGCCGAGTGAGTGACAGGAGGCGGGTGTGTGTCACCGTCAGAGAGGCGGAGAGTGAGAACGCGAAGCTTGTTTTCCAGCCTGAATAAACTGGATCATAAAGCTGTTACTTGGTGATGTCAGCTAGAATGGAAAGTCATTTGAA
This sequence comes from Rutilus rutilus, assembly GCF_951802725.1. Taxonomy (NCBI): domain Eukaryota; kingdom Metazoa; phylum Chordata; class Actinopteri; order Cypriniformes; family Leuciscidae; genus Rutilus; species Rutilus rutilus. The sequence goes on from NC_140228.1 coordinate 4,442,383, forward strand.
AGGCGGAGCAATTTATGAAGACAACCATGTTTTTTTAAGCAATAAGCGTGCACAAAAAAGGCCTGTTTCCAGAATGAATGATATCTATAATGATTATCATTTGTATGAGTGGACGCTTGTATGGTTATTTTTATAGTCATCGTAATCGTGTTTGGCGCAAACAGGACCCATGACATGAAGTATTGAATTAAATCAAGTCAATTTTGATTTGATGTTTATTGTAATGGTAAACAGGGCTCTGAGCGGCAGACAGCTTCATACTGTGTTTCACATCGAGGGCAGCAGAATCCCTGAAATATATAAATAATAAATCAACTTCAGCTCTTTCTTATCTAAGCTTCGCTCTCATGTTCAGTGACTAACTGAAACCGGGAAGCACACTAAAGAAAACCCTTTACTCACAAAGACACGGATGTGAGAGAGACATTCTGCTGCTTTTTCTCAGTGCCGTTCTCATTAAGAAAGATGTTCAATCTCAAATACACATGAAAAAAGGGCCTGGAAGAGCATCATCGACTGACCTCACGACTGACCAGCACTGTACGCATTTTAAACAAACACACACCAGCTGCTGACATACAGAGATATAGAGAACAAACAGGCCTGAAGTGCCGTCAAACAGTCCAGCAGAGAATAAACAGCATGATGCCTTGTGCTGGAAACAAACACAGATGCTTTTGATGTCCTGATGTCCCTCCCTACTGTAACGTGCACGTACATTTCAGTGTCGCACTATTTCTGCAGCTTCAACCTGAAGATTTGTGGGAAATTGTGGTCATTACGCACTTTATTGGGATTTTCATCCATTTAAAAACCACCAGATCTAATGCTAAATTGAGTGAGAGGATCCATTTCTGGATCGTCCTTCATCTTTGATGGATGATACAGTGATCCTGCTCATCATCATCATCAATAAAAGCCAAATTAAAGCTGTTTTAATTACTAAAAAGTCAATCTTAATATTAGATTTTTCTGAACCACTTGCAGTTTGTGGTTAATTTAACTAAATAACCCAATAAATCAGTAAATATCACACTAGTTATTAATATAATTAGGCTATCTAACGCACAACTGTCAGGCTGCACCTTAAATTCAATGTTTCAGGCTTTCAGCCTCTAAATCCAATCAAACCCGAGTAATGATCTATACCTGTGAAACACAAAAAACTGTTTAAGATTTAAGATGTGAAATAATCCCTTGCCATTTTATGTCCCTTGCATACAAATTATAATCTCTAAATCTACCCAAACCAGGGAATGAATTTGATACCATAGCTGGTTAAATCAAAGGCCGGTTGTATCGCTACAGCAACATTTGCTGGCCTGTAAATTCATATATCTGACATTTTATGATCAATATGCATTGCAATAGTATGCATCGATAATGAGTAAATCTAATAATAAATGCAACATTTCACCAGCAATTTTTCGGCTAGCACATTTGCATGGATTATGATCATAAAGACATCATCATGTGAAAGTAGATGCAAAGAATGTGTTTTATTAGAAGATATATTTTGTTCTACTATATTTAATTTGATACTACGAATAACGGAACCCGCACTGACAGGATGGATTATAATCATGCAGACATTTTTTTTTTTGTGATAATTTATAATTTATAAATGTTTAAAAAATATTTTAAATAAACAAGTGTATCTATTTTCATATTAATAAGAGTAAATAATATAATTAGAATGACATTTCGTCGCATTTCAAGAATAATGTGACCTCCACAGGGAGATCAAAGAATCATGACGAAATAATTATGCAAATAAAATTCATGTACATTTTAATCAATAAATGCTTAATAAATGTGTTAAATATATTTAAATCGAAATTTACCGCTGAAGACCATCGCTGCTGATGCGCCCATCACTGCGAAGAACGGTGAGTATTCGGGGCTTCCTGACGACATTATTCCTCTAATTGCACCTCAAAACCCCAATAACTCCGAACTAATACTGCTGGACACAAGCAGAACCGTACAAACTGACGGGTATCGGGCTCTGAGGATAAATGGTTTGGTAAAGAACAATGGTTTTAAATCCCAATCAAACGATGGAAACAGCTTGTCACGGATCGTGTCGGATGAATCTGCGGTACAAAATGGCTGAAATGTCACCTGACACACCGTGTGGAACATACCATCTGACTCCTGGAGGGGGGTGGGGAGATAAATACAATTTTGGGATGCGCCGGTTTGCTTTTATCGAATAGAGTCTGACAGCAGATGTAAAACTAAAATCGTCATAAATCGATAATTGAAAGCATGTGGGTGAAATACAGACAGGTGCTATGGTTTCGTGGTCTCCCCCATTTGTAGTGAAGATAGTGCGCGCCGCTGCGGGCTTTCCCTTTAATACTGAAGATGTTCAAATCCTGAATAGAAATCATGCGTTTATAATCTGGGTGTTAACATATTACACTCTCACATTTATTCCATGTATTTCCTTTTATGTATTTCCAATATTATGTTACTTATAATGCATTATTTGCAAGCGATTTGCAAAATTATTGCAAAAACGTTGTCAGAGTGTATGGTAACTATTCGTTTGAATGTGTAATAGTAACATGTAATTGCATTCATTATACTTTTATTTAATCTTTTCCTCCTCGTTGCTCTGTAACTTGCTGAGACACTCTTTGCAAGGGCGTAGGGTTTACTATCCACATGTTTTAAGGTATTTTATTATTAAATAAGACTTCTGATTTCTGTAAAACGGCCGTCAGATATTCTATGCTGTTTAAAATAAAGCTTTTTTTTTATAATAAAGTGATATTATTATGTCACCCACGCAGTGTGATGCAGAGGATGAGGATTCCCGAGATGAAGGTCATTCTGTGCAGTGACGTCAACCGCAGGCCACGCCCATCACCCTCTGTGTCAGCAAGAAATTAACGAGACTGTACTTTAGACACATAGCCTATTAATATGTTAATAAACATTAGCAGATATAGTGTGGGGCAGATAACAAATGTTTATATAATGTACATTTTATTCCCACACTATAATGCTATATATATTTTTATTTAATATAAAAAAAAAAAAAAATAAATAAAGTATTTAAATAATTTAATTACATATTTAATACGTAATATTAAACATATATTAAAATGTATTTAATGCTAAAATATATTTAATATATTGTTTAATATTTTAAATAAAAAATATAATAATAAATTGCATTATCTAAACTACTATTGTAATCAAGCCATATTTATTTCGAGTGTCAGTCTGCCTGGTGGACACATGTTGTTCAGGAAACATGAGGGAAGATCAATTCGTCTGGTCTCATTTAGCCAAAGGGAGAATCTGCATTATGAGGTCAAACTCACACATATCATGACACCAGAAGAGAAAAGGGTTAAGAAGATCTCAATGATTTTAGTTAATAGTATTGTGTTATAAATAGATAAAAAATAACTGCAAGCTGTGCCAAACTCTGACTATTTGTGTAGTAAACGTACTGTACATAGATTTTAATTAAAACAGTGACAGATACAAAGCAGATAATTCAAAATACTACAGCTATAGCATTGTTAAAACGCTAATATCAGAGATTTACAGGGAAAGTTTTCTCCAATTGTTGGTATTTTCTGAATAAATGCATGAAATTTTCATTACTTTTCCAGGCCTGGAAATCTATTTTTTACAAATTCTGTGACATTCCCTGGTTTTCCACAACTGTGGGGAACTTTGTTGCATACTGGACAAGGACCAGACAGTTACATGCATGAAAAACTGAGGACAATAACAGAATTGACATCTTGCACAGTTTTTATTCTTCACTCCAATGTTCCCTGCATAAGAGAAACAGTCCTTCACAACGTCTATGAGCAGATACTAGATTACTACATGTTTGACACTATAATTGTGCATGTTTAAGACTTTTTAAACACATAAAACACACCTGCTCCCCCTGAATGAGACACACAACATACAAACACATCACTTGACATGGTAACACATCACAATGTCCACTGTGATCACTGAAGTTCTGATTCAACGATATGAGCTTAAAATATCCGTACTGATACACATCAAACAATATATTACTGATATGAATTCACAGATGATTGACTAACATTCGGCAACTTAAAATAGGTTCAATAAGTGCAAAGAAATTTGTTTAATACTTCCACATAAAATAGTGCTGATTATGCCATCATACATATAATTAAAGCAAAAACTATTAAGTGATTAACAAAACAAACACTGAATCTCTACTACACTTTACATTGCAATTCAACCTGCGTACATTTAACGTTCATTAGTTTTATGCATGGTTCTTTAGTATATGGACGGAGTGATACTGAAATTCATAAATGAAATGAACAAACACATAAAGATTGTCGTCATTTACAGCATTCACCTTTATATTGTTCCAAACCAGCATGACTTTCCTTCTTATGTGGAGCACAAAAAGAAACTGTGCAATGAAGCTGTCAAGCTCTATAAAGCAAGTTGTTCGTGCACTATATTTCCAGTCTTCAAAAGCAAGTGTGGTGTGAGGAACAGGACGTCCCGCCGTAGATCTCAAATCTCAAGCGCATATTCAAACTAGCTGCATCTGCTTTGATATCGTGAATATGCGGATGTGAAAACGAGGTCTGAGATCCACAGTGTCTGTTCTGAAAGTAAACTTCACAAAAGCTACAAAATTATAGCTACAAAAGACATGAAAAATAGTGTTTATTGTCTCATTATTATTAAAAACAAAAAAAAATTGGTCCTTTTATGAATTAGACAGCACTGATCAGATTCACTCTCATTGTGTGAAAAAACAGCCAAGTTATTCCGCAAAAATCTCTCTATTTGTGTTCAACGGAAGAAAGTAAGTGATACAGGTTTGGAAGGACATGAGGACGATGAGTAAATGATGACAGAATTATTAATTTCTGGTGTAAAAGATCATTGGAATGCCATGTAAGCATGCTGAATGCCCAGAAGTAATTCAGTATTGACTAAAGATTCATGAAGAGCTCGTGTTTTACGGTCTTCTTGTGCCGAGAACATGGAAATCAGATTTTTTTCCCAATTGGCATTCAAATGTATGAAAGAACAAAAGGGATGTGGGACAGATAAACTTTGATCACTCTCTCAAAATAATATATGTATATATATATATATATATAAACCTCCATCCTATAATGAGAAATAATGATAATTGGTGCGTTTAGCACCAGAAAATACTGCCTGGAATCACATCCAAGACTTTGTTTTGCTTTAACAGGAAAGTCTCCAGTGTTCTGGTCCTCATTTCTTGTAGATATTGATCATTACAAACTGCATAAAATGCTAAATGCAGCATTGATGAAAATGGTACTACACTATACTAAACTTCATTTCCTTCATCTTGATTCTTGACTGGTCTAGATCAACACAGATCTTCTGCTGATATGAAATTTAACACAAAAACATATGTTTTGCATTGATCAATTTACACAGTAAGCATTGGATCTTGACTGGAGCTCAGGGCGGATCTTTTAGTGCACTAGAGGAGCGTCACATCTTCATTACGTCTATCACAACACAAAGGATCTGTGTGGCGAGCCGCTCTTACGATGCCATGGCGTCTCTGAAGCCCCACACCTCCAGCAGGGCGATCTGGAAGCTCTCGGCACACAGCGGCGGGTTGTCAAAGGTCAGGCAGCGTTCGGTTCGGCCGTGGTTCAGCTCAGAGTCGATGTACAGAGCGTTACCATCACCTCCTCCTTCACACGCAACAAAAGGCATCCGGTTATAGAGAATTCAAGTATTCAAGATCCTCCTTTCTATACTATACAACTCAAATAATACTGGATTTAAAGGGTTAGTTCACCCAAAAATGAAAATTCTGTCAGTAATTACTCACCCTCATGTTGTTCCAACCATGTAAGTCTTTCGTTCATCTTCGGATCACAAATTAAGATATTTTTGATGAAATCTGACAGCTGGCTCACTCCTCCATAGGCTTTCAGAGGGACCGAAACTCGCCGGCCCAGAATAGTTATTAAAAACATCGTTAAAATAGTCCAAGTGACTACAGTGGCTCTACATTAAGTTTATCATGCGACGACAATACTTTTTGTGCGGAAAAACAACAAAAATAACGACTTTATCCAACTATTAGTGTTCTTCAATGTGGGCCTCTGACGAGAGTTCACGGGAGCGCCAGGACGCATGCGCGAGAACTGAGTATTACCGCCATCTACTGTACAAGATGACATCCCGACATCATCGAGACCTAAATCACAATAAGTGTCGAATTCAATAGCTTACATACAGCGCGCGTCTTCCTCTGCTTATAAACATCTTGTACAGTAGATGGCGGTAATACTCCCAAGGAGTGAGCAGCCAGTAACAAGTAGTAGTAGAAGAAGAACGCCGTAATCTCAGTTCTCGCGCATGCGTCCTGGCGCTCCCGTGAACTCTCGTCAGAGGCCCACATTGAAGAACACTAATAGTTGGATAAAGTCGTTATTTTTGTTATTTTTCCGCACAAAAAGTATTGTCGTCGCATGATAAACTTAATGTAGAGCCACTGTAGTCACTTGGACTATTTTAACGATGTTTTTAATAACTATTCTGGGCCGGCGAGTTTCGGTCCCTCGAGAAAGCCTATGGAGGAGTGAGCCAGCTGTCAGATTTCATCAAAAATATCTTAATTTGTGTTCCGAAGATGAACGAAAGACTTACATGGTTGGAACAACATGAGGGTGAGTAATTACTGACAGAATTTTCATTTTTGGGTGAACTAACCCTTTAAGAGAAACTAGGACTGGGTAATAAATGTCCTTTCATTCATTCATTATGTTTTTGCTCTGAAATGGTTTCATAAATCAGAGGAAGCATCATTTTGACCAAATAGTCTTGGTTGCAAGTACATTCAAAATGTTTAATGCAAGAAACAAAAGTAAAAAAAAATTAAATGTAAAAATTACATTCTATCTATATATCTATATCTATATCTACACAAACAAATTTGGCGTAGAAACAATTTTCTGTAAAATTCAAAACCAATTACAGATAAACAAGTAACACACTGATATTTTGAAATAGAAAACCTGTAATAGTATTTTCTTGTAAAACCTACTCCAATAATCTTTGTTTTATCTGCAACTTCAAAAAAATCATTTTTTGCTATGAATATATTTTATTTGCATTATATATATTTTATTTCTTCCAATAATTTAATTGAATAACTTGTAATGTAATTACCTAATAAAAAAATACCTCTAAACACTGAACTAATCATTGAGTTGTGAATCAAATCATTTATACTTTAATAAATCGATAAGGTTAAAATCAGACATGATATTAAAACATCTCCATCTTAACACTCTCATATGAAAAGCTACTGACACTTCAGGGTTACTTTGGATAAAAGCATCTGCCAAATGAATAAATGCTAAATTTAAATGTTTAGGAAAATTAATAGTCAAATATAAGGCACATAAAATGATCTGTGTTATTCAGAATGTTGGTTAATTTTGTGTCATATTAAAGTCTTCCATATATCAGTATTGAAGGTGAATATTCACTATCTGTGCAAGAATATTACTGTAAGTTGATTTCAAGTGAAGAGAAAAATAATAATAACACAAATCTGATTAAACTCGTATCTCACTGACCGATAATGATGGAGTCGAGGTTTCCTGCCATGAACATGGAGGTGTTCCTGGAGTTCAGGTTGAAGTGTCGAGCGGACAGGAACGGGGACAGCTGAGACGTGTCTGTGGCTGTGGCTGGTTTCTCTAGAGAAAGAGGTGCGCCGTTGTCTTCGCCACCGCTCTGTTCATCGCCTGCGGGCTGGGCCGCGCTCGCCAGCTCTGGGTGTTTGATAATGACCCACTCATAACGCTCCATCTCTGGCTTCATCTGAAACAAACATGTTACACACATATATTTATGTCATGGCTCTTCTGAAAACACACACCAGCAATAATCAGACCGTTCCAGTCGTTACTTTTGGGGTCAGGAAGTGAAATCTGAATACATGCTGGGGTGTTCAATTGTGGTTTACGGTCTGGGCTACTACAAACTGCAAACATTCACCCTCATAGTGTCCATGTAAGTTGCTTTAGATGAATGAAAAATAATAATATAGTATAAGAACACCGCAATTTACCATTTTAGGGTTTCAAAGATCTCAATAACGTCTCAGTTGTGCTCCAACTTGCTAAGGTTTGATCTGATCCTTCTTTTAATACAATTTACAATTTATTTTTGGATATTTTTATTTGTTTATAAATAATTATTTATGCTGTTATTTTTTATTTAAATGTACATTTCATTTTTAATCACTTCTACTATGTATGGTAACATTTTACATTTTTTTTAATTCAAAGGACTTTAAATTGATATAAATAATCGTGCCTTTCCTTCCAAGATCATCTGATCCACAATAAATGTATAGCCCTATAATTTTACTCTATTATAACTATGATTCATTTATGTCCTTTTTATTCCTACAAAGGAGTCATATTTAATAGAAACATAACCAAGAACTCCATTAAATTACCAAAGAGCTATAAAATATTCCTCTGAGACTGAGAGTGTAACAGGATGAAACGATGATGGATGAAAGGAACTTGATACATAAATGCACTGCACTCTAGTCTAATACTTGAGAAAATAGCGCCACCTAGTGAAATATAAACAATAATTTCTAGATATTCAGTAACAACTAATACCTTAATTTTTTTTGGTTTATATTCTATATTATTATTGGTTACACTTTGTTACATTGTTACAGTGTAATTATATATTTAAGTACTGAGTAATATTAAGCAACTACATGTAGAGTTAGGGTAGGATTAGGGTTTGGTTGAGGGTTAGTTGCATGTAATTATGCATTATTTACTGTTATTACTATGGTAAGTACATGTAACTTATGTAACAAGGACACTGTCAAATAAAGTGTTACCTTATTATTTACTGATAATAAAATTAAAAGTATTTGATTGTATCTATATGTGTTTAAACCAATGAGTAGCACAATGTGACATACTCTGAAGACGAAACACTCTCCAGTGCCAAAGAAGCTGAGCTTGTTCCCGCCTCTCTTCCGCTCCTCCCAATCAGTGGACAGGAAGGCCCCGCACACCTGCAATACGATTGGATGAGAGGCCTGTCAATCACAGACTAGCAGCTTCTCATCCTGAACAACCTCCCTGCATCCTGGTTCGCTTACTATCAATCCTACATAGTATGCAAGGATAACCACAGACCTTCACTCAAAAAACTAAAACCACCATTGTTAAAACACATAGTAAATGAACAAAGGATGACTTTTGGACTGAACGGCTCTATTATAGCTGACGTATTTATAAATGGATGAAACAAAATCAGTTCTTCATGCACTTATTAAAATTTTACTCTAATCTAACATAGATTACCTTCACAGAAACTACAGCATAAATCAACTGAATTTGTGCTAAATTAATAAACAAAATGACAGAATAAAGAGAAAGAGACAGTTTTGGTACCTCTCGATCCGTGGTTCTGATGAGCATTAGTGTCGGCTCGTATCCCTCACAATGTGAATAAAACCTAAATAAAACATCACAGACAATATTTCAAAGGTCATTCAGCTCTTACAGACTGTGGTAAACTGTTGAACTGAGTAATGACTATTACTCAGAGGCAGCAGCTATTACTCATGAGGACTTCTTGAATAATATTCTTGAGCATAAAGAATATCTTTCTTTAACTTTGGCATGAAATGAAAGCTGCGATTGTAAGGCAGGGCTTGATTTTGCTCATGAGGAATTGATTGAATCATTGAGGTTTGCGATTGGTGGATCTCATGTGATTGACAGATTGTCCCACTCTTGCTAATAAACATCATCAGAGAAGAAAAGAGATGTTGCTGCAAGAGGGAGGGGATAAATTTTTAAATTAAAGATTATGAGGCACTAATTAAGATTATAATAAATACTGCAATGTTTTGATTTAAAGTAAGGCCACTAGCTTTGATATTTTGTTATCTAATGAAATTCGATATGCATTTTTAAGTGTGACTTGAGTGTCCGAATCCTGAGTACTAGTACCGGTTCAGGCTGCAGCCGTGCGTGGACGTGGTGAAGAGAAGCTGCGGCTGACACAAAGCGAACCGCTCCGGGATCCACGACCACACATCTCTGATCTCTTTAGCGCCGACGATCTCAGAGCTGAAATTATCAGCGTTCACGGCTAAATGGACATTTTGTCTAGAGAGATAAAAGGAGAGAACGCAAAATTGGTGATTTCAAAAATCATCTATTTTTATATCAGTAAACCAACAGCATAAAAAAATAAATAGAAATGTGTGAGGAGGAGGAGGAGGATGAGAGATGAAGATACCCACCTTCTGACTGAACTAAAGGACAGCACAGAGAGTGGAGAGCCGGAGAAACAGAAAAAACAATGAAATAATGTGTAAAAAAATGACAATTAGGGAATAAAAAAAAATAAACATGTAATCTGAGGAAAGATGCCAAACACAAAAAGATATAAATAGACAGACTTAATAAACAAATCCATTTTAATATGAACAGACACAGCCCTAAATAACTCAAACATAATAATCTTCTCATTATATTTGATCTTTCCACTATGGCTCTGTTCACAATTTTTTTTATTGGTTTCGAAATCATTCTAATATGCTGATTTGTTGCTCAAGAAATTATTATTAATGTTGAAAAAAGTTGTGCTGTTTAAATATATTTATGGAAACTGTTATACATTTTTTTCAGGATTCTTTGATGAATAGAAAGTTCATAAGAACAGCATTTATTTGAAATATTATTGAAATCTCTTGTAACATTATAAATGTCTTCAGTGTCACTTGATTGATTGAATGCGTCCTTCCTGAATAAACATTAATTTCTTTCAAAAACTAACTTTTGAACGTTAGTGTGGTTTAGTTTTGCGTCTTAGAAATAAAAAGTTAGCCTATATTTTGCCTTTTTAACCCAATGTAAAACCCTTTTAACTTTTCAAGTCTTACTAAATAACAATCCTCTTCTGTTACATGTCAAACTCATCAACATCTGCACAACTTTTGACCTATGAATGTCCATTTGCCTGTTATAACTAGACAATTATACTTTTATAAACAACTTTATAGAGAATTCGCTAGATATAGAGTAATAGCCCAGATATGAGTAACTAGAAAAATGTATATATACAGAAACGTCCATGATTTTTTTTTTAAAGGTGTTATTTCCAGGACATTAGAGGAATGTTTACAGGTTTATATATACATATTTTTTTTAGACACTATAGTTAACTCATCTCATGTAAGTGAGGATAGCAAGGAGGAGGTTTGACTGTAGATTTCTGATGATAAAACAGTCATGTCTACCTTTTCTGTTTGACGGTGATGCCTTTCTGCTGGAGCGATTTCTCATTGGCCAGCTGAAGCAGCGTGATCTCTTTACGGCTGAACAGGCGGATGGAGAACGCCTTTTCCAGCAGCTTATCCGGCGTCACGCTTTTCCCGATGTTCTGCACGAAGGTCTGAATGTCACTCCTGACCGCCGCCGACTCCTGCTTGGTTAAGGCCGAGCCGGAAGCCACACACTGCTTGCGATAAAACTTCAGTATCGCCAGTGCGACGCGGTAAAGAACCTTGTACCCCTCCACCAAAAACACGTCCATCACGCGCGCGGCGAAGCTGAAGGGAAGGTCGCCCAGAACCCACCTCTGCCAATCAGAGTAGACCTCCAGCACGTCTGTCGCAGTGGCAACCATCAGCTTGTGCGCGGCAGGGCAGTACTTATGCACGAGGTCGCCGAAGGTCATGCAGGCCGATTGATATGCGAGGAAAGTCTGATCTAACAAACGCCGCCCGGGTTCGTTGCAAGCTAACATGCGGCTGACGCTCTCGAAGCATTGAGCTTCATCCGCGCTCCAGTGCAGCAACAACGCCGTCACCGCCGGCAAACACGGGCAGTACGATATATCCGGGAACTGCCCTGCCACGCAGGAGATCACAGCATGCACCGATCCCACGGATTCGGCCTTCAGACAGTAACGCGGCACTGCCATCCCGTCCACGAACTCCGGCAACAGGTGCGCGGATGGGTTGCGCTTGCTGTTCGAGTTCCCCATGATGTCCCGGTAGACCTCGGCATCCGGGGTGACGGTGCGGCACGGGAGGGCTTTGAGCAGGTGCTGGTAAACGGCCGAGCGCTGGCTGTGGATTTTGCCCCACTGGCCCGTGCGCGCGTGCTGTTTTAACTCCTTTACGTCTTTATATTCGGTCTTACCGGGAGCCGCGTCGCGAGACACATCGTCCATCTGAGACCAGTCCACGAACACACCACAGTCCACAGCCATGACCTCTGACCTCACACGTCAACCGGCACAAAGAAAGAGAGAACGACTGAGAGAAACTAGCCTGCCATATTGCCTCAGCTGTTGAGAGAAGAAATATTGTCATTATCTACTTCATTAATGACAAAGAATGAACATAACAGTAAATATTACGGATGCCCAAAATGGTGATTATATCCAATAATGCATTCAACTTTAAAAAAATGCATCCATTGAATGCAATGTAAGTGCTTCGGTTAAAAGCGTCTGCCCAATGCATAAATGTAAATAATATTAGCATTTTTATCAGCATCTGCCTGAATTGGTTCATATTGGAAGCACATATTATCAGGGCTTTTCCATTTCAAACAGTGCATTACTATGTATGCATTAGTATTTAAATGCTATCCAAAATGTATATATTATAATATTTTGATGCATGAATTCAGCTTTGAAATAGTTGTTCTTCAATAGCCAGTATCAGTACCGATATGTACAGTGGCTGATATCATCCAGATATACACTACTGTTCTCAAGTTTGGGATCATTACGGGGTTTTAAGTATGAAAATGAATACTTTTACTCATCAAGGATGTATCAAACTGACCAAAAGTGACAAAAGAGTTATTTCAAATAAAAGCTGGTCTTTTGAACTTTCTATTTATCAAAACAAAAATGTGAAAAAAATGTATCACTGTTTCCACAAAAAATATGAAACTGTTTTCAAAATTGATAATATAATAAATGTTCCTTGAGCAACAAATCATCATATTAGAATGATTTCTGAAGGATCATGTGACACTGAAGACTGGAGTAATGATGCTGGAAATTCAGCTTTGATCACAAGAATAAATTACAGTTTACAATATAATATTAAAATAGAAAACAGTTATTTTTAATTGTAATAATATTTCATATTCACAATATTACTGTTTTTAGTGTATTATTTGATCAAAGAGCAGAAGAGACTTCTTTCAGAAATATAAAAAATGCGTACTGACCCCAAACTATTCAATGGTAGTGTATGTGTAAATATATATATATATATATATATATATATATATATATATATATATATATATATATAGTTGAAATACATTTGTTTTTTTGTTTTTTTATGCTCCTGGGACATAAAAGAAATGCCCTAAAAATCACATCCATTGACTTTCATGTCTCCTGCGAGTCCGTCTGCGTATTTGTGCCTTTCTGACTCAGTTTATCAGAATTTCCCAATTACTTCCCTCGCTCTGTTTTCTCCTTCTCTCTCTCTGTCTTGGGATTTGTAAGCGTGTGCAGACACTAGACTCTTGTACTTTAGAGTTGCTGTGAGGTCAGAGCTCAGAGAACGTCAACAACATGAAACTATCAGATTCAGGACAAAGCAAAAATACGCTATTGGATTTGCTTATGCAGCATAAAAGCATCAGTGCTCCAAGGGTCAGGGGTCAAGGGGCTATAATCCATTTACACCAGGACAGGTGGACGACGTGTATCTGGCATCGTGTCAGAATCACATAACCTATTATAATAGCATATTATACCGTCAGTTGTGTTTTAAGAAAATGACATGATTTCATAGTAAAACACTGACTTTAGAGGAACATTTTTCTATAGTAATCCATAAAAAGTAAATCTACTCTTATCATGGTAGTTTTTGGTCACACTTGTTCAACCTTATCTCAGAGAAACCATGTAAATAACATTGTACTATATGAACACGGAAATCAATCAGTAAGTACCAAAAGTTTAGAGAGAAGCAGAAAAAAATGTTTTAAACTTATTAAAGCAATTAAACTTACTTCATTTTATTAAAATAAAACAAATTTGATTTCATAATTCACTAAATAAACAAAAACGTGAATAGAAACATACAAACAAATAAATTAATTGGATTTTAAAAAGTATAGAAACTAGATTAGAAACCCTATTTTACACATATTTATAGTATTACATTTCATATATATATATAAATATATATAAAAAATATAAAGTTGCCTTTTACATTTTAGGGGACGCTCATATTCGGTTGTCCGCGGCATCTGAAAGATTGAAAACTAAATATTTGATCTATTTTAAACAATGTAAGACGCTTCCAGGAAGATTCTGTCAAAACGTAATAGTTATACTGTATTAAATATCTATAGTGAATAATAGTAAGTATGATGACGATGCACGTCAGCAGCCAATCAGCGAGCGAGAGAAACGCCTCACGCGCGCGCCGTCAAGCCCACCTGGCACGCGCTTTGCTGCTCTTCTAATGCTTCTAATGTTCACAAACAAACACTGCCTATATTTACCGTCAACTTTCAGTGACAGACATAAACAGTATGACACGCACAGCCTCGTTCAAATCTGCCTGATGATACTTGACTGACAGATGACGTTATAGATACTCACACACTAGTATCCAAACACATGCAGCAGACTGACAGCTCTATGGCGTAGTCGTTTTTATTAAACATGCCTTTAATACATGAAGATGTGCAAATGAAACGGCGACGCTTCAGATTAAGCTAATGTGAATAGCTCGTGCAGCTAATGTGCAGGCAGTGTAAACTGAACTACATGCCGAAGCCATTTAAAAGTATGTACTGCAGCACTTCAAGTACATGAATCGCAAATAGATGAGTGGCATTAAGAAAATGTCAAAATTGGAATAATAATTTGAATGAAACGTCTTACCTGATTTGCTTTCGACTGTCTGTCAGGCAGCGGGCATATTTGTGATTGTGTGCGCATGCGCAGTGAGTACTGCCGTCACAGTGCACGCTGGGTGAAGATGAGACTTACAGAGATATATAGGCTAGATATACTATATTAAATAGAGAACGAGATCTATCTATCTATCTATATATATCACACTTTAATGAAATATAAAGATATAATAATAGAGAAATGTGTGTATATGGTTATACACAACCAGTCATGGACGGACAATGCTATTTAGTTTTCTATGATAATTCTATTAATATACTTATCTATCTTACCCAGAAATACATGGATACTCTTTTGCTTTCTCCATTACGAGAAAAAGGAAAATCCCACGGTGAAAGGCCGGCCTGTATCAGCTGACCTGTTTACAGCTTTATGAGCATCTCACTGGCCAAAAGGTCGAGTCGTTCTGGTAATGAGACAACAGCTGGCCTTGTGCTCAACATCCGCAGACACATGACAGTCATTAGGATAACTCAATCAAGACTGCAGTGCTGCACGGACACAGTTCTTGCCTTCCTAGTGTTTATAGACTTATATAGTTTATAAGTGTTCACCTTTAAATAAACTCACTACCCTACAATAATTCACTAAAAGCATCATATAATCTAAGAATATCTCATGGTATTTATAGAAATTATGTCAAAATAGTTCCGGCATTAGTATATGGATGTGGTTGACCAGCAGTTCAACCTAGTAATATAATCCAGCATAATACAAAATGATTATGCATGATCATGCATGGCTAATGAGGAACAAGGACAACAGGAAAGCGACTCACACTTGAATACCTGATTACTGATATGTTAAACTTCAAAAGCAGATAAATAATTTAATATTGCACCAATTCAATTACCTGTTTGGCTGCAAATAAAGTGTCTGTTGTTGGTACATTCACTGTTATTCACATTTCACAGATTTGAGGCTGCAACAAACATTAGCTGACGGACCGGTTTGAGCGGAAATGATTCTCAGGCATTATTATTAACACATTAACACATGAATATAAACATAGATGCATTCCTCTGCAGCAAAAGCAACTGTGTGCAAGTTTACATTACATTAGCAAGAACAATCATGCTTTTAGATTATCACAGGCACATTTAAATAAAGTCAAAGACATCAACGGTTTCTTGATATTATTCAAAGATGTTCTTTCAGCTAAAACTCAATAGCATTGAGGATAATGTGCCAAGTTGTAAACTGAAGGTAATTTCTTGAAGGATAGATTGAGCTTGCAATTTTACACCACAATCTGATAATGTCAAATAAAAAAACAAAGACTGCATAGTCAAATATAACCAACGGCTGTGAAACATTTGATTATCATTTTCCTCCATTTCATTCTCATTTACAACTAGGGTTTCGTCCACCTGAATCCTATACCAGGGTCCACATGCTTAACATTTACGGAAGCTGTGACATAACAGTCTTTTGGAAATTTGTGAGCATTTTTGTTAGCCATATATGACATTTTCAAAATTTTGATTCTCTGCAACCATCTATTTATCTATTTATGTTTGTTTCAGAATGTTCAGAGAACATTCAAAGGTAAGAATGATAAAATGGAATATTTCCTTAATTTTTGTAGCCTGGCTAACGTCAGACCAAGTCTCATTTGAGACTTGGTCTGGGAACCACGTGTTCATTTTCTCATATTTGAGGCGTGGTTTACGAATGCCCAGAGCCGTTTATTGGGCGCTATGAATGTCTAACAAATGCGCCAGTACGCAGCTCATAGCCAATCGTTTCAATTATACCAGATGACGTATGTAGAGTGACAGAAATTCAACGAGGAAAAAGACGATGGGTCAAAGATTTATTTGTGCACGATGGCGTTTAGCGAATATTACCGTTTGTGCAAGATAAACATGAGGGTAGAAGGTAACGTCGAGTCTGATGCCATGTTGGATTCATAGATATAAACAAACTGCTTCGGTGTCGTCATCGTCTTGCTGCTCCCTCCCCGTTCTGTGATTGGTTCCCTTTTTCAGGGGAAAATCTGGTCCATGGTGTCCAGACTGCCTAGCAGCGTGAATAAAATAGCAAGGCAGTATGGGGAAACCCAGGCTATAATTTTTGCACAACCAAGAATAATTATTTTTTTTGAAAAATGTTCAAAAGTTTTGAACATTCAGAGAACATTCAGAAATAACAGGAACGTTATAGCAAAACAAACAAAAAAATGTTCTCAGTGGGTTAATAAAGGCTTTCTGAAGTGAAGCCATGCAGTTTTGTAAGAAAAAAAATCCATATTTATAACTTTATAAACTATAAACGTTAAAGGCCTTACGCGAGTCGAGAATGGGTTAATTTTATGATGGATGGATGGATGGATGTGCTTTTTTGGGCTTCAAAATCTCAAACCATTCACTCCCATTATAAAGCTTGGAAGAGGATATTTCTTTAAAAACTCTGATTGTGTTTGGCTGAAAGAATAAAGTCATATACTCCTAGGATCATGGCTTGAGGGTGAGTAAATATGGGATGATTTTCATTTTTGGGTGAACTCATTTTTGTTAATTTCATAACTGATGTGCAACACTCATTTTCCTATTCCGTTGAAACAGTCTGCATGAATAAATGTGACTTGACTTTTGAATAACTCCCCCACTGATAATCACTATAGATTAGGTGGAGCGTTGCGGTGATGTAGTGTCTTTTGCATGTCATGCATTTTTATCTTCCCCTGAGAACAGCTCGTTTCTATACCGCCTTCAGACCTTTCGAAGAGCCACTGCACTTTCACGATGGATAAGGCAAAGTTCACTCCTTCCTCCCTGACGAGTTCCCGTGGCGCCCTGCACATGGCGCAGATCGTGATGTGTGTGGTGACGTTTGTGGTGGGCTACATCTGGGGCCACCCGTCACACACCTACTGGATCTACAGCATGGTGATCTGGGCTTTGTGTCCTATCATCACACTGATCATCACCATACTGGAGATGTTCCTCATCCACAAGCTGATCCTGGTGTTTTGCATGGACTGGGACGACTTCACGACCGGCATGGCCATGATGTCCTCGCTCTGCACGTTCTCATGCACGGTGATGTGCGCCAACTTCTACATCTGCCGGAAGTGCATCTGGGGCTGGATGGTGACGATCCTCTCCGCGGTGTGTTGCGCGCTTTACTGCGTGGAGACGTTCAAGGATAAATGTGATGCGACACGCTCTGCAACGTATGTAGCTGCGCTTCCCGGCTTCATTAAGGTTCTCGAGGCCTTCGTCGCCTGCATCATCCTCATTTCCCTCATCGGTTATGTGGGTAAACCGGCTCTGCTGTGGTGCATCGTGGCCTACGCCGTTCCTTTGCCTCTAACCCTCCTGATCGTCATCACCAACATCTTGACCAAGATAAAGAACTGTCTGCCCTTCAGCATTGATCGCTTCACCATGCTCATCCTGATTATATCGATTCTGTTGTACATCTCTGCTGCAATCCTCTGGCCCACCTACAGCTTCAGAGGAAACCCGCGGCCCAAAGACTGTCCAGGATACAGCTGCGTATGGGGCATCCAGTTTGTTGTGACCTTCATGACCTATGTTAACCTCGGCCTGTACGTCATTGACCTTGTCTTCACTTGCTGCGGAATCTGTGGATTTAGACGTTCTTAATAGTATCACTATTGTACACTCTTTAAAAAAAAAAAAGAGAGAGTTTTCCAGAGTGATGCCATTGGGTTCCCCAAAGAACCATTCATGGAAGAGTTCTTAAAGGGATAGTTCACCCAAAAATGAAAATTAGCCCATGATTTACTCACCCTGAAGACATCCTAGGTGTATATGGCATTCTTCTTTCAGACGAATACAATAGGAGTTATATTGAAAAATGTCTTGGCTCTTCCAAGCTTTATAATGGGGGTGAATGGCTAGAAGCTCAAAAAAGTGCATCCATCCATGATAAAAGTGCTCCACACGGCTCCGGGGGGTTAATAAAGGCCTTCTGAAGCGAAGCCATGGGTTTTTGTAAGAAAAATAGCCATATTTATAACTTTATAAACTATAATAGCTTCCACCAGACGACCGTAAGTCGACTTGCACCACAAGAGTAACCCGTAACGCATGTATGACGTAGGATGTTGGAGTATCGCAAGCTTAGACGCCTCTCGCGGTTTAAACAAATAGGGTTGTGCAACAAACTGAAGCTCCTTTTCTATTATATAGAAATCCTCAGACATTTCTCTTCAAAATGGCTAATTCGCGACCTGTGTTTTTGTTTTGCTCTTTCCTCTGAGTTTCCACGTTCGTCATTACGCTGTGCGTCGGGTCAGGGGTTAGTCTTCCACCGTAAATCGATGCGTACGGTCGTCTGTCGGAAGCTAGTGATTATAGTTTATAAAGTTTTAAATATGGGTATTTTCCTTACACAAATGCATGGCTTCACTTCAGAAGGCCTTTATTAACCCCCCATTACTTTTATGATGGATAGATGCACTTTTTTGGTCTTCAAATTTCCTCTAGCCATTCACTCCCATTATAAAGCTTGGAGGAGACAGGACATTTTTTAATATAACTCCGATTGTATTCGTCTGAAAGAAGAATGCCATATACACCTGATGGCTTCAGGGTAAGTAAATCATGCTGGGCTAATTTTCATTTTTGGGTGAACTAACCCTTTAAAAGAACCAGAGCTTTTTAATAATCTGAAGAGCCTTTTTCCACTATAAAGAAACTTTTGTGGAATGGATGTAAAAGGTTCTCTATGGATGTAAAAGGTTCTTCATGGAACTATGTGGTAAATCTTTTCTTTTTAAGAGTGTATTTTAACATGCTGTTGTTCATGTTTCTATATAGTCGGTTGTATTTTGCTCTCATAAAATGCTTGATTGTTCAAAATAAATGATTGTATTTACCATCTGTGTTATTTCTATTTTAATCCATTGCACAAATCTACAAACACACAATTAGAACCTCCAGAACAGACTGTTATATCAGAAGCTGTGCATGTGTTCATGCTGGAGTATTAAAATACATCAGTTTTAGGTGGGATAAAAAGAAAGAAACACACATGTTAACACTGCATCAATGATGCATGCAAGAACCAGCGTCACATTTCATGAACCTGGTACTAAAAAATACCTTAAAACATGTAAAAAAATAAATGTATTTTTTAAATAAAGGTAGATTCATGCTACTATTCTCTCAGCTTTTTTTTTTTTTACACTATTAACAATTTTAGCAGTAGTTTTTTAACTGCAAGAAATAAATATGTGCAGTTAAATTAAACTTATCAAAAGTGACAGTAACGACTTAAAAATATTTCTAATTCAAATAAATGCTGTTCTTTTGAACTTTCTATTCATCAAAGGATCCTTCAAAAAAAATTAACACTTTTTTAAATAATATGGTTTCCACAAAATATGACAACATGAATAATAATAATAATAATAATTGTGTCTTGAGCATCAAATCATCATATTAGAATGATTTGTGAAGGATCATGTGACACTGAAGACTGGAGTAATGATGCTGAAAATTCACAGGAATAAATTACATTTTAAAATATATTCAAACAGAGAATAGTTATTTTAAATTTTAATAACATTTCACAAAATTACTGTTTTTACTGTATTTTATTGCTTTGGTGAACATAAGAGACTTATATTGATAACTATATATAACAGCACCATCATATTTGGGGGCCCTTGACAGTTTTATTCTAGTTGATAGTACAGTAGTAACACTTTTAGTAGTTTCACAGACAGGGTTTAGATTAAGCCAGGTAGGCCATAGTTAAATTAGGACATTTAAGTAGCTTTTATGAACGTGCCTTATAAAAAAACAATATGGTGTGCATCAATAGCACTGACATATTTTAAGATATCTTAGTGCAAGTTGCTTTCAGTTAAAACAGCTCAAACATGCATTTTAGTCAGTGAAACCGGGCAGCAGCATCCTTCACTTCTACTATAGAAAATGTCTCTAGTTTTCATTCACTCGCTAAACCAACTTGCCAGAGAGGTCCCAACTGAAATATGAACAGAGAAAAGAACGATAAGTCACAAACACTGGAGGTTTATGGTGCGTGTAAAGACTTTATCAATGCAAATCATGCCGTTTAGAGTAACTGTCCACTTGCAGCACTTCACACTTAAGCGGTTTTGGGCATCAGATGAAGAACTATGGCGTTGTTTGGACTGAATCTGAGTCTGATTCTCCGGATCCTCGAGATGGTGTTCTGCACCTTGGCCCTGATCATCCCGATGTTCCGCGGCTCCATGTCCAGTCCGCACGGGATTTGGTGCGAGTTCGTGTGGGTCTTCGGACTCATTGTGGCTGTGGTGATCTTCGTCGTAGAGAAATGCCTGTTGAATATACTGATAGAGGGCCTCGTGCTGAAGCACAAATGGGACGATCTCTCCTGCGGACTGACCCTTCTATCAGCCCTCATGCTGTTATCCGCATCTCTCATCTATTGCACTGTGTTTGTGTGCGCAACATGTATCGCGGATATGTTTTGCGCCATCTTCTCCATTCTGGCTTGTGTCGTGTACGTGTTGGACGGGGTGCTGTTAAAACTAAAGTGTCCTGAAGGCTATCTGTCCAGAGTACGAGGAATCCTGCGCTTCACCCAGGCGTTAGTGGCCTGTCTCCTCTTCACAGCGGTGTACAGCTGCTTTAAAGGAGTGGAAACCCGATTGCCTGGTGGTTTGATCTGGTGTATTCTGGTCTACGTGGTGTGTTTTGTTCCCACCCTGCTGGTGATTCTCACACACCTGCAGAAGTGTGTGAATATACTGAAATGCTGTGATCTCAATAAGTTGGAGCTGGTGTTTGACGCAGTGGCTGTGGCTCTGTACGTGTCTGCGGCCATCATCTGGCCTGTGTATGGATATAAAAACTATAGAAGAGACGACAAAACCGACAAGCATCGCATGCATGACCTCAATCTCGTCACAACCATGACGTATGTGAACTTGGGCCTTTACATCGCAGACCTCGTTTTGACATTGATTGAGTTCTGTAAAAACAGGTAGAAGTTGAGTCAGATGTTCTGTGTCATGAGAATATTGTATTATTTCAATAATTCAAAGATGAAGTCTGGTGTTTCATACAATACAGTGTCTTGCAGGGGAAATGTGATTGATTTTTACCACAATATGGGAAAGAAAATGTTGGATAAAATCAAATATGGTCAATGTCAAAAGTAATTTACAATGTGTAATTTATTTGAATTCACACAGTAATTTCTGTCTTTCTTTCTCTCTCTATATATACGCTGTATTATATATTCTATTCAATAAATAAATATTTCCTAATAAAATCAGCTCCTGATAGTTGCAAACTGCTACACAATTTTTGTAAACGTAATGAAGTGATGTTTAAACTGTCATTTCTAAGCAGAGTTTATCTTAAAATGATTTAGTATAATATGTTCGTCATTGAAGGACATAAGGCACACTCACGGAGGAGTAAAATGCAGATGAAGACACATTAGCAGGCAGCTTGACGTACTGTATAAAATCATATATTTTGATATTATATTAAATGCATTGATCATAAAAAAAGTTTTATTCTTATTTCATTCTTATAAGCCTCTCGTGGAAAAAAAAACATCACATAACAAACATTACACTACTTGTAGACTTTAATTCAACTCATAAACTACTAAAGTCTGTCTTCTACAGTCACTAGCATTATCTTTTAAATAAAAATCGAGGTTAAGGTTCGGTTAAAATATCCAGTTTTAGTTCTGTTCTTCCTCCTCTTTCATCTCCAGCAGTCCACAGAAGGAAATGTAGTGAGAGTTGCCGTAAATGGGTGTTTTGTTGGGGCTTTTTGGCAGTTGTTCAGGCTTCAAAGAGCTGAAGGGGTTTGAGCCGGAGTCCTTAACATGCATCTCCAACTCCAAGAA
Organism: Rutilus rutilus; assembly: GCF_951802725.1. Classification (NCBI taxonomy): domain Eukaryota; kingdom Metazoa; phylum Chordata; class Actinopteri; order Cypriniformes; family Leuciscidae; genus Rutilus; species Rutilus rutilus. The sequence continues at coordinate 4,465,237 of NC_140228.1, forward strand.
TATCTGAAGAGAACTCTGCAGCTCTGCTTCACTGAGGATAGCGAGAGAGAGAGAGAGAGAGAGAGAGAGAGAGAGAGAGACAGACAGACAGATAGAACGACAGAGATAGATAGATAGAGAAGGACAGACAGACAGATAGATAGATAAAACGACAGATAGATAGAACGACAGAGATAGATAGAACGACAGAGATAGATAGATAGATAGATAGATAGATAGATAGATAGATAGATAAGCGTTAGTAAAACTGTGATTATTCTCAGATATGGAGTTCTGTCCAGCACGTGTGGACGTTTATTTGTCATAACATACTTGATCATGGTGAATAAAGTCGGGATATTGTAATCTCGTAGCAGCAGGAGCGTCGCCAACCAATCCTGACTCACGTCCTGTCTGTCAAACTCTGCACACAAAGTTCATAATCAATGAAGCTCAATCACAACAGTAATATTAAATCTGATATGATAGCATATAAGAAAGGGAATCATAAGTACACAACTGTTCAAAAGCTTGGTCAAATAAGATGTTTTAAAAAAAGGATGCATTAATTGTGAATAACTATGTATCACGGTTTCCACAATAATATGAAGCAGCACAACTGTTTTCAACATTGATAATAATCAGAAATGTTTCTTGAGCAGCACATCATCATATTAGAATGATTTCTGAAGGATCATGTGACACTGAAGACTGGAGTAATGATGCTGAAAATAGAAAATAGAAAACTTCTTTTAAATGGTAATATTTCACAGTATTACCATTTTTACTGTATTTTTGATTACATAAATGCAGCCTTGATGAGCATTAAAGTCTAAATCTTACCAACCCCAAACTTTATACTTGTGTATGGATGTGTTTCGGAGGTTAGTTTGTACCTGGGTGAAATCCAACCACTAGATCTGGTTTGGCTGCTTCTCCTTTCTCTACAACCTCCTCCCAGAACTGGTGATAAAGGCCCTTGTAAGCGCTGATGTAAACTCTTCCCCGGGGTCCGAACGCCCTCAGCGGAGGCCTCATGATGGGCCCCTGGACGACCTCGGGCCCCACCATCACCACCTCCAGCCCCTGGTGGCCCGGGAACATGCGGCTGAGCTCGTCCATGTCTGTGACTCTGGCTCCCAGCGTCTCGTTGTGACCGGCTTCGACCACGTGGATGGTGAGGGGCCGAGAGTACGGAACCAAGTTAAACATCCTCAGTCCCATTCCAATCGTCAGGGGCCGAGAGAAGAACTCGCTGCACACCCGCCACACAGACTCACGAAGCTCCGCCTCCTCGGGCCTCGGCCTGCAGCCATTGGTCCAGAGATCTGTCATGTTTTTCCCGGACAGTATTGGCTCCAGACGGGGTGTCAGATCTCCTTGCATTGACAACCAGTCCTTCCAACAACTTACTTTGTTAGCAGGACGAGACCACACCTCCGTAGGGAAAGGAAGATCTCCTATTGGACATTAGGAATGATTTGAAATAAACATGGGTTGTGCTAAAAAGACCCGTCTGCATCTTTATCATCCTCACCTTTATAAAGGAGCCACTCGACGTGTCTGTCCACCGCCGCCATGCACAGTTTGTTGCAGTAGAGTTTATGTTGAGGCCAGTCTTTCTTCTGACACTCTTTACTGCAGTAATACACATTCAGACAGCTGCACAAGACAGAGATATAGATGTGGTTACAGATGTGAGATATAACACGCAGCCTCGCCTCTTCATAATCATCACATCATCGTACCGTGTGCATCGCTTTAGCGAACCCGTGACCTGTGATGGGAGTCTCTCACACCGCGCACACATTTTGAATGATTCCTCCATTTTCTCAAACATCTCCTTCGTTGAGTGAAACGTAAGAGGCTTATTGGCCTTGCTGTCTGAAACACTGAAGAGAGTGAGAGAGAGAGAGAGAGACAGAGAGAGATAAAGTTGTGGTTTTGACTAAAATGAGTGCCTGGTCTATTCTGATAATGGGGAAAATAAATGCAAATGAAAGCTGAAAATTCAGCTTTGCATCACAGGAATAAATTACAATATATTCAAACAGAAAACAGTTATTTTAAATCGTAATAATATTTCGCATTATTACTGTTTTTACTGTATTTTGGATCAAACAGCATAAGATCTTACCGACCCCAAACTTTTCAGCAGTACAGTAGTGTATTTATGTCCAAACTCTACAGTATGTTTAGCACAAATTAATATGTTACGTGTCAAAGCGAGTCAAATTAGACAGATGAAGCTCAAAAACACGACGCAAAACTATACATTTTGTATATGTCAAATTAAACATGACATACGCAACATTAAATACAGGTTCACTTGCTGTAAGATGATAAACATGGTATGGTTTGTGCTGTGAATTATTAATACATGAAACTGGTTACATTTAAAGGGATACTCCACTTTTTTTGGAAATAGGCTCATTTTACAACTCCCCCAGAGTTAAACAGTTGAGTTTTACCGTTTTCGAATCCATTCAGCCGATCTCCCGGTCTGGCAGTACCACTTTTAGCATAGCTTAGCATAGATCATTGAATCGGACAGGACCATTAGCATGTCTCTAAAAAAAAAATGACCAAAGAGTTTCGATATTTTTACTATTTAAAACTTGACTCTTCTGTAGTTACATCGTGTACTAAGACCGACGGAAAATGAAAAGTTGTGATTTTCTAGGCTAGGAACTATACTCTCATTCCTGCGTAATAATCAATAAACTTTTCTGCAGTACCATGAGTCCAGCAGGCGTAATGATATGACACAGCGCCTGAAAATAGTCCCCAGCTCGGTAACTTCCAACGTGACCGGGACTAAGTTTGTCTAACCTATTAACCTGCTGCACTCATGGTACAGCTGCAAAGTTTCTTGATTATTACACAGGAATGAGAGTATAGTTCCTAGCCATATCAGCCTAGAAAAGCGCAATTTTACATTTTCCGTCGGTCTTAGTACACGATGTAACTACAGAAGAGTCAAGTTTTAAATAGGAAAAATATCGAAACTCTTTGGTCATTTTTTTGAGAGAGATGCTAATGGTCCTGTCCGATTCAATGATCTATGCTAAGCTATGCTAAAAGTGGTACCGCCAGACCCGGAGATCGGCTGAATGGATTCGAAAACGGTAAAACTCAACTGTTTAACTCTGGGGGAGTTGTAAAATGAGCCTATTTCCAAAAAAAGTGGAGTATCCCTTTAAGTGACATTCAGAAACTAAACACTCAATTGTGTATATTTTTGGGCCTATGCAGTTCATGTTAATATTGATAAAGTTCAAAGTGGCGTTGGAAACGACAGCATATCCAACATATACAGTGCAACTACTAGTGTTATTGCAAGAGTAAGATTGATTTCTAATAAAGACTATATAATTCGGAGTAAATGTGAACACCAGAGAGGTTCAGTGATTGTTTAGTGTAAGCCTATTCTTGGTCTGCAAACCCCTGCTCTTTTAATAAAAACAAATGAAGCAGAAGGGAAAAACAGGAACTCTGAGGAATTAATGTATAAACAGCAGATTGTCCTGTATTTGATTGAATTAGGCAACTAAACAATAATTGAGAGCATTCGTGGGGCCGAATGAAGAGAAGCACAGACAGCTGCTGGGATATTTATATCACATCTCAAAATATCCAGCATGCAGTGAGAGACAGCTGAGACAAATGTTATAAGACACACCGCTTCTTTAATGCACGAATATGAGCTTAATGACATTACACGCAATCATTCAACAAACGCATAAAGAAATAAGTAGGAACAACTCAATTATAAACTCTTGAACTATTTCAATAAATAACTAATAATAATAGGCTACTTTACATCCATGTCTGCTTAGTGATTAAAAACTTTAAAAAAGTGCACGTGTGTCAGTGCATAAGGTAAACGTAATGAATCCAGACTGGAATGGATCACGTGACCTCGTCTGTCTTACAGTGAGGTACTACACACTTTATTCACAGTAATATTTGAGTCAGAGCATGGTTTTAAAACGCGGGTCTTACCTCCTGGAGTCGTTCATTGTTTACGGGCACTCGTTGACAGATGAAGTGAAGCTGAGCTGTTAGTTAGCGGGTCTGTCGGGTGTTTTATACCTGCTCGTGCCTGTGCGAGTGTTTTCTCGAGGCTTCTGTGAGATGATTCTCGGGGTGTCACTCATCAATCTCTCATCGACAGTGTAAAAAATAATAATAAGTATAATAATAATAATAATAATAATAATAATAATAATATTATATAGCTACATATAACCCCTTTTTGGCTTTCAATGACAGACAGACACGTTTTTTTATTTGCTTATATAAATTTATTAGCTTCAGGATACTTCTTCCATATCAAATATATTATCTAAATTATAAAACAGGGATAATACACACTCTGACACAAGTTCTGACTCGGGAATTAAAACAGTTTTGTTTTAAAATTAAAAAGGCATAATTAAAATAAGATAATATCATATGAGCGAATAAAGGAAATGGCAGATTTCAGCACTAGAGGGCGCTAACGTTTTATAAATTGTGCTGCAAATAACAGCAGTTTTAGATTAAACATTTGTTTCTTGAAGCATTTCTAAAAAATAAATACTGTAATCGCATAATAAACTGTAATATTTTCCTCTTAATGTATGTGCCAGCCAGTATCCAGTCAACACGCTTGAGGTAGCCTAAGTATAATCCATTTATTTCCATGCAAGATTTTGTCCAAAGAGAAAATAAAAATAGCAACCTACCGCCATGTGGTTGACATTTTTTGTGTATTTTACTGACAGGCATCTTGGGCTGACTACTAAATCCCTTCAAGCAGGACCCTACAGGTGTTATCTAGGTGCAGTGACCGGTTTGCAACACCAGGGGAAGGTATTCAGCTCAAAGAAATGATAAAAAGGTAAATAGAAAGTTCACCCTCTCACTGAATAACTCTAATTCCAGTAGACAACTCAAAGGAAATTAAGATGGCTCTAACAGGGTATTATTTGCAACTTTTTAAAGATGTGACTGATGTCCAAAGAGTAAAGACGTGTGGTGACTTTTGTGAGAAATGCGCTCAGAAAGCAAATGTCTCTGTAAATCTACTCTTCCTCCTGTTGTGTCTCTAACAGACCTTGAAAATAAATATAAAAAGCGTTGCAGTAACTAGGGGGTTTGTTTGGGCTGGTCTGGACCTGCTCGGGTTTCTGGGAGCTGAAGGGATTCGGTCCGGCGTCTTTGACGTCCATCTCAAGTTCTTTGAGAATCTGCAAGGAATACTGCAGCTCTGCATCACTGCAACCGAGAGACACAGCAGAGATGATGACTGACAGTCATGGACAGTAGTTTCTGAAACAACCATGTAGGAAGAACTTCATGTTCATATTCCAGGATGACAATATCCAGATTCATCAGGCTCAGATTGTGAAAGAATGGTTGTGAAAAGCTTGAAGAATCATTTCCTCTCATGAATCCAGAGCTTAAATTCACTGAAAGTGTTTGGGATGTGCTGGAGGAGACTTTACAGAGTGCTGGACTCTTGCACTGACAACACAACATCTGGATGGAAATAACATCACAACATTTATTTCCATCAATGAAATTGATTTATTTCCTGATGAATCCTGACATTGTCATCCTGGAATATGAACATGATGTTCTTCATACATGATTGTTTCAGAAATGAAAAGCTACACACTCCATCAGTTAGAGTTAGAAGAACTGTTGCCAAACATATAACATGCTAGAAACATAATAATCACTGCAATAATGATCCAATCATAGACTCTTAAGCTTTTAAATCCAAACAGCTGTTCAGAGGTATATGTATTAGCCCTACAGTGAATGAAATAACATTTAAACCTATAACATTTTTATATCACAATTCTGACTTATTTTCCTCGCAATTCTGAGAATAAAAATCAGAAATGCGAGTTTGTATCTTGCAAGTCTGATTGTGAGATCTAAACTCAGAATTGCAAGGAAAAAGTCGGAATTGGGAGATATAAACCTGTCCTTTTTATACATTTCTTTGCAATCCGTCGCGAAAACAAGCATCCAACTGTCACTTTCTGGCTCCGCCCACCGCCCAAATGTCTGAAAGTGGGCGGAGCTAAAGAGCTATTTGCTTTTTTCGACTCTCTGATTGGTGTAATTTTATACAAGGGACTTGCATTGCATTTCAATGCATATATTATTTTCATGCACTCCCTGGAATCAAACCCATGACCCTGGGTTGGGTTGCATGAAAAAATAAAAATAAAAAAATCTCTGGAATATGCATGCCATGTAAACACTTAATTCGAGTATGTCTGTGTGTCACCTACTTGTACATAGTGAACATGGATGGGATGTTATAGTCTCTGAGCAGCAGTAAAGTGGGCAGCCAGCCCTGTCCTAAACCCTGAGACGCGTGAAACCCTGCATGAGGTCACAGAAACAGAGGACGGGCGCTGAGAGATCCATCAAATCACACACAAAGAGAGTTTAGCTGGATTATCTCTGTCTTTGTTTGTCTCTACTTTATGATTGATAGCGAGTATATCCTCTCTTCCCAGATTAGATGTGTTGTCGTGTGTGTCTGGATATGAGCAGATTTAAAGTTGACAAGCGCTGTCAGGGACCTAGAAGAGCAGCAGTGCTATAAAGGGGTGAGAATGATGGAGCGATGTGTGTTTGTCACTACTGTATGAATTATGGTTTTCAGCACGATGATGATGTTTTGTCACAAAGGAAAGTGAGTTGAGAAAAATGACCAGCTTAGAAGCAGTGTCACTGAGATACTGTTTTTATCTTGAATTAGTTTGTATTTTCATATTGTTCATTTTAATTTTAGTTAAACATTTAGTGATTTTGTTTTGTGCTTTTTATCAATTTTAGTTTAAAAAAAAATATATATATGTCTATGGTTTTTTTTTTTTTGTTATTTTAGTAAGTGAGGTACATCAAAGCTGAAATATTTAGATTGTATACTAGCAGTAAGTTTATATTTGATTTGATTTCAGTTGTTTATTGTATTGTAAGTATGTATATTTTAGTGATTGAACACTAAGAATTCTTGATTTTTGACATTTAAGGAGGAAATAAAGCCTGGTAAAAGTTGTCTGTCACAGTTTTTACTTGCATGTGTCACACTGCGAGTGTTAATATTACCGCTAAGTAAATAAGTAACAGGTCATTTAACAGATGCTTTGATTCAAAGTGACTCTCAGTTCACTTATTACAGAGATAATCCTCAATTAGAGCTCATCTTACATCTGATCCCGCAGGATTAGAACCAGCAACCCTCTGGTGAGCGGCCTGGACTTTAACCACTACACTGTTACTGCTAAAATATGAAGTTGTTCAGTCTCTTCTATCATGTCCGTGTGTATGTGACTGGTCGGTCATTCTGGTAAACCGCTCAGGGATCTCTCAAACTCTCAGCTGTTATATAAATCACGGCTAGTAAAAGTCAGACGGAGAGATGAATTACAGCGCTGGTGAAGTGGCACCTGTCTACAGAGTGAATCTGCCTAAAAGAAACGTCCGTCTGATGCTATAGATGGAAACTAAACCCCCCCCCTGGAGCTCAAAGGGTCAAACGTCTGAACACGAAGACAACAGAACCAGTGAAAGTCAAATCTCTCTCAACACCTCAGACTCACGAGTCACGACACAAACCAAATATGCTATTCATTTCAATGAACTGGTTTAAAAAAGACTCACTGATTAAAGGGGTCATGAACTGGCTTTAAAAAAATAATAATATTGTTGTCTGAGGTCAACTTATGACGTTCGCTTGGTTTTTACATTCAAAAACATCTAAATGAATAAGTAATAGGCTATTTTCTACCCTGGTTTTGAGCCTAGCTCCTGAAACGCTCGGTTTTATGGGCGTTCCGCATTGAAGACTTGGAAGTAAACGCCCACTGCTATGATTGGATAACAGTTTTGCATATTATAATGAGTTTCATGTAATGCTTGAATCGGTGGGCGGGGCTAAACAGGCAGTGTTGAAGTAGGCGTTGATCTTCTTCTGCGGAGGCAGGGTTTGATACCCTTTGACCTCATAGATCCCCACTTTGAAAAACCCGTCGTTCGCTGTGCCTGGTGTCAATAAAAGCTTTTATTGGACTAACAAGAAAGTTTTCAGTTCTGAAACTTACAGGATATTCTTATAGTATGATGACTTCTTATATGTCAAAAGCTCAAGGTGAATTTGATTTCTCAGTTCATCACCCCTTTAAATTTAGTTTTTTTTTTTTTTTTGTGAAATATTTAGTTAATTAATGCAAATTATTTTCAATTATTTACAATTTGTGCTTTTTCTCCAGTTGATGAGCGATAAAAACTTTGACAGCCAATCAGAATCCTTTTTGCTGTAAAGAGCTCGAGCATTTAAAGCGACAGACGACATAAACTGCAGAATAAACAACTATATAATGCTAGTGTGGATGCTAATATAGTTATCGTTCTTGGTGTGAACGGGCCTTATCTGTTAGCATTGAGGACCAGTGCTGGTATTGTTAACTAAAAACTATTAAGAATTAGCTTTCATTCATTAAAAAACATTATATTTAGATTAAATACTGAAAAACCTAAACTAAAAAAAAAGTAAAAAGTTAAATGAAAATAAGAAATGCTGCTTTGGAAATAAAATAAGTTTAAAGTTGAGGTAATCAAATTATTAAAATTAAAACTAAAACTGAAATAAATATGACAAAAAAATGACTTAAAATGACAAAAGCACATAACGAAAACTGAAATGAAGAAAGCTGAAGCTGAAAATAAAAGATTAAAATGATCAATAAATACTATAATAGTATATAAATAATACTAAAATAACACCATTGAAGTCTTTAATATGCTAATGCACATCTAAAAGTTGAAAAATAAACAACCGTAACAGATTTTAGAAGATGTATTTAAAATGTAGTCTTTAGGTTAACGACTCATTTTACACTACACATTTTTTGTCTAATCAAATGTTACTCATTATGCAATATTATAGCATTCAATAATATTTTGCATTAATTAATTTCTTTTTCAGTTTGAGTCATTTTAGTACTTCAACTTAAGCTTATTTATTTCAGCAAAACATTTTTTAATGTAATATTTATATTTTCATTTATTTCAGCTTTATTTAAATGACCAGAAACGATAGTGTTAGTTTCCTGAGTATGGATGTGTTGCGGAGGTTAGTTTGTACCTGGGTGAAATCCAACCACTAGATCTGGTTTGGCTGCTTCTCCTTTCTCTACAACCTCCTCCCAGAACTGGTGATAAAGGCCCTTGTAAGCGCTGATGTAAACTCTTCCCCGGGGTCCGAACGCCCGCAGCGGAGGCCTCATGATGGGCCCCTGGACGACCTCGGGCCCCACCATCACCACCTCCAGCCCCTGGTGGCCCGGGAACATTCGGCTGAGCTCGTCCATGTCTGTGACTCTGGCTCCCAGCGTCTCGTTGTGACCGGCTCCCACTAGATGTACGGTCAGAGGCCGGGAATACGGGTCCAGACAGGTCATTTGAATCCCGAGGCCCACCGTCAGGGACCGAGAGAAGAACTCGCTGCACATCCGCCACACAGACTCACGAAGCTCCGCCTCCTCGGGCCTCGGCCTGCAGCCATTGGTCCAGAGATCTGTCATGTTTTTCCCAGACATGATTGGCTCCAAACGGGGTGTCAGATCTCCTTGCATTGAGACCCAATCGTCCCAACACCTGACGTCTTTAGCGGGTCGAGACCACACCTCCGTCGGGAAAGGAAGATCTCCTATTGGACCACAGGATGATTGACAGAATACTGCTTAGCAACCACTCACGACTCCCTAGCAACCCCATCCGCTGTTCTCTCTCACCCGTGTGAACGAGCCACTCCACCAGCCTGTCGATGGAGACCTTGTGCAGCGTTTTACAGAACTTCTTATGCAAAGACCAGTCTTTCTTCTGACAGTCTTTACTGCAGTAATACACATTTAGACACCTGAGACGACAAAGCACACACAGAAACACACGTTAAAGAGTTCTAGCACTAAACATATTACATAATGTCATTACGAGTCGAGGTTTCAGCAGAAAGATTAAAAGGTCTGTGCTGTTTTTAGAAGCTGCCCTCATCATTTCAGGACTTTAAGTTTTTATTGTGTTGGCGCATCATGTGGTGTGTGTGACCTTGTCGTAAACATTTCCCCTCTGCACAAAGGCTAAAAAAAATCGGATCAGGTTTTAAGAGAACAGCCGGCAGAGACAAAAGGAGACATAACCAACTATGTTAAGATGATAGATCTCTTAGTAGTCTGACTATATTGCACGGCTAAAAAAAAATTGGTTAATTATTGCAGTGATTATTATGTTTCTAGCATGTTATATGTTTGGCAACAGTTCTTCTAACTCTAACTGATGGAGTGTGTAGCTTTTCATTTCTGAAACAATCATGTATGAAGAACATCATGTTCATATTCCAGGATGACAATGTCAGGATTCATCAGGAAATAAACCAATTTCATTGATGGAAATAAATGTCGTGATGTTATTTTCATCCAGATGTTGTGTTGTCAGTGCAAGAGTCCAGCACTCTGTAAAGTCTCCTCCAGCACATCCCAAACACTTTCAAAGAATTTAAGCTCTGGATTCATGAGAGGAAATGATTCTTCAACCATTCTTTCACAATCTGAGCCTGATGAATCTGGACATTGTCATCCTGGAATATGAACATGATGTTCTTCCTACATGGTTGTTTCAGAAATGAAAAGCTACACACTCCATCAGTTAGAGTTAGAAGAACTGTTGCCAAACATATAACACGCTAGAAACATAATAATCACTGCAATAATGATCCAATCATAGACTTTTATAAGCTTTTGCTTATTTAAATCCAAACAGAATTATTTTTTTGTCCCAGACAGTATGTGTGCATGTGTGTGTATATATATATATATGTGTATGTATGTATTACATACATTCATATATCTATCTATATATATATAATATTTTGTTTTATATTTTTTATAGAATATATATAATAAAAAAATAAAATTTATATTAAAATTAATATATATACATACATGTACACATAAATAATTTAATTTTTTATATTTTATTTAAACCATCACTGAACTCTCAATAGAGTGACTTCTTAAGTAAGGTTTACGGCTGGATCATTATCGGAGGAATGTGAGATCTCTCGTGTGTGTGTGTGTGTGTGAGCTGACGCTGGGATTCTCAGCAGTCGTTCAATGAAAGCCTGAATGGAAGAAACCCAACTGGCCTCCAGCTTTACTCAGCACTCAGTGAACGGTCTGCTATTTTTAGCTGAATGTCTGTGGTCGGATCTTTGCAGTGTCTTCTTCTTCTGAGCCAGAACAGTGTGAACTGAACTACACCGGGGACATTTGGGGTCAGACGTCCCATTCACTAATAAAAAAGTACCAAAAACAGGGTTGCAATGGCTAGGCTACGATACTTTTTATACTAGGATTTTACAACAATTAAACTGAGCTTACTTGCTAAGTAATTTTGTGGTTGCTATATTTTTACCAAAAAAATCACAGTATCATAGTTAAATAATGTTTTTTGTAGTAAAACCATAGTTATTTTTTGTGATTTACTACACATACCACACTATGATTACTGTGGTTTCGAATGGGTTGTACCACTTGACATTAGTGGCGTTGAGGTGTTAGCATGAGGGTTGGGTTAGCGTGTTAGCACATAGCATTATCTCTGGTGTTCAGATAGAGGTGTTAACATCTGGCATTAGATTTGTATGTATATTAATAAGCGGGTGATAATGTGCGGGCAGAAGTCTTCAGGAGGACAGGAGAGACAGCAACAGCTGTGTGGGATAGAGGGATTATTGACAGACTGAGACTAGAGTGACCAGACGTCCCAGTTTTTGCTGTTTTGTCCCTGTTTTATGTCCCTGCTTTACCGCATGTTCAAAACACTCCACAAAAACACTGGAAAAGCCCGACCAACATGACCTGCTGGTGACCTGTGGTTACCATGCTTTAGTAAATATTAATTATGAAATAAAAATCATAAATATGATTTAAATATGAGATTAAAGTCAAAATAATTTAACTTTTTTTTGGCATAATGATTTTTTTTGTGACTTTTTATGTAAATTTCGCCTTTTTCTGTCATAATTATGATTGTTTTGGTCAATTTCGACTTTTTGCCATAATTATGACTGTAATTTTGACTTTTTATGTCAAAATTTAACACAAAATGTAGATAATAGGGCTTTATAACTTAGACTGTTGACTTTTGTCATAATTTTGACTTTTTAAAGTAATAATTATGATTTTTAAAGTAATAATTATGATTTTTAAAGTCATAATTTTGTCTTTTCAACTTTTTGTCAAAATCATGATTTTTTGTGTAATAATCTTGATTTTTTAAAGTAATTATTATGATTTTTAAAGTCATAATTTCCTCTTCTTGTCATGACTTTTCAAGCCAGAATATCTTTACCTTTTGTCATAATTTTGACTTTTCAATGTTGTAACGATTAGCTTTTTTTGTCATAATTTTGACTTGTTATGTCATAATAATGATTTACGAAAGCTTGATGTTTTTTTCTCATGTGGTGAATTTGAGCTTCCATTACCAGAGCAATCATGTTAAAAAAGTGAACTATGTCCCTGGTTTCCATTTATTAACTCTGTTCCCCTTCGTGTCACCGGTGCTTTACACTCACTTGATGCAGCGTTTGAGCGCTCTAGGATCTGGAAGGTTGGACGGTAGTTTGGAGCAGCAGGCACAGAATTTAAACGTGTCTTCTAGATTTTGAAACATTTCTTTGTAAGAGCGAAAGCCCACCTTTCCTTTTCCCTCCAATGCTGCCCTGAAAGAGAGAGAGCGAGAGAGAGTGACAACATCTGAAGGCTACAAGCTCATTTCACTCTATATGTGTGTTTCTCACCTGTAATCTTTGTAGTCTTTCATGTTGAGTTTGTCTAAGATGACCTTAGAAAGTCCAGGAACGTTACGGTCCAGAGAGTAAAAACCGAACTGATCCGAGTAAACGCTGCTCGAACTCGGAGTGAAAGAGTCTGGGAGCGCTGGATCCGGACCGGCCATTGTGGACGAGGACTTCACCTGCACACGGGACAACAAGAGCTTTCTGTCCAGTGTCTGAAATATCCACATCTCAGACATTAGTTAACGAGTAGAAATACTGCAGACACTGTGGGTATACAGTAACACTCATTTTGGGTCATATTTCTATTCAAAATGAAAATAAAATAGAATTTGCACAATGAAAATACCCTCACCATGAGGACCATACATTTTTATAACATTTTAAATCCTAATATAATTATCAGGAGCCAACTGTAAATATTAAATAATTTAATTATAAAATGATATATATTGTTAAGTACATTTAATTAAGTGTACATCACAATAATATTTGTTCTTGAGTATATACATTTGGGGATGTTTTTAAAATAAGTCTCTTCTGCTCACCAAGGCTGCATTTATCAGATGAAAAATACAGTAAAAATGTGAAATATTATTACTATTTAGAATAACTGTTTTCTATTGTAATATATTTTAAAATGCAATTTATTCCTGTGATCAAAGCTGAATTTTCAGCATCATTACTCCAGTGTCATCCTTCACAAATCATTCTAATATGATGATTTATTGCTCAAGAAACATTTCTGATTATTATTAATGTTTAAAACAGTTCCGTTGCTTAATATTTTACTGGAAACTGTGATATACATTTATTTCATGATTCTTTGATGAATTTTTTGATTCGAAACATTCTTTTTTTGGCAACAATGTGAATGTCTTTTCTATCACTTTTGATCAAATTAATGTGTCCTTTCCTAATAAAAGTATAAACTTTTTCCATTCACGTTTGTTTTTAGGAGACATTTCTTTGTGAATTGCTCACAACATTATCATAACTTTCACATCCGATTAATGCATTAAACAGTTTTCCCCAACAGAAGTGAATCCTTGACATTAAAGGATCAAAGCGAACGCTTGTATATAGAGACACATATGATACAAAACATGATAACATGATGAAAACATGATATGAAACAAACATGAGTTATTGCTCCAATATTTCACATCAGAAACTCACAAACAAAGCCATCAATCTTTCAAACCACGAAAGACACAGACGGAGAGTGAAAGAGAATAGTTAATCACGTGCAAATTATTTCTAATATATTTATACCTGCATACTCATATAACCAATAAGAGAAACTACCACTGCAGAAAAATAACTACAAATATGATAGCTTGAAAATCAATACTCACAGAGACAGTGAATCTGTAAATGAAAACACTGATGAGAAGACAGACTGACTGGCGATGTGCTTGTTCTTCAGGTCCACACAGTACAACTGCACCTCTCTTTCACACACTCATCCCTCTCTCCTTTTTTGGGATGAGGGGAGAGACGGACGCTCGTCCAGGTTGAGGGAACGTGTTCAAATTACCCAGAATGCCCTTCCCCCTGAGGCTCTAGAGTTTCCTGAAGAGCTCCTGACCACCGAGATCTATTATTGCCCAAAATACTTTAATGAACCCACCGCTCACCCGCGCTCTTCATGTCTGACCACGTGATCCTCAGGAGGAGCTCGTGGGATTTTAAAGCCAATAGAAATCTGCTGGAATTTGCTATCAAACATTAAATGCATTTTTATGATCAAAGGGTATATGAAAGTTCTGGGTCATTCTCAGCAAACATGACAGATATAATTCTATATGACTTTTTTAATTATTATTATTTAATTATATATCATTATATGATGAAAGAATAATTATATAATTATTCTTTCATCATATAATATATATATATATATATATATATATATATATATATATATAGAGGCCTATGGAAAAATAATACTTTTGTTATAATTATGACTATTTAATTGTTTTATTTATTTTCACTATTTCATCATATAATTATATGATTTCATTTATTGAATTATTTTTCTTTAATCACATGATGAAATAATGAAACATTTTTTATATAGGCCTATATATATATAATAAATAAATTCATATAATTATGACTAAATATTTTTTTTTCATTATTTATGATTCATTATATATTATTATATCAAATATAATCATATTCATATAGGCTATATATATTATGAAAATTTATTTTTGCCAATTATATATGATTACTACATTAAATTATTTATTTTTAATTTGTATTTCTGTTTTTTCTTTTTATTGTTGTAAAGCACACTGGTAAAAATAGTTATAAAGTACTTTACATATAAAAACAAATAAATTTGATGTATTGACATTTACATAATTAACCAGGATAGGCTACTGATTTTCTGTGTTCAGTCAGTGTAAAGCAAAACAACTTGTGGAATAAATAAAATTTAAATGTAATTGTATTTTTAATAGAATATAATTCAATTTACACATCCTATGTCACTACTGTATTTTAAAGAATTATATAGGATAAAAAAAGTAACCTAAAATTTGCAGTAATTGAGATTAAAACACTTTCATCTAGTTCAGAGAAAATGGTAAGAACATGAATTTCAAACTTAATTAATAATGGATAAAATAATGATGATTAAAAGAAAAAATGTGCAATGCACCGTTTCCTGAGAGTGACCCATATAAACGTCTGATTCATGACTCTATCATCAGCCTGTATAAACCTGTTTGAGATGATTATCATATAGGTCAATAAATAACAACATCAAATCAGCAACAACATGATCTAATGAACATCTTCCAGAAGTCTCTATATTAACAATGGAAAAAACACGACACATCCGAACAAACAACGTCAGAAAAAAAAAAAAAAAAAAAAAAATCAGTAACTCACATGTTTCTTGATTAAAAAATAAAGAAACAAAAAACAAAACTTTATTTGTCATTTGGTCCAACAGAACCTGAGATTGCAAATGAACCGTACAGATTTTTTAGACTTTTATACATTTTTTGTCCAAGAATCAATAAAATATTCTACATATTATACTCCTGATCTGTATAATTACAGCGAGTACTTTAGATTGGATTGTGCAGAGGGGAACAGCGCTGTACAATTTACAAAAGGAAAGACAGAGAATGAGCGTGACGTCACGAAAGAAAGACGGAGAATGTGTGTGACGTCACACCAGAGCCACCAACAGAGGGAGACCATGAGCAACACAACATCCAGAGGGAAAAAAAAATACAGGAGACGCTGGACTAAACATCAGTGCACAGAGATAGTCAAACCCGCCGGCCCTCGACCAATCAGATCCAGCACAGGTCGTACAGCTATGACATCATCATCATGCTCGTGAATCCAACTGATGACGGATCAGCACGCAGCTTAACTTGTGCTTCTCTCAGTAAGGTTCCGCTTTACTGAAACACATATATTAAAAGATGGTTCACGCGCCCACATGAACACGTGGCCTTCCGCTAAAATCAAGTATCACCATTTGTCCTTACATTACACATTATGCAGACCATGTGACCCCAGATACAGTTCGCTGATTGGCTGTCAGAACGGCGAGAAACCTAAATCTCACAAAACACATCATGAGATTGGCACATTTCACCCTAAGATTGAAGGAAGAATAAAGATTTATTTTGTTTAAGGAAATGACACCTTTATTTTGGGCTGTTAAGATGGAGGGACAATGTTTTCATGGCAATTTGTGGCATTTTGCCCCAAATTCAGTTGAAAATAATTATTTTCATTATTGAAATGTGAAAAAAAAAAAAAAACTGATATGTTATTTAAAATTATAATAAAAATGATTTAGAGATATTATAGATATTTGTCTGTTCTGCCTTTAATGTGGTTTTAAAATCATTTTTAACTTTTTACTTTATGATTTACAGTCCAGCAAAAATACTGTATTCAATAAGAATCTAGTTAAAATAATTCTAAATAATAAAAATGATGTGAATTTGTGGGAAAATGTGGTTAATTGTCATGAAAATAATCTAAAATAATTGAAACTCTAATAATACAAATTAAGAAGTCTTAAAGTAATGTGAATTTTAGGAGAAAACGTGCTGTTTTTTTCTCCTAAAAGATATATATATATATAATGATCCCACAAACAGGCTCCATTTAGCTTTTATTAAAATATCATATTTTTCTTTTTGATGAATCGTTTTGTCTTTTGGGTGATCTGAGCCACATGAAATATTTCCGTGAGATTCACTCTTTGACTGAGCGCACATAAAAGAAATTAAAAAGTGAAGTCAGCTGACAGGAGACGCAGGCGAGACTCCAGGAGCGGATCTGAATGACAGTTCATCATGACACGTGTGTGTGTGTGTGTGTGTGTGTGTGCAGTGGGCGGGTCTTGGCTCAGCGAGCAGACGTGTGATTGGCTCAGTAGTTCCGCCCAGACCGTCTCAGTGCCTGCGTGTGCGTTCATCAGCACGGGTCTGCGTTGGTCTATGTAGTTTCATGTCTGTCTATGTGTGCGTGTGTGTTTAAGCGTGTGTCAAAGCGGCCGCGGTCTGTGCAGTCCGTCAGTGTCCGCGGTAAGTTGGGGCGAGTGTGTGGCTTTACTAGACGTCCAGTCGCCCAGAGACGCCTGCGCTGCTTTCCTATGGGCCAGTCTGTGTGTGATGGAGAATCCAGCGTTCCCCTCCAGCTGGGACAGGACCACCAGTACCTGTCTGAAACACACGACAGAAAACACACGGGTTAGTCTCAGACTACATGACACTGCTGCTCGGTCAGTGAAAAAACCCTGCACAGAAGACACTTTCCGGCATCACGACCATGAAGGCTTTTCTAAAAGGTAAGCAGCAACATAATAATGCATACGAGACCCTGGACCACAAAACCAGTCACAGGGGTCAATTTTTTGCAATTGAGATTTATGCATCACATGAAAGCTGAATAAATAAGCTTTCCATTGATGTGTGGTTTGTTAGGATATGACAATATTTGGCCGAGATACAACTATTGAACATCTGGAATCTGAGGGTGCTAGAAAATCTACTTTAAAGTTTTTCATTTATGTTGGCGATTGTGCTGCATTCACTCACACAAATAAATGTTTTATATATTTACGATAGGAAATGTACAAAATATCTTCATGGAACATGATCTTTACTTCATATCCTAATGATTTTTGGCATAAAAGAAAAATCGATAATTTTGACCCATACAATGTATTGTTGGCTATTGCCACAGAGATACCCGTGCGACTTATGACTGGTGACGTGATCCAGGGTCACATATAAAGATACTTTCTTTGCCTAGTTTGAAAGCAACATCGCATGTTTACTTCACAGAGACGATGCACTGCAATGCTGTCACTGAATGAATCCGAAATGGTGGATGACTTGAGAGAAAAATTCACATTATTAATATATTCCACTTTCACTCAATGCTGTCAAGTAGACTATGGAGAAAACATGGACTAACTACAGATGATAACAATATAAAATGTTTATTTACTGCTAACACCAAAGTCAACTGAATTGTGAGTCTAAGGGAAAATGTACTTAATAGTCATGGAAATAATCTAATATAAGTGCAATAATAATAATGATGATGATAAAATAATGGTCCTAAAAACAGAATAAATTTTCCTTTTTCATTTATGGTAGGTACTAAGATATTTATAATAATTAAAACAAGTTATTTATATTATTATGTTGTATTATTATCATTTTTTATATTAATGTGACTCCTATGTACACATCTTTAATTATTTTATGAATTTCTCTAATAAAAATGGCCCGAGATCCGTCTCGCTACCTTGTCGTTCAGGTAGTGTTCACAAAAAGATCTGTGCTTTCCTCCTGGGGATGAAAAATAAAAATAAAATCATATTTAACTGACTATTTTTTTTTTCCTATTTTCCGTTTAAATTTATTTAATAGGTTTTCTCATTTTTATTTAATGTATTGTGAACAGTAATATACGGAAGCGTATTGCATTCACTTGAGGAAAAATAATCTACTCTGTTTTTCTGAATTAACGAGTTAATTATCTCAGAATTACGAGATAATTTTTCATGAATAAAAAGTTTTTGCTGTTTTTCTGAATTAATGACTTAATTATCTCAAAATTATGAGATAATTTTTCATGAATAAAAAGTTTTTGCTGTTTTTCTGAATTAATGACTTAATTATCTCAAAATTATGAGATACATTTTTCTTGAAATAAAATGTATTTGCTCTGTTTTTCTGAATTATTGAGTTAATTATCTCATAATTCTGAGATAATTAACTCAATAATTCAGAAATGTTCCTGTTAACGGATAAAAAAAGAATTGATGTTTCCGCAAACTTCAGAAAGGAGAAGTGAATCACTTTCAGTGCTGTGTGTTTACCTGTGCAAGGGCGGCACGCTGTCGATGGTCTTCAGGCTGCCTCGGGTCGACACCACATTGAAGCTGTCGGTACAGTCACATGACACATGGAGGTAGTACTTTGGGTGACGGTTCTCCACGACGACGATAAGCCCCGCCCACCCGTGAGTCAGGTAGTAACATGTCATCCCTTCACGACCCTTAGACATGAGATCAAGAAATCACATCATAAAACTGTCATCCTTGTCGTTTGCTATTAAATATAAGTAATAAAATAATTATATATATATATATATATATATATATATATATATATATATATTTATATTTATATATATACACACACACACACACATACATACATACATATACACACACCGTATATAATAGACACACATACTATACATTTATTATAAACGTCTAATAATATAAAAAATATATTTATTAAAAATATTAAAATGAAATAAATTATTTTATATTATTTATTTATATTCATATAATATATATTTTTTACTATTATATATTGTTTATTTTAAAATTATTTTATATATATATATATATATATATATATATATATATATAAAAATAAATAAATAGTAATGATTAATACTATAATTTATGATTATATTAATTAAAAACAATAATATAACATTTATTTACACAACATTTATATATAAGAAAATGTATATATAATAAAATCTTAATTTTTATATTAATAATTTTATATAATGTATATATTCATTATATATTATTTTGTAAATATACATTATATACATGCATATACATACACATATACATATATATATATATATATATGATTATATAAATGTAATAAATACTATATAATGTAAAGATTACGTAACAAACATATCACATAAAGAAAGAAATAATACTATATATAATATAAATGATTAATGATAATGATTAAATCCTATTAATAATGAAAGTTTGCAGTGACATTAAATTACATGAAATAATATACATATGTTAAGTTAACCAATTTTTTTTACCTATTATAACACTCAGTATGATTTCTAAAAACTGATCATAACATTCAGAGCTGAGGGAACTGACCGGAGTCACAGTGTGCCTCACACTTTAAAATATATATACACATACATATATTTGTCTGTGCTCCTCTATAATAAAAGTCATCACATTTGATAAAAGCTGATATAGAAAGTTCTCCATTCAGTGTGTGTGTGTGTGTGTGTTCCTGTACCTCATGTCTCTCTCCCTTGTTCTCCGTCATCAGAATGATGGCGTCAGCGAGTGTTGTGGACGAGGCCTCCACCTGCTCCACCATCACCTGTCTGGAGCTGTAGATGGCCAAGATGTACCCTGGGAAATCCTGACTGGGTCTCCGAGCGTTAGTGGGACTGGACACTGTCAAAACACGCACAACATGATGAAGAGGACCTATTATGCTGTTTTTTTATCTTTCTTTAGTGTGTAATGTTGCTGTTTGAGTCCCTCCAGCGGGAGTTCTTCTCTACATCAGTGTCACTGTTTCTGAACTCCCTGAAACGCCTCCATTGAAGTCTTCAGTTTTTGTTCTTCCAGGAACGAACACGTCACAATATTCCTCATTTAAATAATTCATATGCAGAATAAAGGGGCGGGGATGAGTTAGTACTGTGTTGAAACTGGCGGATATGGTAAGGGGGCGGGGCATGAAAACGATGTATAACTTAATTAAACAATGTAATAATCAATTCAAAGGAATATATACTGTATGATATTCCGCTATAGTTTGGAAAATGAATGGATGGATGATTCAGCAGCGGCGCCATCTTCTGGTCAGACGTGGGAATTCATTCAGTGCGCGACTCTCACCGTGCATTATGGGTATTTTCTAGCCGTTGAGCGCACATCGGTGGCTGTCCCGTCAAATAGTGCTCTATTTAAGGGCATAGGGGGCCATTTAAGACACAGTCCAATTCTTTTCTGCGAACTGGTTCTTTCGGACAGTTCAATGAACCGGTTAAAAAAAACGATTCACCATAATCACACAATGATGTCGCATATACACAATTCTACTATAAAAACACCCAATAATGATGTGATATGCAGATGTTTTACGTGTCTAAAGCATATATAATGAATGAACTAGTCTTAATCAACTCACCTTTTTACAATAAACCATGAGAAACCATAAATTTAAAAAAAAAAACCGTTAATTTCACCCCTCATTCAAGTCAACTGCTCGTTTACGCATATGCTCGTATCAGTTTGTTTGCGGACATGTCCGACTCTGGAACTGTTGTAACCATTAACCGACTCATTTTGCCCCATTATGAAACCCTCGGCACACATGTCGGACATGCCGGAAAGACTGTTCTCAGTTCAGTGTACTGTTGGACTAACTGGAGCGCCGAATGAGTTAGCAAAACTAGCCGACATCATAGGATCAAATACTCCTGGATGTTGGCTCATTCGGAGATGGAGTGACTGTCAGACACGTCTGAAAGTGAGTTAGACGGAGGAACTTGTAGATCTGTGCTGACTTGACTTGAGCATCGAACGGTTTCAATCCGATTTGGTGAACTGATTCAGCTAAAAAGAACCGATTCGTTCGCGAACCGGACATGACTACAACTAAACAGAGCGTTACTGACAGACTGGGAAGAGAGGAGCTGCAAATATGGGAAAAATAATGTTTTAACATGAAAACCTGTTCTATTAGAGCCCAAAAACTAAATCAAGACTTTGTAAATGGGCTGTTTAATCTCATCCAGTGTTTATAATCCAGCGCCGTCTCCCCGTCTGTGTACCTGGTGTTGACGTCCCGGTCAGGTCCATCTGCCAGTGGTTGAAGGCACAGCAAACCACCGCGTACTCTCCCGGCTCCAGCATCACATCACATCCTACAAACTTCTTCACCGCGCGCTTGCTGTGTGCTAACAGACGCCCCAGTACCAGCTTATTCCCGTTACCGAACGAGGCCCGGAAGACCATAATGCACAGATCCAACAGGTGACTGTCAGCCGTGTCTGAGCGCCTGGTGGATTGAGAGCGGTTTTATTTTTGTTGTTGTTTTTATGATTAATATTTGATGTCTTTATTCATTTTGATGTGATTTACCTGCTGCCCTCCTGGAAGAGGGCGAACTCCAGCGCGGTTCTCTCCAGGACTGTGAGCGCGGTTACGGTCACCGGTTTACTGGCCCGGCACGGGAAGCAGCCCTGCAGACGCACCTCCTGCCAATCAGCGTGAATCTTGCAGATATCCACCGAGTCAAAGTACCTACACACAACATTCACACCCCATGTTCTGGTTATTTGACTACATCTACTGATACATGGGCGGAAAATATTATACTTTGGCCATTTTGAGCATCAGCTGATAATTAAACCTGATTGGCTGATAAACGGAAATGTCAGTTCCAAGATCTTGATTTGTTGATTGATAGTACAAATTTGAGTGAATTTTTAAATAATAAATAAAAATAATCATAAGTGATACTTTTTTTTTTTAAAGTAATATTATTATTTTTAAAAATAACTTATTTTTCCCCCTCATTTTTATTATTAAACAACATGTATAAAATACTAAATTAATCATTTAATTTAATAATTTTATTAAAACAATGATTATTTATAACTTAATAAATATGGTGTAAAATAAATTACACCATATAATTATATTATATATATCTGTTACATTTTAATATAATATTTGTAATTAATATAGTTTGAAACAAGTCTTTCATTTCTTGTTTCTCATTTGTGAACATTAACAATGTAATGAAGTAATTTATTTTTGCTTTCAGATGTATGTAGATCATCATTAAATAATATGTGCAATAAATTAAAATGTTAACAATACTTTTTAAAATAAATATGTAAAATAAAGTAGATTCCATTTGTCATCATTAAACAATATGTATATAATATAAAATTAATTAAAAGTTCAATATAATTCTTTAAATTAGGATTTTCAGAAAACATTGCTTTGATATGATCATTTTAATACTTTCAAAAAAATGCATTTCTCATTTGCCATCATTAATATGTATATAATAAAAATAAAAAAAGATTAAAAACCATATGATATAATCGAACATACAAATAATATACAGGCCATGGGCCTCTTCTGGACACTAATGAGATCCTCTATTTATGGAAAGCTCTGATGAAGATCATCTCAGATTAAAGGTCAATTTAGCACAGATGAAGCAGCTAATGACTCACTTAATGAAGTCTCCGTACTCCATCCAGAACACGCCTTCACTGCTGCCGTGAGCCATGAGCTCGTGACGCAGATGCTGCGGCCAGTCGGCCCACTCGTCCGACCAGGAGCCGTTCCAGGAGAACCGGCCCCAGGGGTTCCTCAGACGCAGCAGTCTGAAACAGCACAGCCGCAGTCCTTTATGAGAACCACTCACACTGCTTTACTAACACACGAGCGATGGCTTTATTACTCCATCACAACACAGGGGCAAAAATGCTCTTCGGTGGACAATAAAAAGTTCCCTATATGATCTGCGATCCCAATACTGACAATATATTCAAAATAAATGCAAAGAAACAGTTTGTGATTTTTGTTTATCTTATTTTGATATATTATGTATGTTCTCTTACCCTGATGTTTGTTTCTTTTGTTCCTCATTGTTTACTAATAGTTATTTTGGAATATAATCATTAAAATGTTTTTTTTTGACAAATAGTCGAATTTTCTACTACACTGTAAAACATTATACGATCAATAAGTTGACAACGTGTGTTTTTACATTGCTTTAACTCATCAAAGTAAGTTAAGTTAAGCAATTTTCAACTTTAAGTTATACAAACTGTAACTCATTTTTTAAAGTCAATTTAATGTAAATTAAGTTGAAATTTAAGTTGACTGTACTCAAAAATTTAAGGCATTTTAAAACAATTTTTTTTTTTTTTTTTTACAATGTATATACAACTGAATAAAATGAGCAGCTAGCTAACAACAACTTGCTTTGTTCTGAAAACACTTAACACTTAACATGCGCCCTGTCACACACATCTACATCACTCATAAATCACAATAACTGATCAAATAAGGCTTTGGCGGGACAACATTTTTATTTTTATTTTTTTAATTTAATTTTTTTCAATGCAGGAAGAACCCGGCAATATAAAAGCAACTCACTTCCTCATGCATGTGAAGAACTGTTCTATCGTATGACCTCAGAAAACCAGTTTGGACTACATTTTTTGTCCTTTTTTTTTAAGGCATGACAGCGTGAATCATTTCCATTCTATGGAAAGCAGTGTTATGCAGTGTTATGCGTCATCTTTTGTGTCGTATGGGTGAACAAGCCCTTCTTCAACAGTATTTATGTTATGAAAGTGTGTCTGACCTGTAGCCCTGAACGTCTCTGACGTCCAGTATGGAGTACGCGTGTCTCGGACGGAGACCCAGAGATTCATACACAGCATCATCAACCTTCATGTTCCCACCGCCACAAGACGCTCCCATCAGAAAACTGACACACACAGAGAACGCAAAACCTAGTCACTATTCATCACTCACTTATTTACTTACAAGTATATAACAGTGTTATTTTAGTATCACTGATATACTATTAGTTTCTATTAATAACTTGAATTAGTTTAAATTTTTTCTTATTTTCCATTTAATGTTTTAGTAATTTTGTTGTGTTTTTGTGGAAACACTTTACAATAAGCTTTCATTTGTTTACATTAATTAACGGACTAACAATGATAAACACTTCTAAAGCATGTATTAATCTTAGTTGATAATAATTTCAACATTTACTAACACATTTTATCTGTTAATATTATTTAATGGATCTGAGCTTACATGAACTAGCGTATTTTTATTTATTAATTTTCACAAAGATTTATAAATACTGTATCAAATGTATTGCTCAGTTAATGTTAGTTAATGCATTAATTACTGTTATCTATCAGGACCTTATTGTAATATATAGTCTTTATAGATTTTTATTTCAGTATTAGTTTTAGTTATGTTAGTACTTCAAGTTAAACTACATGAAAATTAGAAATGCAGCTTTTTTATATTTTATTTCAGGTAACAATAATGTTATATTATGGTATTAGTTAACTATAATAATAACCCTGGCATATAAATACCATATATTCAAATGATTAAATAACACACTTGATAACACATTCAATTCAAAATATATACAACATATTAATCTTGTTTATTCATATTTTTTTGCTGATATATTTTATACTATTTTTTTTAAATAATATTTATACAGTTTCCAAAACAAATAAAAATACAGAACATAAACCCGGAGAATCACAAAAACAGACATTTTTGCATACATTTGATATATTTTTTCATTTTATATTAGTTAATATTTTATATAAAATTATTATAACAACATTTAACATAATGATTGAAAATAGCCGATAAGTGTGTCTTGAAGACATATAATATTTATTATAAATATTCTAATATCAGTTATAGACAATATTTATAAATCTTTTGCAATATAATTTGCGCTCTTCAGCTGATACTGTGTGCATGCGGAGACTAATTGCTTGGTAATTTGAGCCCTGAAATTGACAAGTAGCCTAGAAACACTTTAAAAGGCACTTTCCAATTTGTAGTGGCACACATTTTTATATTTTTTTTAATCCAATTTTCTTGTCTTGGCTTTTAGCCTTTATTATAAAGGACAAAAGATGCCTTGTCATCTTATAATGTGCCTTGAAATTAGTGAGTCCGGAGCATAGTGAATAAATTACAGGACTCAATTTCCAGGACAATTAGTATAATAATCCTGAGTGTGTGCAAGTCGTACCCCGCCTCTTTGGAGCTGAGCATTTTGGCCCATATGAGGTCCGTGTCGATTGGCTCTTCACGGGGGTTGGTTGAGCTGACCTGCAGCATCAGACTCTCACAGGGGGCGCCAGTGAGCGTCGCCAAACCCTCGATGGCACGACCGGCCTGCAGCGCAAAATACGAGCCGTGGAGCTTCGCTAGAGCCTTTTCTATCAGCGCCACCCACAGCTGCCTCCGCTGAGCCTGGACATTCAATAACACAAGCCTTTAGGAAATAAAGCAGCACACGGGGACGTAATAAATGGAGCAAAGGATTATTTTTTCCTTTTCTCTGCATCCCCGCGTTCATGTTCGTTGTTTTGTATTATTGCCTTTTTTTACTGATTTATATTTATGCAATAAAAAAATTAATAAAAAAATGCAGTAAAGGAACTATTTTCAACTGTACAATTTATAATTGTGTTTTGTTAACATATCTTTTACTCGGTGTCATCATTATGAAATTTTGACTGATGACTAATTGTCATGCAAAAAAGTGCTTTGTTTGTCACTTGCAGTGTGAGCTTAAGAAGAAATGTACTTGCATTGATTAAAATCTTCACTTTCATAAAAAATATTTAAAATATAGTAATATTATTACATTCAATATACTTATTGATAGCAATAATATTTACCAATTTATATATAAAGTATCTGAAATGTTATTACTAAATTCAATATACTTAATGATAGCAATACTATTTACATAATGATAGTTTTATTTTATATTAACTTATGACAGTAGTAGTAGTTTACAATTTAAATATTTAGATGATATATATATATAAATAAATAAATAAGTAATATTTTCATTTTCAATGTATATATATATATATATATATATATATATATATATATATATATATATATTTCTCTCTCTCTCTTTTAGATAAAAAATATTTGTTAATTAACTACAATTACTTTATCACTATTTCACATGTTGTTTAGCAGGTAAAAATGTGCAATTCTTTATTTACTTTGGTTGGCAACTTTTGAAGCTGCTCAGTGACTGTGGTTCTCATGATCAGGCAATAAATTACACAATAAGGGCTTAAATAAATCAGGCGTAACAAACTCAAGCACAGCAACACAAACCTGTGAGAACAGCAGAAACCCGTATTCGTCGCAGGGCAGCATGTCGTCCACCAGAACCGTCGTCCACGTTCCATCCTTACAGAGCCGGACCTGATACGCTCCCTCATGGCACATGGTTCTGGTGATCATCACACGCTCCACCAACTCGGGTCGCTCCGCTAGCACTGCCAGAGCGCTTAAGAACCTGCGAAACACAGCAGCGACACTTCAACATTTCAATCCTACATCACTTCCTCAAAAAACTTGAATGCACCATTAAACGAACCACTAAACTGTGCTTTAAACTGAATTATTCTGTGCTTTTTGAGCACAAACCATCAGAACACACCGAAGATGATAACTGGACGTCACTTGCACAAATTATGAGACATTTTTAAAATACAGTATTATACAAACAACTGTAATTAAATTGTAGGCAATATACACTATTTACTGAGCTGTATGCAGTACACTAGTTGATAGAGATAGATGACAGACACACTTCTCTTACCAGCAATTACCCAGAAGGCCTTGCAGAATGTCAGAGGGGCGGGGCGTCCTGAACACGGACCATTTCACACCACGATCCTTAAAATTATTGCAGTTAATCTCATGAGGGCGGAGCCACTTTTTGATTCGCTGCTGGACGCTGTCATTCTCGGGGAACCCGACCGAACGCGGACCAGGAGGGAAACTGTCATCCACAAAGTTCACCGCGTTCTACAACAAACACACAAGAACTCTGTAAGGTATTACACACACACAAAAAAACAGCATTTGCCATCATTAAATGTGTATAGAAAATAAAATGAATTACAATTTTTATTTTTTATTTAGCACACAGTAATACAGATTAATATATATATATATTAATACACACACACACACACACACACACACATACATATATACATATACATATATACAGATATATCTTAATTTATTTAATTTACAAATCAGATCACATTTTCCAACATTAATATATAATTATATAATATAATATAATTATATGAATTATTTATAATGTAATATATTTGAATAAAAATACTTTATTGTATTTATTAAAATATTATATGTAGATCTTATTTGTCATCATTACAATGCGTATACGATATAAAATTAACTAAAATTCTATAATATTTTTAATAAATATGGTATAAAATAAGTCTTAAATTTTATTCAAATTTACGCAATCTCATTTGTCATCACTAAATACTGTGAATGAAATACTGTGAAAAATCCAAAATCGTGTAGATCTTATTTGCCATCATTGCCAATACCTATATAAAATAATTTTATTAAAATGTTAATATAATATTTTGTAATAAATATGGTATAAAATAAGTCTTGAATTTTATTCAAATTTACGCAATCTCATTTGTCATCACTAAATACTGTGAATATAATATAAAATTACCTTAATTAACTAAAATGAACGATAATATTTTTAATAAATATGGTATAAAATAATAATAAAAAAATCATGTAGATCTTTTTTGCCATCATTAAATAATGTGTTTATAATACACACATACAGAATGGAAGTAATTGTGAATTTTATTCAAAGCATCTAGACTTAGTTTATTATGGTTTAACACATTTAGAATAAAATCCTTCACCAGGCCAGAATGCCAGGTCACCTTAATAAAAACAACAATGCTACAACTAATCACTGTCAGAGTGAACATCTTTATAAAGTCTACATTTTGTGCATCAGATAAAGACACTGTGAAGAGTGACGAAACATGTAAAGACGCAATAAACCAGGACAGAAGCTTCTGGACCAAAACTGCTCCAGATATTCTGCAGGAACGTATATCGTCACAGGAACAACACGTATATGCCGGAGAAATAGGGGTCATTTTGACTCTGGGGAGCTGTTTAATTGCTGTTGCAACCATTTCTAAAAATACGTCTCCCAGTTTGCGAGCGCAGACAGTCGCAGATCGGACGGGGCGCTGGGAAAGATGTGTTCAGACATGGAAGTGTGGTGAATATAAATGCCAACTTGCATTTTAGATGTTCGAAATCTCATTTGCAAATAGAAAGAGAGTGTTGGAAATACTACCTGATTTTTAAATCATAGTATGTTAATATACAACGTGCTAAATATGCAGAAAAAAAACATCAGGTACTTAAGTTAATGATACGTCATCCTTCATTCTGAAGTGAGAACATCTGTGTCAAACCACAGCTGCACATTTAACTGAAACTAACATTCATCTAGGTTGATTTGATCACAAGTCCTCAGATCAGATCGCTCAAAGCATCTTCAGAAGTGGTCAGGGACGCTTACGGCCGCGTCGCATTTGCAGTGGAAACGCTAATGCAACCTGATGTGCCCTAAAACACTGAAGGACCATCTAGTTACGCAACAAAAAAAGCAAAAAGATGTGCTTCATCTTAGCTTGGCCCAGAGAAAACCTGAGGATTCATATCATGCTGCATCGAGCCTCCTGCGGAAGTCCAGAAACCAGAGACCATAGAAAATCTCAGATCACAAGAGGTCACTGGAGAAGCATTTGAGACGTGTCTCGTAGTAGCATCCAAATATGTGACCCTGGACCACAAAACCAGTCACATGGGTCATTTTTTTTAAATCTGAAAGCTGAATAAATAAGCTTTCCATTGATGTATGTTTTTTTTAAGGATAGGACAATATGTGGCCAAGATACAACTATTTAAAAATCTGGAATCTGAGAGTGCAAAAAAATCAAAACATTGAGAAAATCTCCTTTAAAGTTGTTCATTTATGTTGGCGATTGTGCCGCATTCACTCACAAAAATACATGTTTTATATATTTACGGTAGGAAATGTACAAAATCTCTTCATGGAACATGGTCTTTACTTAATATCCTAATGATTTTTGGCATAAAAGAAAATTTTGACCCCATACAATGCAATGTTGGCTTTTGCCACAAATATACCCGTGCGACATGTGACTGGTTTTGTAATCCAGGGTCACAAATGTTCAACCTCTAATAGGACACTAAGCACGTATTCCTGGTAATGTAGACATTATAAGCTCTTTTTGGGATCATACTGTTGCAACCTTCGGTTTGTACAATCACATTCCTTTAAAGCTACACTGTGTAATTTTTTAAGAATCTGCCATTTAGAAAACATAAGAGCGAGTCGCTCGAACGGCGGCAGCCATGTTGCGCCTCCATCTTGAAAATACATTAGCCAAAGAGGGACATACCTGGAAATTCAAGCTTCGCCTTTCGTGTTTTTACACTCAGTGGCGCCGTGACGAATGCGAGGGGGAGATTACTCGCGACTGCCGGCAGATTTGAACTAATACGGCCACCGTAGGAGTTAAAACGCCCTCGGAATGGGAGGGGCTAGAAAGTAATATTCAGCTGGTAGTCATAAACAATTTCACCGCTAGATGGGAGAAAATCCTACACAGTGTAGCTTTAAGAGGCGTTTGACTACACAAGGAGAAAATACACAGGTCAATTTGATTTGACCATCAATCTCAAGGTTAAAATATAATAATTAACCAAAGGTTTGCCAAGACACAAATCAGTGATATCAATAAGTTTCAACTGGAAACACAACTGAAAGGAAAACTCCTGATTTAAAAAGACCTTTGACAAGCTGTTGAAGTTCACCTTCAGGCAAGTGAAGGCCGAGCCTGTGTTTACAGTCCCAGAATTAAGGAAGACAAAGCTTAGAGCAGTTTTAACTGCATCTGTGTTCTTTTCCGAAACATTTATCGAATCTGGACAGGGATCAAGAACAAGAAGTTCTTTGAGTATTTCAGACACTCTTGACTATGTCCTTTCTGCCTGAACAGAACTTCAGAAGCTGTACAACTGCATCTCCTCAAACACAAAGTCTGACCACTTTCCCCTCCAAGAAGGTCAGAAATATATCAAATATTCAGCAGAAACGAGGGTGCCGCTGGTTTCATAATGCACTGTGTTTTTGATACTGGCTCGGTTTCAAAGATGGAGCTGCGGTTTGATACCAATGAAATGTCAAGAGAGCAGAGTAGAACGGATGTTTAGATGATTACATTAGCATTTAGCTGGGAGTAATAGAGAGATATATATTACAGTATTCCGTGAACACTACAAATATCTAGAGGTGCACCAATGTATCAATCACTGACATTTAAACCCATATTAAAAACAGATTAATTAGGTAGATCTAATGGGTTGGATAAGGTGTATATTTGCATATATATATATATTCACTGAATACTTTTATTCAGAAAGGATGCATTAAATTGATCAAAAGTACATTAATAATGTTTCAAAAGATAAACGCTGTTCTTTTCAACTTTCTACTCAAAGGATCCTAAAAATAAAAAAAAGTGGAAAATCATTGTACTAATTCGTACCCTTGTCTCAGTTAAATAATGACCACAATCTAACTAAATAAAAATGAGGGAACGAAATAGTACGACTTGGCCATGATTGACCTAAAACCATGAAAATAAGTTTTCATGTGCGTAAAATATAGAGTATCGCTGTTAGATATTTAACATTTTCATCATATATGGCAAAAAAGTATGAATTAGTGCATCTCTAGAAGCCACCATATGTACTTAGAAATACTACACTAATCACATTTTTAATCAAACTGACAGTGTCATACCTCTCTACAGAAGCTGACGATATTTTCCCACAATTCCTTGGCCTCTCCCTCATCCGTGCGTCGCCGGGCCTCCACGTGCATGCTCTCCCTGCGTTTGAGCGGTTTCCCTGTTTTGCGCAGGTTCAGGTACTGCTGCGGGGTGTGACACGCGGCGCAATGCTTCATCCTCCCTTCGTTCAGCAGTGTGCATGCAGGGCACGTCCACTGACACACACTCTTGTCCTGCGCCGATGGGGACGAGACAGAGGAAGATGAGGCGGAAGTGAAGGCACGCGAGTGGGAGTGCGGTTGTTTCCGAGAACACGACGAGCAGTTGGACGGCTCGGAGAAACCGTGGAGTTTGGACGATCCGCAGGCCGTGCAGTGGCCCGTTCCCGTCGGATTGCGCAACGTACATTTGGAACACGCCCAAGAGCTGAAGTCCGGGCTGGACGGCGACGCCGGCGTGAAGCGCACCGATTCGCCCAACACGTCGATGACGTCACCACCCGAACCCGGCCGCGACCCTCGACACGCGTCGCAACGACCGGCGGATGACGAAGGAGGAGCCGTTGGGGCGGAGCATCCGGGGCACTTCCAAGAGGGCGGAGACGTGACTGGAGGGGCGGGGTTGTTAGGCTCCTCCTCCTCCAGCACACTTAGGCGCTTGATTGGGTAATTGTCTGACGGAGGGAGGGGCTTGGATTTGTTAGGCGGGCAGGTTGAGGGTGATGTTGGCGAGGGGGCGGGGTTTGGAGGCCGTCCGGGGGGCGGGACTTCCCTCCGGCTTCGAGGCACGGGATTATTCTGAAGCGAGGACAGGGAAGGGGGCAGAAACGGGATGGGGGGTGGAGACGGGGTTTCAGAAGGTACTTGGGGTGGAGAATCTACGGTCAGATCAATGAGAAGTGGCGCGGACGCTCCTGTCGTTTGTGTGGGAAACCCCGCCACAGGTGTAAGCACTTCCGGGACCACTAGTGCTTCGGGAGGGATTTTCGGTAAGGAGAGTTTTCTTGGACCACCACATGCTGAGCATGACAACGCCACCGGAGTGTTCACTAAAGTACAACGAGGACACGCCCACTCCAATGACACCACCCCACTCACAGACACCTCCCCGTTGGACTCCGCGCACCGGGACTCCCCATTGGCTACCTGCCCTTTGGCTTCAGGGCTGG